>NC_054468.1:140646600-140949457 GCF_017639515.1 Carcharodon carcharias | reverse complement strand
ATGACCCAATGGGAATGACAGAACATCAATGTATGTCCAAGTCATGACAATGTGTCACTTGGAGATGACTTTGTTCCCATGCGCCCATTCCTTTTGTCCTTCTAGGTGGTGGATGTTGCAGATGTGGGAGATACTGTACTGATGGAATTGTAAATTTATTTCAATGGTATCCAATCACTCTGTTTGATAATGGGAGCATTGCAAATTGTACAAAAGATTTGCAGCAACATCTATTCACTCATCACTTTTATTCAAGATGTTTGTTATTAATGACTCATTAACTAGTCCCAAAACCACAAAGTGTCATTGACCATGAACGAACATTCAAGGGGAATTGTGGCACCGTTAGTTAGGAACTGTGGTTTGAGAGTAAGCAATCGAGGGATAAAATAATTACTGAACTAATAATCATGGAAAAAAAATCACATTGAGGGGGAAAATGGACGATGATCATGACCAGTTTTGAGAAATTACACAGTGAGAGTTCAACTGATTGTGCAGAATTGCAGAATGAGATTAAAATCTTGCAGCAAATACAAGATGAGGACAAATCAGTAAATAACCATTAACGAAGAGCTCTATGTCACATCAATGGAATTGTCATATATAACAAGAGGTCCCAGCAACCAGTTGCATAGCTGAATGAAATATTAACCTGTGGCTTTGCACATTGCTGTTAGTTCTTCCTGTTTTCAATCTTCTTGTTCAGTTTTCTGCCTGAAGGCAGGTCCATCCACAGCGCCATGATCTCCACCACTGGTAGGGCAAGGAGGCAGGTCCCGAATCTACCCAGCCAGAACAGGGGTCAAACCCCATGGTGTTGGCACCAATCTGAACCACACTGGCTGTCCCCACGAGTCCGAGTTGTTGTTTCAATATGCACTTTTACATGCATGTTGTAGTCCTGGAGTTATGAAAGGTGATGTTAGAGGCCTCAATTTTCTTTTCATCATATGACTGACCATCTCCCTCTTTCACCACCTGCCATTAGCATATGTTGGAAGGATTTACAGGTTGATAACCAACCTGTTTGGCTGCATTGTGAACGTACCCTTCCTTGGCCACCAAGTCCTGGGGCAGAATTTTAAGGTCAGCAGACGGGCACACACCAACCTGATCGGACGTGAAATCGTGCGAGATGACGTCGGGCGAGCAATCATCCTGCGTTTGCGCGATACTTTGGTCAGCAGATGCACATGGGTGTCAGAGCCATGCCCGCCATCAATTAAGAGGCCAGTTAAGGCAATCGACCACTATTTCACATTGCCTGTGCGAATTCACGCTTATCACACGGGCAGCCGAATATTGGCAATACCTCATCCAAGGGCGGGATAAAAAGGGTCAGCAGCATTGCCAGTGTGAATAGTGAGGAGTTTTGAAGATCGTTTGCTATTGGTTGCTTACTGGTATTTTGGCCTACTCATGTCTGTTCAGGGCTTCATTCTTAGCATTTCCAGGTTTAATTTCACGACTCACTAGTTTCTCCAAGGCCCCTAGAGGATTTATGCTGTGTGGACCCTTCCAGGTATCAGACAGCTTTCCCTTACCCTGGTAATGGGGATTGTGGTCTCTGCTAGTGGCACTTCCTCTGAAAAGGAACAGAGGGGCAGAGGGGAAAGGAGATCAGGTGTCCCAATGCAGCTTCCAGGAGAGCGGCCTGTGAGAGGAGAGGTGCAGGTACAAGGGGTGCACGGCCAGCAGGTAGTTCAAGGCATTAGGGGCCGCAGAAGACGACACTGTCCTGCTGCCTGGGTTTACAGGCGGTGATGCAGCTACCTCAATATGTCCGAGGTACAATGCCGAAGGAGGCTCCACCTCTCCAGGGAGAGTGTGCCCTCCATTTTTCAGGTGATTGGGCCTGAGATCACATCCGACTGTGTGGGTGGACACCCCATGCCAGTGGCACTGAAGGTCACAGTGGCTCTCAATCTCTATGCCTCCAGCTCTTTCCAGGGGTCAATGGGGGATCTGTGTGGCATCTCCCAATCAGCTGTCCATACTTGTGTCAAGCAGGCGGGTATTGACTTTAATTCATTTCCGTACAGGTGAGGCAGCCAGGCTGAGCAATCCAGGGGCTTGGCAGCGATTGCTGGGTTACCCCACATCCAGTGTGCCGCTGATTGCACACGTGACCATCAAGGCGCTTGTGGGTCAGCCGGGTGCCTTCATTAACAGGAAGGGCTCCCACTCCATGAACGTTCAGATAGTGTGTGACCATAGGATGCATATTCTGCAAGTCTGTGCAAGTACCCTGGCAGCTCTCATGACGCCTACATCCTCAGACACTTCCAGGTGCCAAGGCTCTTCAGTGCTCCAGCCTGACTGGATGGATGGCTGCTGGGTGAGCGTGGACTTCATTTAAAACAGAAAGTGGGTGAGCTGTGGACTTCATTTAAAAAGAGCACGGAGGGCAGCTGATTGGTGAGTTGGATTGGTGAGTATTTTTAGTTTTTCTAGTCTTTAGAGTAAAATTAAGGTCTATAGTTAGTGTTTAGATAGTTAGTGTTTAGATTTCTAGTTTTTATTTTCTTTCTTAAAAATAGCCTGTTGAACATAAGATCAAGACTGATGTAAATAATTAAACTCAATGAAGTGTAAAGAGCAGGGGCGCTAGAATAATTAAATAAATAAATAAATAAAATGAGAAAGCAATGGCAGGACGGGTTATGTGTTGCTGCTGTGGAATGTGGGAGCTGCTGAACACCAAGGTGATCCGGGGCAAACAGGTCTGTAGTAAGTGTTTGCAGCTCGAGGAACTTTGGATCCAAGTTAAGGAGCTGGAGTCTGAGCTGCAGACATTGTGCCACATCAGGGAGGAGAAAGTTCCTGGACAGTTTGCTCCAGGAGGCAGTCACACCCCACAGTTAGATAATTCAAATTTGGTCTGTGATCAGGGTCAAAGGAGGAAAAATGGTAAAAAGGCAAAATTAATGGCTCTTTACTTAAGTGCACGTAGTATTCAGAACAAAATAAATGAATAAGCGGCATAAATCGAGATTAATGGGTTTGATCTTATAGCCATTACAGAGACATTGTTACAAGGAGATCAAAGCTGGGAACTAAATATTCAGGAGTATGTGACTTTTCGAAAGGACAGGCAGGAAGGAAAGGGTGGTGGGGTAGCTTTGTTAGTATGCGATGGAATAAGTAAGATTACAAGAAATCTTGGATCGGAGGATGTGGAATCCATATGGGTGAAAGAAATAACAAGGGGAAGACGACACTGGTGGGAGTAGCCCATAGACCCCCTAACAGTAGCCCTGCTGTTGGACAGAGGATAAATCAGCAAATAATAAGGGCATGTAAAAAAGGCAGTATATTAATCACGGGTGACTTTAATCTCCATGTAGGTTAGGAAAATCAAATTGGCAGAGGTAGCCAAGAGCAAGAATTCACAGAGTGTATTTGGGACAGTTTCTTAGAACAATATGTTGTGGATCCAAACAGGGATCAGGATATTTTGGATTTGGTAATGTGTTATGAGGCAGGTTTAATAAATGATCTTGGAGTAAAGGATCTCCTGGGAAATTGACTATAATATGGTGGAATTTAGCACTCAGTTTGACACTGAGAAACTTAATTCGGAAACATCTGGGCAAAACTTAAATAAGGGTAATTACAAAGAAATGAGGGCAGAGTTGGCTGGAGTGGCCTGAGAAAGGGGTTTAACAGAAAAGGCAGTTGATGAACAAGGGCAGGTGTTTAAGAAAATAGTTAATGACTTACAACAAAGATATATCCCAGTGAGGAAGGAGGATTGTAGGAAGGGGATAAACCAACCATGGTTAACCAAGGAAGTTAAGGATAGTTTCAAAGTGAAAGAAAAAACATACAATGTGGCAAAGATTAGTAGTAAGCCAGTGGTAAAGCAACAGAAGATGACCAAAAAAAAATAAAGAGGGAGGATTTAAACTTTGAGGGTAAACTAGCAAGTAATATAAAAACAGACAGTAAGAGCTTGTTTAAATATATAAAAAGGAAGAGAGGGGCCAAAGTCAATATAGGCCCCTTGGAGAATGAGGCTGGGGAAATAATAATGGGGAACCAAGAAACGGCAGAGGAGTTGAATAAATACTTTGCAACAGTCTTCACGGTAGAAGACACTAATAACATAGCAAAAATACTAAATAACCATGGGGCAAAAGTGGGGGAGGAAATAAATACAATAACTATCACTAGAGAAAAAGTACTAGGGAAACTAATGGGGCTAAAGGCCGATAAGTCCCCTGGACCTGATGGGCTGCATCCTAGAATATTAAAGGAAATAGCTGCAGAGATAGTGGGTACGCTAGTAATCTTCCAAGAGTCCTTAGATTCTGGAAAAGTCCCAGAGGATTGGAAAACTGACAATGTAACACCATTATTCTAAAAGGGGGGAGGGGGGAGAGACAAAAAAAAAATAAGGTAACTATAGGCTAGTTAGCTTAACATCTGTCATTGGGAAAATGTTGGAGTCTATTATTGAGGATGCAATAGCAGAGCATTTAGAAATGCATAATCTAATCAAGCAGAGTCAGCATGGCTTTATGAAGAGGAATCATACCTAACCAATTTATTAGAATTCTTTGAGGAAGTAACAAGCAGGATAAATAAAGGGGAACCAGTAAATGTAATATATTTGGGTTTCCAAAAGGCATTCGATAAGGTTATATAAGGCTACTTAATAAGACAAGAACCCATGGTATTAGGGGTAGTATATTAGCATGGATAGAGGACTGGCTAGCTAATAGAAGACAGAGAGTTGGGATACAAGGGGCATTTTCAGAAAGGCAACATATAACTACTGGAGTGCCACAGGGATCAGTGCTGGGGCCACAATTATTCACAATATATATTAATGACTTGGATGTGGGAAATGAATGTACTATCACCAAGTTTGCAGATGACACAAAAATAGGTAGGAAGGCAAGTGATGAAGTTGACACAAAGAGTCTACAGAGGGATACAGATAGGTTATGTGAGTGGACAAAACATAGCAGATGGAATATAATGAGGGAAAGTGTGAGATTATGCATTTTGGCAGGAAGAATAGAGGAGCTGAATATTATTTAAATGGAGAAAGACTGAGAAAGTTGCAGCACAGAGGGATTTGGGGGTCCCAAAAGTGAGCACACACATTCAGTAGGTAATAGATAAGGCAAATGGAATGTTGGCCTTTATTTCAAAGGGAACGGAGTATAAAAATAGAGAAGTCTTGCTAAAACTATTGAAGGCTCTAGTTAGACCACACCTAGAAATCCGTGAACAGTTTTGGTCCCCTTATCTAAGATACACTGGCACTGGAGGTAGTACAGAGAAGGTTCACTAGGTTGATCCCGGGGATGGAGGGATTTTCTTATGAGGAGAGGTTGAGTCGGTTAGGCCTGCATTCGTTGGAGCTTAGAAGATTGAGGGGTGAACTTACTGAAACAAAAGATTCTTAGGAGGATTGACAGGGTAGATGCTGAGAGGTTGTTTCCCCTTGTGGGAGAGTTTAGGACCAGAAGGCGTAATCTCAGAGTAAGGGGGCACCCACTTAAAACAGAGATGAGGAGGAATTTCTTCTCTCAAGATGTTAGTGAACCTGTGGAATTCTTTACCCCAAAGGGCTGCAGAGGCTGGTTCGTTAAGTATATTCAAGGCTGAGATAGACAGATTTTTAATCAGTAGGGGAATCAAGGGTTACAGGAAAAGGCAGGAAGGTGGAATTGAGGGTTATCAGATCAGCCATGATCTCATTGAATCGTGGAGCAGACTCGATGGGTCGAATGGACTACTTCTGCTCCTATGTCTTATGGTCTTTCGAGTGAAAAGGGCTATCCACTGACAAGGTGGTTTATGATGCCTCTCCGCCACCCAAGAGCAGAGGCAGAGCAGCGTTATAATAGGGATCATGTTTCCACAAGGGCGGTGATAGAGAGGACCTTAGGTCTTCTGAAGATGAGCTTCCGATGCCTGGACTGTTCAGAGGGAGCACACCCCAGAGCGGGTGTCGCTGATCGTGGTAGCATGCTGTGCTCTCCGCAATCTGGCACTGGCAAGGGGTGACCCACTGGAGGAAGAGAATCTTGATGCAGCTCCACAGGCCATAGAGGATGAATCCAGTGGTGAGTCAGAAGAGGAACATGGTGAGGACAATGCTGTGGGCTTGGAGACAAACCTCTGTAATGTCCAGGGAGGCAGGGACACAGGGACACTTTGATCCAACGCTCCTTCAGCTAAGCTGCCAAATAACCGCGCCCATCTCATGCCAGGGCTGCCGCCTGCATCCAGGATGTCCGAAATGCCCAGTCATGTGAACTCCAAGTCTACTCAGTGCCTGTGCAATAAGATTTATGTACTGGCGTACCCTGCACCAAAAATAAAAGTTGAATTATACTCAGGCCATCACAGCATAAGCAAATTTAATGTTATTGTCACATTGAAATCACACTGACATGACCATTACTGGTGTTGATGTCCACTCCAACAGCCATATATATCAAACATAACTGAACGAAGATCACCCATGAACAGTCCCTCTTTTGCTATTGGTACCTTAAACTTTCATTTGCAAGTGTAACATCTTGGTGCACACCACCCCCCCACCCCCCCAACCCCTCGCTGGCAGCGGCATTGGAGGCAGCCTGCTGACTCTGCTGTCTTGTTGGCCTTGGTTACCTTGGCGTCATTCTTTGGCCAGTGGAGCCTGTGCTGGCCCCATCTGGGAGGGAGCAGCCAGTGCCAGGGCTGGCATCTCCCCAGTCATCGCAGCCTCATCAGATGTGATGGACACTGGCAGAGTGGCGGAGGAATTGCTGCTGTCATCTGTAGCGCCCTGAGAGGAGCCCACAGAGACAACAAGCAGCTCATGAGCCAATATGAGGTCACTATGGATCTCCCTGCTCGTCACTGATGGATTGGCACCTCGCTGGGATACTGGGTGCCTCATCCATCTCCCACACTGGCACTGACCACCTGAGGTCATTGCCTGTGTGAGGGCTTTCAGGTCTGAGCACAACCCCAGGCACCCCTGATTCTGCTCCTGGAGCAGCCTCTCCATAAGAGTCGCCACTCTCTCAATGGAGGAGGCAGTGCGCTTGTCAATGAGGGTCAAACGCAGTGCTCATGCTCCGCATGGACTCCTCCACAACAGAGACCATAAAAACATAGAAAATAGGAGTAGGCCATTCAGCCCTTTGAGCCTGTTCTGTCATTCACTATGATCATCCAATTCAATAGCCTGCTCCCGCTTTCTCCCCATATCCTTTGATCCCTTTCACCCCAAGAGCTACATCTAACTCCTTCTTGAAAACATACAATGTTTTGGCCTCAACTACCTTCTGTGGTAGTGAATTCCATAGGCTCACCACTCTCTGGGTGAAGAAATTTCTCATCTCAGTCTTAAATGGTCTACCCCACATTCTCAGACTGTGGCCCCTGGTTCTGGACTCCCACACCATCAGGAACATCCTTCCTGCATCTACCCTGTCTAGTCCTGTTGGAATTTTATAAGTTTCTATAAGATCCCCCCTCATTCTTCTAAACTCCAGTGAATATAATCCTAACTGACTCAATCTCTCCTCATAGCACGCATGCCCTCATGGATCTCCGCCAGATCCTCCCGCACATCCTGCTAGACATCCAACATCTGCCCCCTATTGGACGACTCCAGAGGCTCATCATCTGCCTTGGACTGAGCACCTTCATGGTCCCCAGCAGTGCTCCAACTGCTGGCACCCTGGGCACTCTCTGCCTCTGCCTGCACCTCAACAAGTATGAAGTGACCTCACCAATGTGCACCAACAATGTTGCTGACGATCTAACGCCCACCAAGATGGTGCCTGGTTCAGAGTGCGGGCATGATGCAGATGCTGATGAAGCCTGGTGATCCTCTGGCATCAAGGGTGACCCTTCTGGGTCCTAAGAATGAGTGTCTACTGGCGAATCTAAGGGAGAACAAGGACATGTCATGAGTTAAAGTCATCATACTGTCACTGTGCATGCCAGGCACCCTTGAGACAATGGGGATTTGCATCAAAATGCCAACGTCTTTCAATGATCAATGGAGACTCCAAGCTTGAGGCTCCCATCAATTAAGAGATTACAGAAGAATGTTTGCACAACCCGAAACTCTCACCTCTGTGCACTGCAGTCTTACCTTCGTCTGACATCCCTGCCTCTCCAGGACCATTTGTATGGGGAGCATGCCGGCACTCCAGCTCCAGGATGACCTGCTCAAACCTGGTCAGCAGCAGCAGGTTGGGCGGGCCTCCACCTGTCCGTGACCTCTCCAATTGGTTATGGCTCGACTTCTCCTGGAAGGATAGAGGAGCATTGATTCGTCTACTATCTGCCTGCGGTGCCATTGCAGCCTGACCGACCCATCTGAGCAACATCTTGGAGGGCACATCCGAGTCAGTCCAAACTGCCAGGGCTCAACCCCTTGGCCAACTCAGGCGTCACTGACAGTTGACACTCAGACTTTAATACCCCTGAGCTCCACAGGGGGGTGGCCAGCCTTTAACACCTCACTACATTGATCCATGCCAACATGGTACTCATCCTTCCTGAGCGCAGTAGGTCACTGAACCTCTTGCAGCACTGCACCCATGTGCTCCACACCACATCATGGCTGCTGACCTGTGCTGCCACCTCCTCCCATGCTTTCTTCGTGAGGTGCATTGGCCTCCTCCTCCCATCTCAGGGGACGAGGGTGTCCCTCCTGTCAGCCACCTCCTTCAGAAGCACGGCGAGGCACTCAACCGAAAAGTGGGGGGCCGAGTGCCCACCCGACCTGACCTCCAGCCTGGTGTCTCCAGCCGCACTTGATTCCATAACTCAAATGCTGAAAATGCAGAAGAGACTTTCTTCCATGGCAGCCTTCAAACGGCTGCCTGTGCCGTTTGTAAACCAGCCACCGGGTCGCCATTGGACTTGGCCCTCGCCTTCCTGACCATTGGGGAGCCACGCTTCACGCTGGGTGGGTCTTAATTGGCCCGCCAGTGTGAAATCGAGGTTGTGGGCCCATCGCAGGTGGCGGCCTGTTTCCCGGCTGATCCTGCAGCTGCCGATCGCGCCTGCCAACCTGAAAATTCTGCCCCTAGGGCCCTATTTTAAGCAACTATTAAGAACTAAAGTAGAAAGCTAGAGAGGAAATAAGAGGAAGTAAAACAAAAAGAGCACAGAGATGAGGTGAAAAGACAGCAGAATGTGAGAAACCAGAGGATTTTGAGATAATGGATTAGGGAAAGCAAGAAAGCAGAAACAAAAACACAAGAATGGAGATAATGAGACCACGGGGGAAATGAAAATGTACAGGAGACAGAGACAGTGAGTTGTTGAGAAAACAGGAGTTGAAATTCCTTTGAACACTCAATATAATGATCATAGTGATGGACTGTTAATGTGTAGTCATTTGCTACACAAGTATTATTGGAGTCTTAGCCCAATTTTTCAATGCTCATGAAGTTTCTTCGAGTACTCTGGACCAACACATTAATACAGTGCCAGCTATACTGATTTTGGCTTGTTAACAATTAAGTACCATTAAAGACAAATAAGCACATTTGTAGCATTCTCGGCTCTGACTCAGCAGGTTATGGGTTCAAATCCCACTTCAATTATTTGCACACAAAATTTTGGTGGATCCTCGACAGAAGTTTTGAGGGACCACTGTCAGAGATACCATTGTTTGGATGAGTAAAAAAAAGCCATGGACCCTTCTCCCTCTCAGGTAGACCTATAATAAAAGAAGAACAGAGGAAATCTCCCCACTGAGCTGGCCAATATTTATCCCTTAACCAATATCACTAAAACAGATTATCTGGACATTGTCTTATTGTGGGACCTCACTGAACAAATTAGCTGTTTTTTGATATTAAGGCAGTGACTACACTTCATAAGTACTTCATTGGCTATAAATTGCTTTTAAGGTTTCTTGAGGCCATGAAAGGAGCTTATTAATTGCAAGTCTTTCTTTCTTTGGGTCTGTATAGGTACAAAAATCAGCCTATGTATATACACATTAGGAAAATTGTGCGACGTTTTCTCATGTCTATGTGGTGTCATGGAATCCCATTCCTGGCATCTTTTTCCTGATAGTGTCACCGCTGTAGTCCCGCGATAGTTATAACCATTTCCATTAAAGCAATCAGTAGGTCCACCTTCATTCGCCGGCACTGAAAAGTAAACAGTGTAGATTATTTGAGGAACATCTTGATAAAAAAAACTCACAATCTTGTAATATTTACCAGTATTCCTAGTTAATTTGCTCAATGCATAGAGTCATAGAGGTCTACAACACAGAAAAAGGCCCTTCGGCCCATTCAGCCTATGCCAGTCAAATAAGTACCTAACTATTCTAATCCCATTTTCCAGCACTAGACCCATAACCTTGTATGCCATGGCATCGCAAGTGCACATACAAATACTTCTCAAATGTTATGAGGGTTTCTGCCTCTACTACCCTTTCAGGCAGTGAGTTCCAGATTCCCACCACCCTCTTGGCGAAAAAAATCTTCCTCACATACCCTCTAAACCTCCTGCCCCTTACCTTAGATCTATGCCTCATGGTTATTGATTCCTCCACCAAGGGGAAAAGTTCCTTCCTGTCTACCCTATCTATGCCCCTCATAATTTTATACACCTCAATCATGTCCCCCCTCAATCTCCTCTGCTCCAAGGAAAATAACCCCAGTCTATCCAATCTCTCCTCATAAATAAAACTCTCCAGCCCAGGCAACATCCTGGTAAATCTCCCCTGCACTCTCCCTAGTGCAATCACATCCTGTGCATTAAAGGATAGTAATTCTGTGGTTTGTTGTTAATCAATCAGTTATTATTCTTTGCCCACTCTCCTAACCTTGCTCTTAGCAGTAAATATATTCAATGCATTTTGATTAGAAACCTAACATTAAATGTATATTTTAATTTGTTCAGTATCAATTTACATTGAATGTTTAGCTTTACTCCAGATTTACTTCATTCCCATGTTGCATGAGTTCTTTCCATTTGAGGATTTATTAAAATCACCAACAGAGAGCAGAGCAGCAGATTTGGATGAAGATGGGGACTTTCATGCGAACATACGAACAAGGAGCAGAGTAGGCCATTCGACCCCTCGAGCCTGTTCCGCCATTTAATACGATCATGGCTGATCTGATAGTAACCTCAAATCTGCATCCCGCCTACCCCCCCGATAACCTATCACCCCCTTGCTTACCAAGAATCTATCCACCTCTGCCTTAAAAATATTCAAAGACTCTGCTTCCACCGCCTTTTCAGGAAGAGAATTCTAAAGACTCACGACACTCAAAGAAAAAATTTCGCCTCATCTGTGTTTTAAATGGGCGACCCATTATTTTTAAACAGGGACCCCTAGTTCTATATTCTCTAACAAGATCCTCTCTACATCCACCCTGTCAAGTCTTCTCAAGATCAGGTTTCAATCAAGTCGCCTCTTACTCTTCTAAACTCCAGCAGATATAAGCCTAGCCTGTCCAGCTTTTCCTCATAAGACAACCCGCCCATTCCAGGTATTAGTCTGGTAAGCCTTCTCTGAACTGCTTCTAGTGCATTTACGTCCTTCCTTAAATAAGGTGACCAGTATTGTGCATAGTACTCCAGATGTGGTCTCACTAGTGCTCTGTATAACTGAAGCATAATCTTCCTTCTTCTACATTCAATACCCCTTACAATAAATGATAACATTCTATTAGCTTTCCTAATTACTTGCTGCATCTGCATTCTGGCCTTTGTGATTCATGCATTAAGACACCCAGATCCTCTGCATCTCAGAGCTCTGCAATCTCTCAACATTTAGATAATATGCCTCTCCTTTATACCTCCCGCCAAAATGGATAATTTCACATTTTTCCACATTATACTCCATTTGCAAGATCTCTGCCCACTCACTTAATCTATCTATATCTTTTTTGTAGCCTCCTTATGTCCTCTCCACAAATTACTTTCCTACCTATCTTTGCATCATCAGCAAATTTGGCAACCATCCCATCCATCCTGTCAACCAAGTAATTTATATAAATTGTAAACAGTTGACGTCCCAGCACTAAACCTTGTGGCACACCATTCATTACATCTTGCCAAACTGAAAAGGACCTACTTATGCCTACCCTCTGCTTCCTGTTAGCCAGCCAATCTTCTATCCATGCCAATATGTTAGCCCCTACACTATGAGCTTTTATTTTCTGCAATAACCTTTGATGTGGAACTTTATCACATGCCTTCTAGAGATCCAAGTACAGTACATCCACCGGTTCCCCTTAATCCACAGCACATTTTACTTCCTCAAAAAACTCTAATAAATCAGTTAAACATGAGTTGCCTTGAACAAAACCACGTTGAATCTGCTTGATTACTTTGAATTTATCCAAGTGCCCTGCTATAGCTTCTTTAATAATAGCTTCCAACATTTTCCCTACGACAGATTTAAGCTAACTGGCTTGTAGGTTCCCGCTTTCTGTCTCCCTCTCTTTTTGAATAATGGAGTTAGATTTGCTATCTTCCAGTGTAATGGAACCTTACCTGAATCTAGAGAGTTTCAGAAAATTAAAACAAATGCATCAACTATCTCACTAGTCACTTCTTTTAAGACCCTAGGATGATATCCATCAGGACCCGGGCATTTGTCAGCCCGCAGCTCCAACGATTTACTCAATACCACTTACTTCGCTGATGATTGTATTTTCCTGAGTTCCTCCCTCCCTTCCATTTCCTGATTTATAGCTGCTTCTGGGATGTACCCTCTATACTGAAGACTGATGCAAAATATCTGTTCAATTCATCTGCCACCTCCTTGTTTTCCATTATCAATTCTCCAGACTCACTTTCTATAAGACCAACGCTCATTTTGTTAACTCATTTCTTTACTAAACATTGATAGAAACTCTTACTATCTATTTTTATATTTCTGACTAGCTTTCTCTTGTACTCTAATTTTCCCTCATTATTAATTTTTAGTCATCTTTTCCTATTCCTTATATTCTGTCCAATCTTCTGGCCTTTCTGAGACTTTCAGTGGGCCACGTATCAATTCTTTTCATGACAAATACTTTGGAGGAGGAACAGCAGAGTAGTAGCTGCATACAGAGTCCAGGAAATTTGAAAACCACAAGGTAGACATGAATTCACCTGAAAAACTAGACTAAACTAAACTGAAAGAATTCCATTGTATCATTCCAGGATGTTAGGCTTGGCTCAATGGTAGCATGTTAGCCCAAGTTAGATGGTTTTGGGTTCAATTTGTACATAATCCAGACTACCACTCCACTTCAACATTGAGGGAGTGCTGCACTACTGGAAGTGTCTTCCTTCGGATGTGATATTAAACCAAGATTGCTCTCTTCAGTGGTTTTAAAAGATCACTTGGCACTATTTGAAGAAAATAAGTTCTCTCTTGGGCCCTGGTTAAAATTTATCCCTCGACCAACATCATTAAAGCAAATTTTATGATCATTATCATATTGCTGTTTGTGTGAGCTTGCAGTGATCAAGTTGGCTGCTATGTTTCTTACATTACAGTGCTTCATTTGCTGTAAAAGTGAAATACAAATGTATCCATAATAATACGTTCTTGTGATCCTCTGGTGTCTAATTGAATTTACCTAGAAATTAAGTTGACAAAACTATTAAAGCACATGGGATCCTTGGCTTTATAAATAAAAGCATACAGTACAGGAGCAAGGAAGTGATGAACAACCTTTAGAAGTCACAGTTGAAGCCTCAGCTGAAGGCTTGAGTGAAATTTTAATTCACCTGAAAGCTTTTGCACAGAATTAAAATTGGGCCCATTATGTCCAATTCTAGGTACCATATTTTGAAAGGATGTCAAGCCTGTGAAGATGGTGCAGAGCAGATTCACCAGAATGGTACCAGGGATGAGGGAATTCCGCTATGTGGAAAGACTACAGAAAATGGAATTGTTTTCCTTAAAGCAAAGAGGTTAAGGGACCCAGATTTTAAGATAATTGGCAAAAAGGCTAGAGGAGACTGGAGGAGGCTGTTTTTTCTCTTAGTGAGTTTAAAAATCTGGGATGCACTGCCTGAAAGGGTGGTGGAAACAGATTCAATAGTAGCTTTCAAAGGGGATGTGGATCTATACATGAAAAGCAAAAAAAATTAGCAGGGCTATGGGGAAAGACTGGGGAAATTGGATTAACTGAATAGCTCTTTCAAAGAGCCAGCACAAGCACGATTGACTGAATGGCCTCTTTCTGTGCTATATGGCTGTACAGTTCTGTACTTGGACAGGTGAAAATGTTTTCTGTGCCACCAGGAGCTCAATCACAAGACTAGTCTAAGGCACATGGAGTATAAAGGTTCACATGCGAGTCACACAGACACTAGACATCCAAAAGAGTGGGCAGATTGAAGGGATGATACAGGCATCTGTGAGAAGAATGTGTCACAGCCATAAAGAGGTAGGATGAGACAGAGAATAGTACAAAAAGTTGGAATCAGAAAGGAGAGACAATTACAAAAACAGAATTAAGTCTAATTTTTGCCTTTAATAATATCTTGGGAGATCAACCATATGCTGTAATCCTGCCATCATGCGAAAACAACAACACATCTGATTTTT
Organism: Carcharodon carcharias; assembly: GCF_017639515.1. NCBI lineage: Eukaryota > Metazoa > Chordata > Chondrichthyes > Lamniformes > Lamnidae > Carcharodon > Carcharodon carcharias. Next base: position 140,934,897 of record NC_054468.1, on the reverse strand, counting down.
TATAACATGATGGGAGATCTGCTAATAATAATATATAGACCAATTGACAAAGCAACAAACAGCTTAGTGGAGATTTAATATAGGGCTCAATAAAAAGAAGCACAGCACTATCTGGAAACCCGTGGAATTCTCACCTGGAGGCACAAGGCCACACTTTTGTACTTGGCAATATTCCCATCTTGTATCTGGGTTGGTGGTGTAACACCAGGGCTCCTTTTCATTATCCGGGTTCCTGCAGTGATTACCTTCTAGTCCTCTGAAAAACAGCAGGTTGGACGGCAATCAGAAAGGAATATTACACAGTTTTGAGTGTGTGACTAGCTTCATCTCATGAATAGAAGATATGGAAATATGGACGGTCTGAATCCTGATTGGAATTGGCTTGGCTCCACACAACTTGGAACAAGTCTGCAATCGTACACAGGCAGCCCGCAGGAGCGACTTAAGTCTGCCCCTCTCATCAGGGATGATGGTGGAAAGCACTTCACACAAGGACTACTGACATTTACTTACTTGCATGGGTAGTTGTCCGGAGTTCTTGAGTGCAGGTGCGGAACCTGAGTGTCCCATCTTTGACAGACTATACCAGAAATGGTTGTTGATACAGTTCCACGATACTTCTGACCCTTGCCTGTGAAACACTCTGTCTCTCCTTCAAAAGCAGGGGGCTCCCCATCTTCAACAGACATAGAATAAACATTGTCAAGTTTATTATTGAGGGTTTGTACAGTTGTGTTAGTATTTGTGTTACATGAAGGAACCATGGATAAACCTGGTTCCAATTTTCTGAAGGAGGGGATAGTAAATCAGAAATGAAGGAGTGGGAGCAGAACAGTTGTATTGGATTATACCTTCCAATGCCTTGTTCAGACAGCCGTTTTTCTCGGAGAAGCTTAGACAGTAAATGTAGAAAAGTTGCTTGCCCATAATGTGTGGGAAGGGGTGAGGAGCCTGAAAACTTTTAATATAAATTGCAGTGACCCTACTTTTTCTACTGCTAACACTGAAACTTATCAAATCTAGATTATCAGAAATGAAAAGTGCAGGGCTCAAGAATAGTGCAGTGCTGCAGAACACTCTCGCGCAGTGCTATAATGGAGGAAAGGGGGCTTCTATCCTTCCACTCTCAGATATAGTATTTGGAAAGTTCTGGTGATTGCTCCATATCCTCTACAGAGGAAAATAATTATGAGAGGAAGAGTTGTCTTTGGGCTGTTCTCTGCTTTGATGAAGGCTACGTAGCAGGTCATGCACCAGTTTTCTTGGCCACACCAATGCACATCCTATCAGGACTGGTATAACAGGAAGATGGCTGAAGCTAGAAGAGTCTCATAAATAACAAGATCTCTCAAAAGGAATAGTGTAATTGACTAGAGCAGTAACTTCAGCAAATAGAATCATAGTATGATAAAGCAGAAAAGGCCTTTCAGCTATCATTAGGGCAAAATACCGCAGATGCTGGAAATCTGAAAGAAAAACAGAAAATGCTGGAAAAACCCAGCAAGTCTGACAGCATCTGTGGAGAGAGAAAAACAAATTTAACATTTCAAGTCCGTATGACCCTTCTTCAGAATTTTCGCTTGTTTTTAGCTCTGAAGAAAGGTCATACAGACTCGAAATGTTAAACTTGTTTTTCTCTCTCCACAGATGCTGTCAGACCTGCTGGGTTTTTCCAGAATTTCCTGTTTTTCTTTCAGCTATCATGTCTGTTCTGGGGCTTCAAAAAAGCTTTCCAATTAGTTTCACTCCCTTGCCCTTTATCCAGAGCACTGAAAATATTTTCCCTTCAAGTATTTACCCAATTACATTTTGAAAATTATTATTGAATCCGCTTCCACCACCTTTTCAGACAGTGCATTCCAGAAGATAATGGCAGAGTGGTAATGCCATTGGACGTGTAATTCAGAGACCCAGGCTATCGCTCTGCTGATGGAATTTAAATACAATTCATAAAATCTGGAATTGAAAGCTAGTCTCAGTAATGGTGACTATGAAACTATCATAGGTTGTCATAGAAGCCCATCTGGTTCACTAAAGTCCGTTAGGAGAGGAAATCTGTCATCCGTACCTGGTCCGGTTTACACGTGACTCCAGATCCACAGCAATGTGGTTGACTCTTAAATGCCCTCTGAAATGGCCTAGTAAGCCACTCAGTTCAAGGGCAGTTAGGAATGGGTAACAAATGCTGGCCTTGTCAGCTATGTCCACATCCCATCAAAGAATTTTTTAAAAAGCTGTGTACAGTCAGATGTCATGGTGCATATCAGTATGAATTAGATAGGCAGAAAGAGGGATGAGGTCCTGCAGGCAGGTTTTAGGGAGGTAGAAAAGTGATTAATAAACAAGACTTCAAAGGTCACAATCTTCAGGTTGTTTCTGGTCTCATCAGCACTGGTGAGTATAGAAATTATGCAGATAAATGTGTGGCTGGAGAGATAGTGCAGTAGTGAGAATTTTAGATTCCAGGGACATTGGGACCAGTTCTAGGAGTATTGGGACCAGCACAGGTGGGTTGCGCCTCAATAGAACCAGGACCAATTTCCTCAAAGTGGTTTCCTAGTCCTGTGGGAGAAGGTTTCAGCGAATTTAACATGGGAGTGGGCAATAGCATTAGAAAAGGAAAACAATGTGCACAAAGGATTGAAAGAGACAGATATCTCTTGAACAAGAAATAGTAAGTTATTAGGTGGAGTCTGACTATAAAAGGTTTGTAGTGCGTGTGTGTAAATGTACAAAGTAAATAAGTTTGGTGAAATGCAGGTGCAGATAGCACGTGGGAATATGAGTCATGCAATAATGGAGAGCTGGCTGAAAAAAAGGAAGGATTGGGTACTTAATATTACTGGATACAAAGTGTTCAGGAATGAAAGGGAAGGAAAGAGAGGTAGCAGCATTGATTAAAGAGAACTTTACAGTGCAGGAGAGAGAGGATGTCCTGGAACATTCAAGGACAGAATTTATTTGGTTAATAAACAATTGAGGTACTACTGCGTGTAATCTATTGGCCACTAACTAGTGGAAAGGATATAAAGGTTGAAATTGCAGGGAAATTACAGAAAGGTGCAAAAACTACAGAGTAAAGAAAATAGGGACTTCAGTTATCCTAATATAGACTGGAATGGTAATCGTGTAAAGGGCAGAGAAGGGGAAGAGTTTCTGAAATGCATTCAGGAGAAATTTCTAGATTATGTTTCTGACCCAATGAGGAAGGAGGCATTGCTGGATGTGGTTCTGGGAAATGAGATGGATCAAGTGGCAGTAAGGGAACATTTAGGGAACAGTGATCATTGTATCAAAAACTTTAGGTTGGCTATGGAAAAGAACAAGGAACAATCTAAAGCAAGCTTACTTAATTGCAAGAGGGTCAATTTCAGTATTTTGAAAACAGATCTGGCCAAGGTAAATTGGAATCACAGACTGACAGGCAGAAAATGCAATAGAACAATGAGCAGACTTTAAAGAGGGTGTGGAGCACAAAGTGGTTGTGAAAGTATTTCATTAACATTCGGGAATTTGGTGCAAGTGGGGATTCTCTGTGGAGAGGGAAGAAAGTACTGGTTTTTTTTTACCTCCAGTAGAGCTGGTCTATGTTTTTTATTGATCTCTAAGCTAGGAAACTATAACTTGCTATTGATTTATTTTATGAAATTAGTAACTTAAACTAGATAAACCAATTAATTAGTAAACTAACTGATTCAACTAAAATTAATTAACCAATCAAATAAACAGGTAAGTTTAGACAGGGCAGGTGATATGCTATAAGTGCAGCATGTGGGAATTTGTGGAAAACATTGTGAACCCTGACAAACATACCTGCAGTAAGTGTCTGTAGCTCAGGACTGCGGTTCAGATTTGTGAACTGGAGTCTGAGCTGTTGACATTGTGGCCCATCAGAGTGGGAAGAGTATCCTGCAATCAGCATTGTGATGAAGCAGTCTGGGAAGAGAGTCCTGCAGTCAGTTCTTGTTGGAAATAACAAGAGTGACATCACAAGAAAGCGCAAGAGAGCGGTGGAGAGATCAGAACCAGCGCAAGTGTGGGGAAGCTTCAAAAGTGACATCAGCACAAAAGTGAGAGCTGATTGGTGAGTAGTGGGTAGGTGTTTTTCTCCAGTTTTTTTTCTCCAGTTTAAAATAGATTAAGCTAAAAAAAGGTAAGGGTTCTAGTTTTTATTTAAACTACATAAATAATTTAACTTTTTTTTTAGTGTATCTAACTTAAAGTAAGGGGGTTTTTTCAACTAGAAGCATGGCAGGACAGCTCAGTCCCGTGTTAGGCACAGCCTGCAACATGTGGGAAGTCCTAGACACTCCTTGTGCTCTGACCGACCATGTGTGCAGGAAGTGCCACCAGCTGCAGCTTTGCCAAACTCCCTTGTGCCTTAACTGGCCAATAATTTCAATGCTTTCCAGACGGACTTGCTCTGTCTGGAGATTGAGTGGCAGCTGGAGGCACTGAGGTGAATCTGCGAGGCTGAGAGTTTCATGGATAGCACGTTCTTAGACGTGGTCACCCCACAGCTTACGGAAGTGCAGACAGAGAGGGAATAAGTGACCATCAATCAAAAGAAAGGTGGCAGGCAGGTAGTCAGGAAATCCCCAGGGTGAATCGCTTTTCTGTGTTGGAAAACGGTGAGAATGATGGTTCCTCTGGGGAGTGCAGCCATGCTCATGGCACTGTGAATGGCTCAGCTGCACAGGGAGGGAGGAAAAAGAGGGGAAGAGCAATAGTGGTAGGAGGCTCGATAGTGTGGGGAACAGACAGGCATTTCTGCAGCTGTAGACGTGACTCCAGGATGGTATGTTACCTCCCTGGTGTCAGGGTCAAGGATGTTACTGAATGGCTGCAGGGCATTCTAAAGGGGGAGGGCAAACAGACAGAGTCGTGGTACATATTGGTATCAACGACACAGGTAGAAAGAGGGATGAAGTCCTGCAAGCAAAATTTAGGGAGCTAGGAAATAGATTAAACAACAGGATCTCAAAGGTAGTCATTTCTGGATTACTTCCGGTGACACGCACTAGTGAGTATCAAAATAGGAGGTTAGTCCAAATGAATGCGTGGCTAGAGAGATGGTAAAGGAGGGAGGGATTTAGGTTTCTGGGGCATTGGGACCATTTCTGGGGGCGGTGGGACCTGTACAAGGCGGATTGCACCTGAACGGAATAGGACCAACATCCTTGCGGGAAGGTTTGCTAGTGCTGTTGGGGAGGGTTTAAAATAACTTGGCGGGGGATGGGATCCTGAGAGGAGGTTCAGCAGGGAGAGATGCACAGCCAAAATTAGAAGAGGGAGCAAGTCCATCTGGAAAGCATTGAAATTATTGGCCAGTTAAGGCACAAGGGAGTTTGGCAAAGTTGGATGGTATTTATTTTAATGCAAAGAGTCTGACGAATAAGGCAGATGAGTTGAGGGCACAAATTAACACATGGAAGTATAATGTAATTGCTCTCACAGAGACATGACTGGGAGGGGGGCAGGATTGGCAGCTCAATATTCCAGGATATGGGGTCTTCAGATGAGACAGGGAAGGAGGTAAAAGAGGAGGGGGTATTGCAATATTGATCAAGGGATCAATTACAGCAGTAAGGAGGGATGACATCTTAGAAAGCTCCTCAAATGAATCCATATGGGTAGAACTGAAAAACAAAAAAGGAGTAATCACATTGCTGGGAGTGTACTATAGGCCCCCAAACAGTCAGAGAGAAATAGAAGAGTAAATATGTAGGCAAATTTCAGAGAAGTGTAAAAATAATAGAGTAGGTAATAGTGGGGTATTTCAACTTCCCCAGCATTTACTGGGTTAGCCATTGAATTTAGAGAGAGCAGAATTCTTAAAATGGATCCAGGAGAGCTTATTAAGCCAGTACACAGAAGGTCCTACAAGAGAGGGGGTGGTCCTGGACTTAATCTTAGGGGATGAAGCCGGGCAAGTGGTAGAGGTATCAGTGGGGGAGCATTTTGCAGATAGTGATCATAACTCTGTTAAAGGGTGGGACCAACAAATCCAGGGAACCTTGGATATCGAGGGATATACAGGATTGGATAAAGAGAAAAAGGGAGGCTTATGGCAGAAACCGAGGGCTCAAAACAGTGGAAGCCCTAGAGGAGTATAGAACGTGTAGGGGGGAAACTTAAAAAGGGAATTAGGAGAGCAAAAAGCGGGCATGAAAAAACATTGGCAGGTAAAATAAAGGAAAATCAAAAGTTATTTTACAAGTACATTAAGAGTAAGAGGATAACTAGGAAAGAGTAGGGCCCATTAAAAACCATTGTGGTAATTTGTGTGTGGAGCCGGAAGACGTAAGTAGGGTTCTAAATCAATACTTTTTGTCGATGCTCACAAGTGAGATGGACAACATGGGTATGGAAATCAGGCAGAAGGACTGTGATATAATTCAAGAAATTAGCATAGAAAGGGAGGAGGTTCTAAGTGGCCTGGCAGGCTTAAAAGTAGATAAATCTCCAGGCCCGGATGAAATGTATCCCAGGCTGTTGAGTGAGGCAAGTGAGGAGATAAGAGGGGCGCTGGCAATAATTTTCAATACCTCTCTGGCCACAGGAGTGGTGCCAGAGGACTGGAGGCCAATATGGAACTATTATTCAAGAAGGGAGGAAGGGAGAAACCAGGGAACTACACGCCAGTCAGTCTAACCTCAGTGGTGGGGGAGCTATTGGAAGCAATTCTGAGGGACAGAATTAATCTACACTTGGAGGGGCAGGGACGAATCAAGGACAGTCAGCATGGTTTTGTTAAGGGGAGGTCATGTCTGACCAATTTGATTGAATTTTTCAAAGAGGAGAACAGGTGTGTAGATGAGGTCAACGCATTTGATGTAGTCTACTTGGACTTCAGCAAGGCCTTTGATAAGGTCCTGCACGGGAGACTGATACGAAGTAAGAGCCCATGGGATCCAAGGCAACATGGCAAATTGGATCCAGAATTGGCTGAGTGGCAGGAAGTAGAGGGTGATGGCCAAGGGGTGTTTTTGTGATTGGATGCCTGTGTCCAGTGGGGTTCCACAGGGATCGGTCTCGGGTTCCTTGCTGTTTGTGTTATATATAAACGATTTAGACTTGAATGTAGGAGGGTTGATCAGTAAGTTTGAGGCTGACATGAAAATTATTGGGTTGGTAAATAGTGAGGAGGATAACTTTAGATTACAGGAGGATATAGACAGGCTGGTCAGATGGGCTGATCAGTGGCAAATGGAATCTAATCCGGAAAAGTGTGAGATGACGCACTTGGGAATACACGATGAATGGTGGGAGCCTGGGAAGTACCGAGGATCAGAGGGACCTTAGGGTGCATGTCCACCGGTCCCTTAAGGTAGCAGGACAGGTAGGTAAGATGGTTAAGGCGGCAAATGGGATACTTGCCTTTATTAACCAAGGTATAGAATATAAGAGCAGGGAGGTTATGCTGGAACCGTACAAAATGTTGGTTAGGCCACAGCGAGAGTATTGCAAGCAGTTCTAGAGTCCACATTCTACGAAGGGAGAGTGCAGAGGAGATTTATCAGGATGCCTGGGCTGGAGAGCTTTAGTTATGAGGAGAGATTGAATAGACTGGGGTTATTTTCCTTGGAGCAGAGGAGATTGAATTAGAAGGAAGATTGAGTAAACAACAAGCCTGTTGTGGCTGCAGTTACTACCAGACTGGGGTGCATTGAGTAAGAAAGGGTATCAGTACGGTCATCATGATGACAGGGGGGATCCATGGGTCCCTCCCGAAGGCTGTGAGTGTAGTTGTCGAGACTCAAAACTTAAATCTAATAGGGATCAGGTAACTTCCAGAGACAGGAGCCAGGATTTTCTGTGCTTGCCGGTGTTGGGCGTGTTCAGTGGCATGAGAGGTCAGTATGGTGCAATCGGTTTCTCAATGGTGTGAAACCATTTGCGATCGTCCACTCGGCGTTTCCAGCCATCGGGAACCTCATTGTCACTGTAATACATCTGCATACCATTATTAGGCCAGGCTGCCGAAATTGTCCTCCTATACCCCGCTGGATCATCCATCCACTTTGGCAGGAAAGCACGCCGACCTGTTTCACAACAGCATATAAAATGCGTGCACTTGGAAGGTTGCACTTTGAGGGGAACTCAGAGGTGAGTGCACAGCAACAATGTGCAGTGCTTGCCAGGGTCGCCTGCCAGACTTCAAGCTTGAGAAGCATTGGAGGGGGGCGGTCATGGGCAGCCGTGCCTTTGAGGCGACTTGTGGTGGAGGACAAGGGCAGCCGTGCTGTTGAATATAGCGTACAAGCATTCGGGATGGGGGTTTGGGTGGGTGAGGGAAGCGGCCACACATTAGGGACATCTTATATAAAGTGACCATTCCACTGCAACTGAGACAGCCATTGATATGACTGAAGTTGGGCTTCTAGCTTATCTGCCCACTCAAGCAATGCAGGGGCATCAAAGTGGCACCAAGTGCTCCAGACCTTTTCACCCACCCCCTGCACAGACTGCAAAGTCATGAGCATTTTAGTCGACAGCAGAACAGTTGGACGACTGCAGAACAGTTATACAACTGCACACATTGTACAATCTCCTCGCTAAAGCTGGCTATGGAACAGTCACTGCTGGAGGTGCTCACAGGCCCTTGCAATGTTCGCATCCAGTTTGGACCAGTCTCACTGATAGTTCAAGTTAACAGTGCAGCCTTGCAGTGCGAGTTAGGAGAATGCTTGCACCTCAGCTGAGAGCACAGCATGCAGTGCAAAGGGCAAAGTTACCGCCAATCGGTCAAGTGGAGTGGGGTAGAGGTGGGTGGGGTTTCAGGCAACCATGCAGCACACTAATCTCTGGCCATCCATGTGGTGGCCAGCACTCTCCGGGAAGCATTAAGGGGCCTTCACACTTAGCCAGGATATGTTCTTAGTACACCCATGCTAAGCCATGTGTCCCTATCTTTCAGCCTATAGGAGTACAACAGGATCATGGAGCCTGGTGAACTAGCTGTATGCCTGATGGCCTACAGTGAACGAAGACAAAGGAGGAGAGAGCGACTGAGGTGCCTGGCTGCTCAGAGGGAAGAGCAGCTGCCTCAGGAAGAGGCGGCGACTGGGGCTCCCGTTCATATTGCTGAAGAGCCACAACGATCCAACACTGGTCAGCGCCTAGTGACACCCAGGGTTTATAGACACTTCCTTTCATTCCTGCAGATGACTGAGAACCAGTGCCACCAAAGACTGTGTATGTCTAGGGAACTGATTGGTCACATGTGCCAGTTGCTGCAGGATTTAGCGGCGTGGGGACATGAAGGGCATCCACTGCCTGCAGCTGTGAAAGTGACGCAGCACTCAATTTCTATGCCAGTAGCTCCTTTCAGGGCTCCACAGGTGACATCTCTTCAGCATCTGTGACCAGTGATGCTGTGCTCCATGAGGTTACAGATGCCATCTTTGCAAGGACACACAACTTTGGGCATTTCGCCTGGAACCAATACAGCCAGGATGTAAGAGCAATTGGATTTGCCCAGATCTTGGGTTTCCCATAGATGCAGGGTGCCAACGACTGCACTCACGTGGCACTCAGATCTCCTTTGTAACACACAATGAACTACGTCAACCGAAAGTGGTTCCACTCGCTGAATGTTCCAGGGACTGTGCACGGCTCCTATATCCTCAGTCGGTCGTAGAGCCCTGAAGTCTTCCAGGGCTACCCGCAGAGGCCGTGACTGATGACACCCGTGTAGCAGCCTCAGACTGCAGCAAAGCGATGGTATCTTGAGGCTCATGCTGCAACTCGCAATTTGGTGGAGCAGACCATCGGGATGCTGAAGATGAGGTTCCGGTGCCTGGGCCAGTCTGGTGGAGCCCTGTGATACCATCCGCAGAGTGTGTCCTGCACCGTCGTCGTCTGATGCACCCTTTACAACCTATCGCTGCAACGGGGAGACGAGCTGGCTGAGGAGATGGAGAAGCTGGAGGTCTCCTCCAATGAGGAGGACATTGACACGGATGAGGGTGAGGAGGTCCTCGAAGGTGGCGATGCCAGGGATGAGGCCCTCGCCCTGGCTAGACAAGGCAGGAGTGCTTAGGAGGCCTCATAGCTGTTCGAATTATGGAGGATGATGACAACATGCAGTGAGGTGACCCCATAAATCCTCACATTGCATCTGTGAATGTTTGACTCCAGTCAGGCTTATGGTAGTGCGAATATGCTCTGTGAAAATGCTCCTATCATGGAGACGCAATGGAGGTCCTAATAATCGCTCGATTGGAAAAGGATGACGGCAATGTGCAGTGAGGACATTCCATAGATCCACAGCCTCTCAGAATGTCCGACTACTGTCTGGCCGAGGGCAGCTCACTTGCGCTCTGTAATCAGGGTCACATCATAGAGATGTGAAACTTTAGAGGCATCTGGTCCTTTGTCTGCCTTCAGTGCCTGAGCCCTTCAGGAGCACAGCGTCATTGGTCACAGATGCTGAAGAGATGGGGGCCAGCCCCGCCTTATAGGTGCTGAAAGCACACAGAGAGAATGACGGAACTCTGTGGCGCCTGCCCACTTCATTCTGGCAGCAATGACAAGCACCGTCAAGGTGCAGGCATCAGTAATGTGTACAGGGAGTGTGAGGCCGGACAATCAATTCGGTCTGAAGGCTGCACAGAGCACAGGGAAGAAGCCCTGGACTGAGACACCTGCCTTTATCTTGTGCAGAAAGGTTTCACATCTCAATGACAAAAAAACTGCTCATCAGAACAAGGAGCCAAAGGCAGGGAGACATTCTTGGGACTTTAATGACAATAGTGAACAGTATATACAAGTGATTAACACCCATTCCCAAGCTGTACAACTAATTTTTCTTAACTTTCCTAACACTGCTGTTACATCTTGGTGTTCCCCGGACATCCACAGGCAGCCTGTTGACTGCAACATGCAGTGATAACCTAGGCGGGCATACTCTGGAAGGCCGAGACCTGGTGGGCCCTGGCCTGCTTCCAGGATCCTGTTCTGTGGTAGTGACACCCTCCTTGGCCGGTGAGCTGGAGCTGCTGAGGTCACAGGAAGAGGGGAGTCGGATGGGCTGGGCACTCCTGGAGTCACCTGAGTGGATGGCCTCGGTGTGTGCATTTGCTGATCCTCCTCCCTATGAATGCCCGAGGGCCCTTGGCTGACTCACTGAGGAGAATGGGAAGCTGAAATGAGATTGAGCTGCCCAGCATCCCTCTCGTGTACACACTGTTGGAAGCCAACTATGGCATCAATGATGGACTTAGCCCACACAGCATTGAAGGAGTGATGACTTGGACCAAGGTCTCCATGAGAGCCGCTTCCTACTGTTGACCTCAGTGCGTTGGCATTCCGGCGCTATCACCTTAGCCTGAAGGTGGACGGACTCCACCATTGTGCCTTGCAATCTGAGAAATGCAGCAGCCATCCCTTCCTGATGTTCCCGAGCTTGCCTTTGCAGCTCCAGCAACTGTGACATGACCAAGTCCAGAGGCTCGTCATCTGACTCAGTCTCAGCAAATTTCTGGCATCCAGCAGTCTTCCGAGTGTTGGATACCAGGGAAGTCCCTGCGCCGCCTGCTGTGGATCAGACAGCATGATGTGCTCACCAGGTTGTGATCCGGAGGCTATTCTAGGTCCCACTGAGGTGTGTGTCTTTTCTTTTGTTATTCATTCACATGATGTGGACGTTGCTGGCTACGCTAGCAATTATTGCCCATCCCAAGTTGCCATTGAGAGGGAGGTGGTGAGCTGCCTTCTTGATCTGCTGCAGTCCATGTGGCGTAGGTACATCTACAGTGTTGTTAGGAAGGTAGTTCCAGCATTTTGACCCAGCGACAGTGAAGGAACGGCGATATATTTCCAAGTTAGGATGGTGAGTGACTTAGTGGAAAACTTCCAGATGGTGGTGTTCCCATGTGTCTGCTGTCCTCGTCCTTCTAGATGGTAGTGGTCGTGGGTTTGGAAAGCGCTGTTAAAGAAGCCTTGGTGAATTCCTGCAGTGCATCTTGTAGATGATACACACTACTGCTACTGTGCATCTGTGGTGGAGGGAGTGAATGTTTGTGGACGTGGTGCCAATCAAGCGGGCTGCTTTGTCCTGGATGGTGTCAAGCTTCTTGAGTGTTGTGGGAGTACTCCATCATACTCCTGACTTGTACTTTGTGGATGGTGGACAGGCTTTGGGGAAGCAGGTGGTGAGTTACTCATTGCAGGATTCCTAGTTTCTGACTTCCTGTTGTGGCCACAGTATTTATATGGCTAGTCCAGTTCAGTTGCTGGTCAATGGTAATCCCCAGGATGTTGATAGCGGGTGATTCATTGATGGTAACATTACCAAACATCAAGGGGCGATGGTTTGATTCTCTCTTGCTGGAGATGGTCATTGCCTAGCACTTGTGTGGCGTGAATGTTACTTGCCACTTGTCAGCCCAAGCCTGGATATTATCCTGGTTTTGCTGCTTTTGGACATGAACTGCTTCAGTACCTGAGGAGTCGCGAATATGCCGATCATTGTGCAATTATCAGGGAACATCCCCACTTCTGACCTTATGATGGACGGAGGGTCATTGATGAAGCAGCTGAAGATGGTCGGGCCTAGGACACTACCCTGAGGAACTCCTGCAGTGATGTCCTGGAGCTGAGCTGACTGACCTCCAATAACCGCAACCACCTTCCTTTGTGCTTGTGGGGGTTATGGGTCAGCGCTGTGATGGTGGGACTTCAAGGAGGGTGCCTCCACATTCCTCTTCAGAGTTTTCTTTGGGGTTTATTAGAGGCCCTGGGCCATGGACTCCATTGGCTGTTTCCCAGATGTGCCTGCGGAAGCAAGGAGAGATAATAAGTGCATGGCAGTGGCCTGTGAAACAGGACACATCACTCACAGCATGGTTGTCTGATGGATGTTGCATTGCTGAACCCTCACATGGTAGAGCACTGCTGACCTCACCAACAGCTCAGGACCAGTCCAGATCGTAGCCAGCCAGCTGGATGGTCTGTTTTCAATGTCTGTGAGGACCTTTATTTCAAGGTCTCTCTGCAGGTCAATGACCTTTCCTCCTTATAAAAGCAAAATACTGCAGATGATGGAAATCTGAAATAAAAACACAAAATGCTGGAAAAACTCAGCAAACCTGGCAGCATATGTGGAGAAAGAAACAGAGTCAACATTTCAAGTCATATGACCTTTCTTCTGAGCTGACCCTTCTTCAGACCTCTCCCTCTTGTTTTGTGCCAGTTTGTCCTGCATGAATAGAGATGGAGATAGTGTAAGCGGGATGCCTGCCAGACCAGATGATAAGTATGCCTGGCATGTGTGGGTGGTGAATGATCCCATGGATGGGATCAGGACAATGACGGTGAGTGTGAGTGAGTGTGCTGTCCCTTGAACTGGTAGTGAGTGAGGACCCTGTGGATGTATGATGGGTTTGTGAGTGTGTGAGTTGAGAGTGATGAGAAGAGTGACTTACCCTGGCGGAATGGAGGAGATCATTCATCCTCTTGCGGCATTAGGTGGCTGACCACTGTTGCCACCGCCTCTGAAGCCTGGTTAGTGACGCCGCTGCCCATCCTACAGCCAGAGTGGGGATAGAGGACATTACGGCGAGCCTCCAAAGCATCCAAAAGGCATTCCAGTGATGCATCACTAAACCTGGGGGCTGCAGTCTTCTTGCCTTTCATGGACATCTTCCCTGCAGCAGTTGTGGGCTGGAAAAACTGAGTTGTGGTGTGCGAGGCTGGACTTTAAATATGGTGCCCAACGTGATGAAGCGGCGAGGTGATGGCGGGTGGATGAACGAGAGCGCACCTGCCATGGAAACGGCGTGTTTCCCAGGAATGCATAAATAATGTGGCAGGTTTGGGGCGATACGGCATGAAAATGCACCATTGCAACCCATGGGTAAAACAACGTTTTACCCACCTGCTACTGCACTTAGTGCAAATCTGGAGTGATTCTGCCCAGCCACTCCATCCCTCTTAACTTTACTGAATTGCAAGTGTGTGTTAATGAACTACGTCTCATAATCCCCTCTGACTGCCCCATTGATGATTTGGCAGAATACCTGGAAACAGTGCCATGCAGAATTAGAGGATGCAGATTTAAAGTGTGTCCTCTTGGCAGCCACCAACCTGATTGCTGTAATGGATTCAAAGTGCCTGAAGTCTGTGTCATATTATTATTTCTGAGCCCAAAGAACATCACTTGACACAGGTTCCCCACAAGAATGTACACATGTATAAATAGAACAAGTTATAGGCTCAAACCTTCAACATTCACAGAATTTTAACAGCACATCAACCCATCATGTCTGCACCGGCTCTCCAAATGATCATTATGACCTAATGCCATTGCTCTGCCTTTTCCCCGTACCCTTGCACATTGTTCCAATAATCATCTAATGCCCTTTTGAATGCCCTGAGTGAACCTGCCTCCACCACATTTCCAGGTAGTGCATTCCAGACCTGAATCACTCGTTGTGTGAAAAAAGGAAAAACAATAAAGCAATAAAGGGTTAGAACATGAAATCCTCTCCCACAGCAGGTCACTGTGGACTTATAACTTATTTCCTTTCCTGATGTTTTCCAATCATCACAATCTAAAAAGCATTTTCTCAGAAGAGAGGCTGACAGCATTTGCTATCAGCCTAAGTGAGGGCTTCCACTCGAGCTTTTTTTGATTTTTGAACTGTAAAATAAAACGCAGTTGCCATTCTCATAAAAACGCACAATGACACATTTCTTCTTTCTCGCAGAAATTCTTGACATTGTAGACGATTCAAGAGCTGCTTTTTAATGGCTTGTGGTCTTTCCCTGTCTTTTCATTCTCAAGCCAGACTCCTTGACAAGTGTACAGCCTCTCAGTATGTACAGTAGATCATCGACAGAGCCTTGGACGTTCTGATAGGATATTTTAACCATGTCCATGTTATTACTACCTAACTGATCCTGGGTACTTTCCATTAACTGAATTGGAGTAGTGCCTGGTCAAAAGCAATGACGAACATTTGGGTCGTAACTTCTGACTAGCATCTGAAATTGCTGGCCGGCAAGGATTAGAAGAAATAAATACCTACTTCCCTGGTTTTGAAAATTACACTTCCATTCGCTGGAGCTGCTTAAGGTCTGCATCAAAACACTCCTCTCAGGCCCCAACGAATTCTAGTTCAAGTGAATTCAAAAAGACCATGTTCCCTTTCTTACAGCACTTACTACTGTTAAGCAGGTATGTTTAGAGGGCCAGGGAAATTGACAGGACAGGGAGAAGGCAAGTGCCTAAGGTAAGTGGATAGGATTTGTGGTCCAGGGGCAATGCAAGGGAGTAGGCCGGAGGTCTGGGGGGGTGAGGGAGGTCAGCTGGAGGTCAGTCAGAGATATTGGGGGGAGGTCAGGTGGTGGGGGGGTGGGGTTGTAAGTCTGTGGGTGGAGGGGTTGGGGTTGGAAGTCTGTGGGTGGGGCTGAGGTATGAAGTGGGGGCAGGGTGGGGGGGTGTGAGGTCGTGGGGGGAGGCTGGTTGGAGGTCTGGGAGGCGGGTCATGCGGAGGGAGGATTGTGGAGGGGGGGTCTGAGGTCAGGAGGGGTGAAGGGTCAGAGGCCAGGGGAGTTGGGGGGTGGGTCCGTGGTCCAGGGTGAATTGGAGTTCCGGAAGTGGGGGTTTGTGGGGCGGAGGTCAGCTGGAAGCCGGAGGTGTAATGGGAGTGTCAAAGGTCTGGGGGTGTCATGGAGGGGTTTCCGAGGTCTGTTGGGGTTCATGGGAGAGGCGCATGTTGGAGGTCTGGGTGGGTCATGGGGTAGAAGAGTCCAAGGTCCACGGGGGTTTGTTGGGGAGGTGTCCAAGGCCAAAGGTATCATGGGGGGGTGGGGGGAGTCCGAGGTGTGGGGGTATCATTGCGGGGAGCTGAGGTTAGGGGAGCTGGAAGTCAGAAGTCTGTGGGGAGTGGGGTTCCAAAGTTGGGGGCAGAGGTCAGTCGAAGGTTTGGCGGGGGGGGGTGTGGTGGCAGTGACATAGGGTCAGAAGTCCGTGGGGGAAGGGGTTTGAGGTCGGAGGGTGGGGGCTGGGAGGTGGGGATGTTGGAGGTTGGGGAGTTTGGGGTGTGTCAGAGGTCAGAGGGTGGCGGGGGACGTCGGAAGTCAGGACAGTGGGGGATTGGAAGTTGGGGGGTGGGGGATATCGGAGGTCGGGGCTGGGGGGGTTTTGGAGGTCGGAGTTGTCGGAGGTTGGGCGTGGTGGGGGAGTCAGAGGCTGAGGGTTGGGGGGGTGATGGTAGGGGGAGTCCTCTGGAGGTGTTGGGGGTGTGGGGGAGGTCCCATGGGGTCGGTCTGGGTCTTTATAATAGTTACTCAGAAACTAGAAGAGGTTTTAATTCTTCTAACTCCTTCTGAGCAACTATTGGTATAACCCTGGCGGAACCATCCGAAGTTTGCGATTTAAACCACATTTTCAGATGGTTCCCAGCACAGTGCAATTGCCCAAAGGAAATGTGTACTTCTGTGCAAATGCCAAGCAAACTCTTTCCTGGGAACTTCCTAGAGGGATTCCCCAGCGCATCTTTAGGGAACCCCCCCAAATCTGACGCTGGGGAGCTTATAATTTACGGGCAAGTTGTTTGGAATTAAGGAAGTATGAATGTGATTGTTAAGTCTGTTCATTTCACTTTAAGATCATGCATCCACAATCAGGAAAATATAAAAGTCTATTACATTTTAGATTAAGGATACTTGGTGTGTGTTGATTTTCTAATTTATACATAAAGTTTTGTAAAAGCACCGAGCAGAAATAAGCTTCAGTCTCACAGTCAGTTTGAACCTTTAAGGGACTGCGGGGTTGTGGTGTTCGCTCTTTCAGAAGCTGGTGTTAAGCGTTTTGCTGTAAGAATGTTGAAGATTTTATTTAACTGTGAATGCTAACATTTTCTTTTGTTTTATTAGTCATTTGGAAAGGGAGCTGAAGAAAGAACAACACAAGTGACATAATTTAGCTTTTTTAAAAAAAAAAGCATTTGCTATTTTGTTCTGTGTGTGGCTAATAAGTATTAGTCTGAATTAAGTTCAAGCTATTAAGGGTAACAAGCCTGTTAAGTTGGGAAAACTGGAATTTAATTTGTGGCCACAATGAACTTTCAAGTTATCATGTCAAGGTATGAGAATGTTTTAATTCTGGATATGAGGCCTGCTCATATAACACTGACACGTTTGAATGTTAAATATTTATTGGTACGAACTGGAATTTGAAATCATTCTAGTTGTACAAAAAAAAAGTAATAGTCTTGGGCTAGAAACCTTTTTTTTTAAACAAAGCTAAATTTAAAACAAAAAAGGTATAGGAAACAACTGGAGTTTATTCTAAAATGCTGGCTTTTCTGTTGAGAATGTTCATCCTTTAAAATTTGGTCATAGTCGAAGAAAACCATAGAGCCATAGAAAAGTTATGGCACAGAAAGAGGACATCCAGCACATTATGTCTGAGCTAGACAGAAAAAGGTAAAAAAGAAGCTAGCTGCTCATCTTAATCCCACTTTCCAGCACCTGGTCTGTAACCTTACAGGTTACAGCGCTCCAGATGCAGATCCAAGTACCTTTTAAATGAGTTGGGCATTTTAGTCTCAACCACCGATATAAGCAGTGAATTCCAAATGCCCACCACCCTCTGCGTGAAAGTTTTTCCTCATGTCCCCTCTAATCCTTCTACCAATCACCTTAAATCTATGTCCCCTGGTAATCAGCTTGGGGAAACAAGTATTTCCTGTCTGCCCTATCTAGGCCCCTCATAATTTTGTATACCTCAATGAGGTCACCCCTCAGCCTCCTCTGTTCTAAGGGAAACAGCCCTTATATCCAATCTCTCCTCATAGCTGCAATTTTCAAGCCCTGGCAGCGTCCTTGTAAATCTTCTCTGTAGTCTCTGCAGAGCAATTATGTCCTTCCTGTAATGTGGTGACCAGAACTGTACACAAAATTCCAGGTGTGGCCCAACCAGTGTTTTATACAGTGCCATCATTACATCCCTGCTTTTATATTCAATGCCTCATCCAATAAAGGAAAGCATTCCATATGCTTTCTTGACCACCTTGTCTACCTGTCCTGTCACCTTCAGGAACCTGTAGACATGCACTCCAAGGTCCCTCACTTCCTCATCCTCTCGCAATATCTTCCCATTTATTGAGTATTCCCTTGCTTTGCTTGCCCTCCCCAAATGCATTACCTCACACTTTACCAGATTGAATTCCATTTGCCACTTTTCCACCCACTCAGCCAAACCAACGATATAATTCTGGAAACAACAGCTATCCTCTTCACTATCAACTACATGGCCAATTTTTGTGTCATCTGCGAATTTCCCAATCATATTTCCCACATTTATGTCCAAGTCATCTTCCTGTGTATCCCATGGAATCTCATTTTTCTGACCAGTCTGCCATGTGGGAGCTTGTCAAATGCCTTACTAAAATCCATATAGACAACAACTACTGCACTACCCTCATCAATCCCCCTTGTTACTTCCTCAAAATTCTATTAAATTAGTAAGACACGATCTTCCTCAAACAAAACCATGCTGACTATCCCTGATCAATCTGTGCCAATTTAAGTGACAGTTCATCCTGTCTCTCAGAATGATTCCAATAATTTGCCCACCACTGAAGTCAGACTGAGCAGTCTATAATTTTCTGGCCTATCCCTTGAATGCTTTTTAAATAATGGTACAACATTTGCAGACCTCTAATCCTCTGGTACCTCGCCTGTATTTAGTGAGGAATGGAAAATGATCCTCAGAGCATCTGCTATTTCCTCCCTGGCTTCCTATAATAGCCTGGGATACAATCCATCTGGCCCTGGTGACTTATCCTCCTTCAAGGATGTCAGTCGCTCCAGTACTTCCTCTCTCACAATGCTTATAGTATCTAATGTTTCACACTCTTCCTCATCAACTAGAATGTCTGCATCATCCCTCTTCTTAGTGAAGACAGAGACAAAGTACTCATTGAGAATCCTGCCCACATCTTCAGCATGAACGCACAAGTTACCATGTACAACTCTGATAGGCCCTAACCTTTCTTTAGTTATTCTCTTGCTCTTAATGTACTTGTAAAACAGCTCTAGGTTTTCTTTGATTTCATCTGCTAATACAGCTTTTATTGTTAGTTCAGTACTACTTATAGATGCTTGAACAAAAATATTGAGCATTATGAAATGTTATGTTTCTAAAATGGCAGAAATGTTTAGACAAATTAACCCATTGGGCCCTTGGGCAGGGTTTGGCTGGGCTTTCATACTAGAGGTGAGTAGAGGGAGTCAGGAAAAAATTCCCAGCTTAGCCCACCCGCCTTGGGAGAAAGTGCCCACAAAGGTGGGATCTTCATTGCTGGGGCTTGGTGTGGACTGCAGTCAAGCTAGTTGACCTGGGAAGAAGTGCGGAGGCAGTGACAGGGACTGCTGAGTGCAGAGGCGAGCTGTTTAAAAGGCTCACTTTGGTGCTGTGGGACTTAGCCCCAGTGAGAAAAAAACACAAAGGCCCTCCAGCCCTCACCCTTCACGCCCCATTCAACCTTGAAATTCTCCATGCCCTATCCTTGCCACATTATGACCCCCACACAACTCCTATGTCCTCTAATGCCCCCATGCCAAGCTTTGCCCTTCCACCCACCCCTGTGCCCCTCATTCCCTATGCTAAGTTCTGCCCTTCCACCAATTCCATATGTCCCTTTATGCACTATATACTAAGCTCTGGCACTTCCATACTCATTGATTCACTGTACACTTTCTGGAACCGATGAACACCATAGTGTACAGTGGTATGTTTAAAAAAGCCTTGAAAAAATGTAATCCATTGGTAACTTGAGATAAAAGGTCTGGAGCAAGCTAATAAGAGTGTCAATCATCCAGGCCCTTTGAAGTTTCAAGAACACAAACCACAAACCCTTGAAAACACTTAACTTGTGTCAACAAACATTGTGAAATTGACAGCAGAGATCAGAGAGCCTGAGTTGTCAATCAAACAATGTTTCCTCTGGCGAGCAGCTATTCTAGTATTTTAACAGCTGTCTGGGGTTTCAGCCAAGCATAC
Organism: Carcharodon carcharias; assembly: GCF_017639515.1. Classification (NCBI taxonomy): domain Eukaryota; kingdom Metazoa; phylum Chordata; class Chondrichthyes; order Lamniformes; family Lamnidae; genus Carcharodon; species Carcharodon carcharias. Next base: position 140,914,877 of record NC_054468.1, on the reverse strand, counting down.
ATAATTGAGACTTGACTGAGAAATCAGACAGTATTACATTGCAAGAACACCAATGCCCCAGTGGGAACATTGTTTGATTAACAGCTCAGGATTTCTGATGTCAACGGTCAATTTAACAATTCCTGTTGACACAAAAATAGGTGAGAAGGCAAGTGGTGAGGATGACACAAAGAGTCTACAGAGGGGTATGGACAGGTTAAGTGAGTGGGCAAAAACCTGGCAGATGGAATATAATGTGGGAAAATGTGAGGTTATGCCTTTTGGCAGGAAGAATAGAAGAGCTGAATATTATTTAAATGGAGGAAGACTGCAGAAAGCTGCAACACAGAGGGATTTGGGAGTCCTTGTGCATAAATCCAAAAAGCTAACATGTAAGTTCAGCAGGTAATAGGGAAGGCAAATGGAATGTTGGCCTTTATTTCAAAGGGAATGGAGTATAAACATAGGGAAGTCTTGGTAAAACTGTAGAAGGCACTAGTTAGACCACACCTAGAATATTGTGAACAGTTTTGGTCCCCTTATCTAAGGAAAGGTACACTGACATTGGAGGCAGTCCAGAGAAGGTTCACTAGGTTGATCCCAGGTTTGGAGGGATTTTCTTATGAGGAGAGGTTGAGTAGGCTGGGCCTGTACTCATTGGAGTTTAGAAGAACAAGCGACACCCTTATTGAAACATATAAGATTCTTATGGGGCTTGACAGCATAGATGCTGAGAGGTTGTTTCCCTTTGTGGGAGAGTCTAGGATCAGAGGCATAATCTTAGAGTAAGGGGTCGCCCATTCAAGACAGAGATGAAGGGGAATTTATTCTCTCATAGGGTAGTAAATCTGTGGAATTCTTTACCACAGAGCACTGTAGGGGCTAAGCCGTTAAGTAGATTCAAGGCTGAGATAGAGAGATCTTTAATCAGTAAGTGAATCAAGGGTTATGGGGAAAAGGCAGGAAAGTGGAGTTGAGGATTATCAGATCAGCCATGATCTCATTGAAGGGTGGAGCAGACTCAGTGGGCCGAATGGCCTACTTCTGCTCCTACGTGTTATGATCTTATGGCGGTGGGCTCCTCCATCGTTGAGGGTGGGGATATTTGCAGAGCCTCCTCCTCCATTGAGTTGTTTAATTGTCCACCCCCATTCACAACTGGATGTGGTAGGACTGCAGAACTTAGATCTGATCCATTGGTTGTGGGATCACTTAGCTCTGTCTATCATTTACTGCTTATGCTGTTTGGCATGCAAGTAGTCCTATGTTATAGCTTCACCAGGTTGACACCTCATTTTTAGGTATGCCTGGTGCTGCTCCTGCCATGCCCTCCTGTACTCTTCATTGAACCATGGCTGATCCCCTAGATTGATGGAAATGGTAGAAAGGGGGATATGTTGGGCCATGAGGTTACAGACTGTGTTCGAGTACAATTCTGCTGCTGATGATGGCCCTCAGCACCTCATAGATGCCCAGTCTTGAGTTGCTAGATCTGTTCGAAATCTATCCCATTTAGCACAGTGGTAGTGTCACACAACACGATGGAGGGAATCCTCAATGTGAAGACGGGACTTTGTTTCCACAACAACTATGCAGTGGTCACTCTTACCAATACTGTCATGGACAGATGCAGCTGCGGCAGACAGGTTGGTGAGGATGAGGTCGAGTATGATTGTCCTTCTTGTTGGTTCCCTCACACCTGCCGCAGATCCAGTCTAGCAGCTATGTCATTTAGGACTCGGCCAGCTCGGTCAGTAGTGGTGCTACCAAGCCACTCTTGGTAGCACCACTACTTGGTGATGGACATTGACGTCCGCCACCCAGAGTACATTCTGCACCCTTCTCACCCTCATCAACTGAGGGAGGGCGGTACATGGTAATCAACAGGAGGTTTCCTTGCCCATGTTTTATCTGGTGCCATGAAACTGATGTTGAGGACTCCCAGGGCAACTCCCTCCTGACTGTATACCACTTTGTGCCACTTCTGCTGGGTCTGTCCTGCCGGTGGGACAGGATATACCCAGAGATGGTGATGGTGGTATCTGGTACATTATCTGTAAGATATGATTCCATGAGGACTGTGTCAGGCTGTTGTTTAACTAGTCTATGAGACAGCTCTCCCAATTTTGGCACCAGCCCCAGGTGTTAGTAAGGAAGACTTTGCAGGATTGTTGTCATTTCCAGTGCCTAGGTTGATGCCGGGTGTATTCCTGTTTTGTAACTTTGTGGCGGTTTGATACAACTGAGTGGCTTGCTAGGCCATTTCAGAGGGCATTTAAGAGTCAACTACATTGCTGTGGATCTGGAGTAGGCCAGACATTACAAGGACAGCAGATTTCCTTCCCTAAAGGACATTAGCAAACCAGATGGGTTTTTACAGCAATCAGCAATGGTTTCATGGTCATTATTAGACTTTTAATTCCTGATTTTTATTTAATTCAAATTCCATCATCTGCCAATGCGGGATTCAAACCCGGATCCCCAGAGAATTACCCTGGGTCTCTGAGTTACTAGTCCAGCGACAATACCACTATGCCACAACCCAAAGCATCAGGGCCACAGCAGGCCCACAGAGATCTCCAGACACCTTGATCAAAGTCCAGAAATGGCTTATATCAGATGGTATGTGTGGCATGAGACTAGGACATAGGTGTAAGTGTGCAAATGTGATGTGTTACATGTGAAGTAACTAACATGCAAAATGTATATGAAATACACCTGAAGAATGAGTCTCAGACATGTTCAGCTACTTGACAACAGCACAACAGGAAATGGTTAATATTGTCAGTAGTGTGAGACAAGAGACAACATATTCCATAAGAAAACTGACTTTACAATATTCAGAATAAATTAAACACGCTGTTAAAAATAATTCTCAAAGGGACAGTTGAGGGACTAGGCAAATAATGATACTTAGCAAGAATTACCCATAAGATGGATACAGGTAAAGAGAGAACTGAAGAATCTTTTCAGTCCATCCATGATCAGTTGTTTGAATGTTATTGAGCAAAATGATAAGGGTTACAACATTATGGGATTAAGGGCAGAACTCTCTGTAGAATGAAGCCCTTAAAGCTCTTACACAATTCAGGCACCCTATACTACCTTTGTGCCAGAGCCTTAATTCAATGATAGAAAGAACGTAGATAAATTTGACAGAGATGAAGCAGGCTAATTCTAGGATAAGAGAGGAAATACAACATTTAGGAGAGGCTCCTAATTGGTGAGAAGCAACGTAAAGAGCGGAATTTTATGTCCTGCGGGCAAGCACACATCCAAACTGATCGGGTGTAAAATCGCATGAGACGACATCGAGCAAACGTCCCGACGTCATCACGCACTCGCGCAATATTTCACTTGGCGGGCGCGCGCAAAAGTCGGAAGCAATTAAGAGGGCAATTAAGCCCATTAACGGCGCAATTATCTCTGATTTTTCGTGGCCTGTCCAACTTTATGGTTGGTGGAAAGGCAAAGTGGTCAGGCGGCCTTTGCATTTTTCATCAAACCTCATCCAAGAGCGGGATGAAATTTCCGTTATGAAATAAAATAAAAATAAATACCTGCGGACAACATTTTTATCAGCTATATTTTCAGATGATTGATTGTGATGCAGGAACATTTTTATGCAGCTTTTTTAACCTTTATTTGATAATTTTCAGGTCTGCAGCTCCCTGAGGCAGCTGTACATTTCATCTGGCCCTAGTGATTTATCCACCTTCAAAAATACTAATCCCTTGAATACTTCCTCTCTCCCGATGTTCATCATATCCAATACTTCATACTCCTCCTCCTCCTTAACTACAATGTCTACACTGTCCCTCTCTTTGTGAAGACAGATGCAAAGTAAGAAGCGTACCCACATCCTCTGCCTCTATACATCGCTTATCTTTTTGGTCTTTTATGGGCCCTACTTTTTCCTTAGTTATCCTCTTACTCTTAGTGTATTGATTAAACAAAATTGGGTTCTCCTTGATTATGCTTGCCAATATTCTTTCAAGTCCTCTCTTTGCTTTCTTAATTTCCTTTTTGATCTCACCCCTCCACTTTCTATACTTCTCTCAGCTTTCTGTAGTATTGAGTTTTTGGTGTCTGACATCAGCTTTCCTTTTCTGCCTTATCTTACCCTATAATCTCCTTGATATCTTGGAGGCCCTAGGTTTGGCCAGCTTATCCTTTTTCTTTTTGGGAACGTGTTTACTCTGAACCCCTTGAATGCCTCCCACTACCCTGACACCGATTTACCTTCAAGTAGCTGTTTCCAGGCCACTTTCGCTAAATCATTCCTCAGTTTAGCAAAATTAGCTTTGCCCCAATTTAGAACTTTAACTCCCATTTTATCTTTGTCCTTCTCCATAATTATGTTAAAACTAACTGAATTATCATCACCACCACCAAAATGTTCTCCCACTGTCACTCTTCCTACCTGCTCAGCTTCATTTTCTAAAACTGAGTCCAGAACCGTATTCTCTTTTGATGGACTTACTACACACTTGCCAAAAAAGTTCTCCAGAATGCACCTTAAGAATTCTGTTCCCTCCATTCCTTTTACACTGAAACTAGCCCAGTTAACATTGAGGTAGTTAAAATCCTCTACTATTGCCCTACTGTTTTGCACTTCTCAGAGATTTGCCTACCTATTTGCTCTTTTATTTCTCTCTGACTGTTTGGGGGGTCTACAGTACACTCCCAGTAGCATGACTGCCTCATTTTTGTTATGAACTCAATCCATTTGGCCTCAATTGATGATTCTTCTAACATATCATCCCTCCTCATAGCTGTAATTGCTTTTCTAACCAAAATTACCAACACATCCTCCCTTTTTATCCCCCGTCTATCTCATCTGAAAATCTTGTAACCAGGAATGTTGAGCTGCCATTCATGTCCTGTTTTAAGTCATGTTTTTGTATTAGCTATGATATCATGCTGGCATGTTTTTATCTGTGCCCTTAGCTCATCTGCTTCATTTGCTATACTTCTTGCATTGAAGTATTGTCATGAAGCTATTAATATGTATATTATTATTGGAAAATATATTTTTTTAAATAGAGGTTTAGTCTGTGGGTGTGTCTTAATTGGATTAAAACCAGCTAGTCTGGGTGCTTTGACGTGTACTAGTTTTCATATGTAAAAGATAGCGTGTATTTGCATTTTTTTGAATAGAGCATTCAAGAAGTGGGGTGTAAACTACTGCCTAGCTAGCAGATACCAAGCAATATGTTTATATTACTAATAAAATTGGTACTATGAAAGGAGTTTTATTGTTAAAAGGTGGAATTCAAAGAGGCTGGTGATACAATGCGAATTTACATTCAAAAAGTAGTGATAGGTATAACTTCAACAGTTTTGTGTGTGCAGGGCAGAGGCAATGTGAGATCAAAAGCAGCTGTAAGCCTCCATCTGTCTCCACAGGAACCAAAGTGAATTTTGAATTCATACGGTGAAAATGCTTTGCCTGGTGTCTCGTTAAGTCTATGGGTTGCTGTTGCCTTAATGGAGATTAGTTTGAGAATTTTTTAAAAGTTATGATAGTAATTTGTAGCCATGTGTAGAAATATTTAACTTGTGTAAATTAATAAAATTTTTCATTTAGCTTAATATAAAACCTCTCAAGAACTGGTGGTATGATTCCTGAATTTAGCGTTGCATCGCAAATATAACACTTAAAATTATAGGTTACAGTTGTTTAAAGTTTCCCCCTGGGTTTTTTTTTAAATGACTCAGCTTTATCAATTGCTTAGTCATAATAAGTAAATACTCCAAACTCTCTCTTTTATTTTCTATCTTTTGGTTCCTGTCTTCCAGACTCACTCACTGATTTTCTGCTTTCCATTACCATTTCTGATTTTGCCCCATCTGAGTCTACCATCAGGTTCCCACCCTCCTGCCAAACCAGTTTAAACCTACCCCAACAGTACTAGCACACCTCCCAGCAATGATATTGGTCCGAGCCCCTTTGAGGCTTGTGGGGAGACTGCTAGATGCTTCATGGCAGCCTAGCGGTAGCTTCCCAACAGGAAGCCTTCCTTTCTGACTGCTCCATGGCCCATGGAGGACCCGCCCGGCAGCAATGGCCAGCCCTGTGGCTCCAACAATGCCACTGGAAAGTTCACCCCTCTGATCATCAGGATGTGCCTGCCTGCCTAGCCTCAGTACACTGAAACATCTCTTACCCACCCTTTGAGGGCGCCTCAACATGGACTCTCTCAGTTGTCCTCTGACTGGGCCTCTGATTGGGCCGCAGCTCTGAGAGGCAGATTCTTGTCCTTAATTTGGCAGTGGCCCAGAGGGTGGATTCTTAATCGGCCACTACCAGTAAAATTGGCCCTGCCATCTCGACATCCATCCGGACAGACACACCATCTGTTTTTGGTTCCAGCTGTGGAACTTGCTTCCTTTAGGTAAAATTCCAGCCTAAAATTCTATATGCTTTTGTAATAGCCATCTGAACTTGTCCTACCACTTTCAAAGACTTTTGTATGTACATCCACATTACAATTGTGCCATTCCGTTTATATTCTTCTTATGAATATGTCACACTTCATACTTCTCTGCATTAAATTTAAACCTGTTATATGTTTGCTCATTTCACCAATCTGTTTATGTCCTCTTGAAGTCTGTTACTATCCTCCTCAATGTTTTAGAGTTTTATGTCATCTTAAAATTTTCAAATAATGTCCTGTATAGCCAAATTGAGGTCATTAATATATATATATATATATATATATATATATCAAAGAGTAGGGTCCTAACATTGATCTCTGGGAAACATCACTGTATACTTCCCTCTAGTCTGAAAAACAACCGTGCACCAGTATTCCCCTTGCTTTCTACTTGAAAGACAATTTCATATCCACTCTGCCACACTTTCTTTAACCCCACGGGCTTAAATTTTACTAACAAGTCTATTATGTGATACTTTATCAGATGCCATTTGGAAACAACATCAACCCTGTCTGGTACTTCATCAAAAAACTCAGTCAAGTTAGTCAAACATGATTTGTCTTTACCCAAATGCATGCTGACTTGCATCTGTAAACCCAGATTTTTCCAAATGACAATTAATTTTATTTTAGACCACTGCTTCTAAAAGTTTCCCCACCATTGTCATTAGACTGACTGGTTTGTATTTGTGTGGTTGGCTCAGTGGTAGCCTTCCCACCTCTGAGTTAGAAGGTTGAATGAAGACCCAATCTAGAGACTTGAACTTCGAATCCAGGCTGAACAAAGTGCAGAACTGAAGGAGTGTTGCACTGTCCAACATGCCCTTTTTTCCAGTTCTGTTCTGGTGAACATTCATCCTTCAATTGACACTACTGAAACATATTAACTTATTATTTGTCGTTTATGTGGACTTTCTGTTTGCAAATTACCTGCTGTATTTGCCTATATAATAAGTATTTAAGCTAAAAAAGTAGTTCATTACCAGTACAATGCTTTGGGACAATTGTAGGACAAGGCATGGAACCATACAAAAGCTCTATCTTTCATTTTCTATCTTTATTTCTATCTTTCTCATATATGATCTTTCCTAACTGTGTAATGAAGGATAAAGTATAGCGCAATAATGGTAACTAACACAGCTTGGAAAAGCAAAATGTGGAAGATCTACAAAAAATTCCTTTAAATAATAATTGCCTAGATTTTGTGCTCAGCAGCGAAACAACAGTACTCGCCATTGACATAGATCTAGCTTTTCCCAATATTTATTTGAACCTGGCACAAGTCAAGGAAATCTCCAAGCACCCAGCAACAGTGATGACATCAAACAGGATACAACCTCATTGAGGAAATCACGTTGATAGAATTCAGAAATCTTCAACATTTTGCTGACTTGGTTTCTAGTGCAACACACTGCGAAGAAAATGTCTCTTACAAAGGTATTAGCCACTTCATTATCATTTCTTTTAGAATATCATAGTAGTAACAAAAAGCAACAAAAAATTGCAGATGCTGGAAATCTCAGACAAAAACAGATTCGCTGGAAATAGTTAATAAATCAGGTAGTGAGGATGCACAGAGGAGTCAATAGCTCTGATATTTACTGGAGTGAGTCTGGGAGCAGAGGGGAGGAAATATATCGAGAAAACTCGAGTTTTTAACTACGTGCTGGGCATGGTCTTTTTTGGTACAGATTGCCTGCCTGGATTTGTACTGCATTTTTCAAAATATTGCCACAGAATCCTTTATGTTCACTGAGAGGGCCAAGTTTTAACATCTCATCTAATCTCTGGGAACCCGGACTGCCATTCTTAAGATGACTGGTCTCCAAGAATACGATCACCTCCTACAGTGCAGCACTTCCTTTAGTATTGCAGTGAATGTAAAACACTTGAAGCCAATAGAAGACTTTCACTCATTAGACTGGCTCGGATCAAATAACCAAGTCCTAAAAGTGAAATGGAAGTGTGCCAACTCATTGTACAACCCAAACCCTAAAGGACACATGTGGAGAAACTGAAAACTTACTACAACGTGGAACATTGCAGAATGCCCATCGATTTTTGGAGTCAGTTGTGAAACACCACGGCCTGGGTTCTCCATCTGGATTCCGACAGTAGTTCTCCTCGAGATATTTATCTGGAAAACTAAAGGTCATTAGTTTTACTTCTGGCCAAAAAATTTTGCTATTGAGTATTGATGTGTCTGTGAGACTTGCACTGTGTGATTGGAAGAATGCTGTTTACAGAAACATGTCCATTTTTAAGTATAGCTCAGGGACAACAACCACAATTTGTATTTATACAGGGCCCTTAACATAGTAAAATGTCCTACTTCTGCTTCATAGAAGTGTTTTCAGATAAGAATTGACACTGAGCCACAAAGAGATACACTATCAAGACATGTGACCAAAAGCTTGGTCCAAATGGTAGGATTAACGGGGTATCATAAAGGAAGACAGAGAGGTAAAGAGGCGAAGAAATTTAGGGTGGGAATTCCAGAGATTAAAGCCCAGAGGCATAGCTGCCAATGAAAGATGGAGTCAGGGTTATGCAAGAGGCCAGAATTGAGCACACAGATTTTGAAGAGTTGTAAGGCTGGATGATGTAACAGGGAAAAGGGGAGGTTAGAACATGGAAGGATGAGGATTTTAAAATGTTACCAGGCAAGGAAACAGTATTGACACAAGTAGTGTAAGGCAATGCCCAGCATCTGCATTTATAGACAAGATAGGCTAATTTGCAATTGCAGCCACGCTTTCGAGTAAAGTCCTCACACAATAGTATTTCTGACCATAAAAACTAATTGAATAAGCATCCCTTTTTTCCCAAGAGTGGATATTGCAAAGAACTTTGACCCAGGAGCAGGGCGGTAAGGAAAATTTATAATTTCTTTAAAATATCTGTGGATTCTGCAATTGCTTTAAGAATGTTTGAAAAGGGCTTTTAAGAGTTTGCATCAATTGTAAAGGGATTAATTGTAATTTTCTTGTACAATAGGGAATATGGTCCATGTGACATGGTGGCCCTTGACCTGGAAGTATTACCAACAGGGAGGATGTTAAGACCTGAAGCTGTGTGGCTGGAAGACACAGAGGAAAGCTGGAGGCAGAAGGTGATCAGCACACAGATGCAGACACAAAGAATAGCTGCAGCAGGAGACAGTTACCAAACTCTTGATGGATTTAGGAGCAAGCCAAGATCTATACAAAAGGGTCAGTTTTCTGTTTGGCAGTAAGAATAAAAATAGAATTCAAAAAGCTATTAGGGAAGTGATGTATGACCGAGCTTAAAACAACTGATTCATAAAAGTGGTGTGAATTGCTCAGATATGCAAAAGAACTGAGAGTTTGTATCAGAGAACCAGATCATGAACCGGGTTTTGTTAGTTGGTTGATTGAAAAGGAACTCTGTAAAGCCTCGTCATCAGATTGATGTGATCCAAGGGAGAGAGGGTTCATAGATGTGTTCCTTGTTGTTGTTCATTGCATCTGGGGATGGAATACAGTTGTCGGTGAACACAGCTCGAGGGCTGAATCAATGAGTTGGGAAGACTGTGAGATCACACATGGTGCAACATTTGTGTGGGGAGTGATGTGGGTGCTTCTGGTTACATAAAACATATCTGCTGCATCGGCTTTTTGAAGTGAAATTCACCTTTCTATTTGAAGTATTATTTGTCTGTTAATTCATGTGTAACTGGTATTGGTTTTAATCTGTGTTAAAGTAAAAGCTACAAAAAGTGGAATCTTGTTGGTGATTTCTTCATTTGATGGCCCAGTAAGAAATGTGGTTATTTTGGTTTACAGTTCCCCCACAGGGATCATAACAAAATTGGGGGATTGAGTCCAGGATCTGACCCAGAGACTAACACAGGTTTAGTGGAACTTTCTAGCTTTTAATTCAATAAGATTTCATGTTCTCTTTTGCTATATCAGAATGGGGATATTTGAGAGAGATGATCTGACTCTCAGAGACTTGAAACAGTTGTGAAAAGATGTAGCAGAGCACGTGGGGATTAGTGTAAGATCAGGAGCTAAGATAGATGGAAACCTTAAAGAATCCGCTAGCCACCTGGGGCTCGGAGAAGAGAGGATCAGTTCCGTTAGCAGTTGCGACAACTTGCCAGAATTGAAAAAGGAACAAAACTAAGAAAGATTGACTTAAAAAGAGAGAAATTAGCAATAGAGGAAAGAGATAGGGAAAGAGAGAGGGAGATGAAAAAACCCGAAATGGAGCTTGAGTTCTCATTGTGTGAACTTGAGTTCACGAGGAAAAGTGAAGCTGACTAAGAGAGAGCTCCTCTTAATTTTGACTTGGCAAAGAATTTTAGTTTAGCACCTAAAGTTAGTGAAGGAGTAGAGATGCACTTTGTGTTGTTTGAGAAAATTGCCACAAATCTGAATTGGCCAAAAGAATAGTGGGCTATGCTCCTACAAAGTATTTTGGTAGAGAAAGCTTTGGAAGTGTACTCATCTCTTTCAGCAGAAGACTCGTGTGGTTACGAGGAAGTAAAGACTGCTGTAGTCAACATTTACGGGTTGGTACCAGAGACCTACAGGTAGAGATTTAGAAATTTGAGAAAGAAAATGGGTCAGACCTTTGTAGAATTTGCCAGGGAAAAGGAAGTAGCATTTGAGAGGTGGTGTAGGTCAATGGAGGCAGAACAGAAATTCAATAACCTAAGGGAGGTAATGTTGCTGGAAGAAATCTAAAATGTTGTCCCTTTGGGGTTAAGGTCTCACCTGGAACACCACAAACTTTGCAAAATAAGGGAAGCCTCAATAATGGCAGGTGATTATAAGTTTAGCTCATAAGATGATTAGTAACTTTAAGAACCTCACCGCATTTTGGAACCTTCCAGAGACAGTGAAATATGAGGAAGGTTGATGATGAGAAGAGGTCAGATCCTGCTGAGAAAGGGGGAGAATGTAAAGATGCAGGCCCTTTTCGTGTTCATAGGAGTGAAAGTTCGGAGAACAGGTTTAGTTCAAAGAGACCGACATGCTACTTTTGTTACAAGAAAGGTCACTTGAGGGCTAAATGTTATAAGTTAAAAACCAAGCTTGTCACGTTTGTCCAGTTAAGGGGTATTCCCGCAAGTGATAATAGGCAGAACTTTTTCCTTGTTGGGCGGGCTTGGCGGGGGCAGGCCAGGATGGTCGGGAAGCCAGCCGCTACCCGCATTCAGGGCTGGACCATGATTTCACGCAGGCAGGCCAATTAAGGCCTGTCCAGCGTGAAATGCGTTCCGCAGCGCTCAGCGCTGCCTGTGCTTGGGGGGGAGGGGAGGCAAGCAGGGAACTTGGCGCATGCGTGTGGGTGCATACTGGAAAAGCTCTCTGAGGCTCAGAGCTGCCTCATGGAGATAAAGAGTTCTGAAAAACAAAAATAAAGAATTTTTAAATGTTAAAAATCATGTCCCCTCATGTGATTCTGTCACATGAACAGGGGCATGTTATGAATGAGATGCAATTTTTTTTTTTATTTGTTGTTCGAAACCTCATCCTGCCTGTGGATGAAGTTTCCTAAAAGGTGTAAAGGCAGCTTGGCCTTTTCACTTGTCCGCCAACTGTAAAGTTGACGGGCAGCTAAAAATTTAAGTTAATTAATACTTTAATGGCCTTAATAGGCCTTCTAATTGTCAGCGGGCACGTTGCCGATTCCCATGCGTGCCCGCCGACTGAACTATAGCACGACTGTGCGTTGATGTCGGGAAGCTCGCCTGACATCATTGTGCTTCATTTCATGCTCAAGCAGGTTGGGCATGCGCCTGCCCACCAGGGTGAAAATTCTGCCCAATGTCTTGACCGGTAAAATTCACAAAAAGCAGACAGTCTCCCCTCTCCTTCACATTCACTGAGAGAATGCATTAGATGATAGAAAGTTGGAGATTCTTTTCTCGAGGGTTAAGTTCTCCTTGTTCATCTGGTCAGGCAGGCAAATCCTTAGAGGTACAGGGTCAGCACAGTCACTGATGTTGGCAGGTGATATGAAGCTCTGTCCAAAATGTTCACTGAATAAAAAGGTATTGATTCAGGCTATTGATGGAAATTGTTTACCCATTCTTTTGCATAAGGTTAATTTGAAATGTTGCTTAGTTGTTAGTTCTGTTGATGTGGTGTCAGTCCTGTTTGATCCAATGAAGATCAACTTCTTGTTAGGAAATGACTTGGCTGAGGATAAGGTATCTAATGGTTTTGGGAAAGCCCATTGAGGCTGTTGAAACTGAAATTCCACAGGAAAAGCTGGGGTGACATAAAAGACCCAACTACTTTTTGTAAGTCTGATTATAAAATTAATGCTTCAAATGAAGTGCATCCACACAGTGAGGAACTCAGTCTGCTAATTTAATAAATGACACCAGAGCATCAGGCTGAAAAGGAAAGGTTTATGGCAATGGAGACGATGTAAACCCATCTGAATTAAAAATGTAGAAAAAGTATGAACAAGATGACTCAAAACAGCTTTGGCAAAAGTGCTCAAAGCTAATAATGAAAAAGAAGGAAAACATGCTTTGAAATAAAATGGAAAAGCTGAGTCCAATGTTGAAACTGTAGAGCTGTGAAGTAGGTTCCGTGTTCTTGAATAAAAGTTCACACTTCAAAACAGAGACAATCACTCTTGCTAGAAAGAAATTAGTTCGAACACAGTGGAAGGGTGAAAATCAAAATGAAATTAAGATTATTTGTAAACTAAATAAAAAGGAGTATCAAACTTTCTTGGCTGAACATAATTTGAACAACGTTCTTAAAGCAGCTAAAGTGGATTTTACTTAACAGAAGAATGAACCGTTTGAACAAATGGAGGAAGTGTTAAACTTGCATCTGCTGGAAAAGAAAACTAAAGGATTAAATCATGGTAAAGAACTTAAAAGTTAAAAATAATCCTGAATTTAAAGCTGATGAGTTTAATTCAATTGTTATGAAGGATGACTCAGGTGTTTCGCTGGTTAAAATGTTTTTCAAACACTTAGACATTAAAAAACACGCAGACACAGAAGAAAATGGAGATCAGGAGTTCAAATCTGAACAGAGTAGCTCAGAGTCAGTTTTAAAAAGAACCCTGATGACAAGTTAGTTTCTGGTTTTAAGGAAGATCAAAGGAAATTGCTGAATCTAAAGGGTAAGAAGTGATATGAAAGGTGATTTTCCCTTGGATTCCAATACCCAACTGCCCATAACCAGAAGCCAGACGGTTTGCCAGCAATCAGCAATGTTGTTCTTGACATTTGTACCTTCATAAAATTTTAATCCAGGGTCCTGACTGTATAAATTCCAATACAGATAGTTTTTAAAAAATAGCAACATGAACAGTGCAAAACAAAGGTACTAGTCTATTTAAATCACAACCCTGGTGTTTCTAGAAAAGTTTTAAATCAAGAGCCAAGTATTGCTTCAGTGGTGTTTGACGCTCCAGCTATTTACATTAAAAATGTTGCAAGTTGCAGGCGGAAACATTGTGATTGCAAGAACCCTGTCGAGTGTTTAAAGAACATCTTAAAGCCAGGTAAACATATTAGGTTTTATAAGATTATAAAATAGCACTGAATGTTTGTAATTAACTTTGCTATGTAAAATATGATGTATCATTGTTGCTATCTGCATAATGTGTAATGCATTAGTTGTTAAAGTGCATATGATTTTAAGAACTTGCTGTATTTCGAACATAGTTGTAAAGAAAGCTTTTCTATGGTAAAGCCTTCTTTTTCCCAAGGGGGAAGCGTGACCTGGAAGAAGTATAGTAAGAAATATTTGTAATTGCTTTAAAATATCTGTGTAATCAGCGATTGTTTTTAAGAATGTTTATGAAGGATTTTTAGGAGTTTCCATCAATTATAATGGGAACAATGTAATTTTCTTGGATAAGAAGAAATATCAGCCATGTGACCTTGCAGCTCTTGACCTAGAAGCAGTACCAACAGGAAGGAAGTTAAGACCAGAAGCCATATGGTTGGCAGACACAAAGGAGAGCCGGAGGTAGAAGGCAATCAGCATACGGATGCAGCCACATATAAGTGCTGCAGCAGGACACAGTTATCCTAAAACTAGATGAATAGCTCAGGAATGTGAAAGACCTTAGAGTTTGTCTCAGAGGGCCAGATTGCAAACTGGATATCGTTGGATGGACAGTTGAAAAGGAACTCCGGAAAGCTACATCACCAGGACTGACGTAATCAGAGTGAGGGAAGGTTAATGGATACATGCTTTGTCAGCGTTAACCACATCCGAAGACCTCAGATGGAATACAGCAAATGGTGAATGCAACTCGAGGGCTGAATCAATTGAGTGGGAAAGTGAGAGATCCTACATACCAGAGGCCAAGCTGGAAAGACTGCAAGATTGATTTTTTTTAAAAAAGAGCGCAGAGGGTTCATTTTAAAAAGAGCGCAGAGAGCGAGGGGAGTTCATTTTAAAAAGAGCGCGGAGAGCGAGGGGAGTTCATTTTAAAAAGAGCGCGGAGAGCGAGGGGAGTTCATTTTAAAAAGAGCGCGGAGAGCGAGGGGAGTTCATTTTAAAAAGAGCGCGGAGAGCGAGGGGAGTTCTTTTTAAAAAGAGGGCAGAGAGCGAGGGGAGTTCATTTTAAAAAGAGCGCGGAGAGCGAGGGGAGTTCATTTTAAAAAGAGCGCAGAGAGCGAGGGGAGTTCATTTTAAAAAGAGCGCGGAGATTGAAAATAAAAGGAGGGGAAGCTGAAGAGGAGCGGCCAGTGTGTGAGTGGCCCAGTGAAGGAGTGGAGCTTGAGGCTTTGGCTCGAGAGCCTTCAGCGAGCAGGGGCTGAGGACAAGCTTGCTCCCAGTGGGGTAAGGCCGGTAAGTTCCTTTAATTAAATTAGGAGTAGGTAATGGAGGCAGCAGTTAGGGCAGTCGAGTGCTCCAAATGCAGCATGTGGGATATCAGGGACAGCATAATTGTCCCTGATGACTACACCTGCAAAAGATGCATCCAGCTGCAGCTCCTGACAAACAGAGTTAGGGAACTGGAGCTGGAGCTGGATGAACATTGGATCATTCTGGAGGCAGAGGCAGTAATAGACAGGAGTTTCAGGGAGACAGTCACCCCTAAACGTCAGGAGGCAGGTAGCTGGGTGGCTGTCAGGAGAGGGAAGGGGAATAGACAGAAAGAGCAGAGCACCCCTGTGGCCGTTCCCATCAACCATAGGTATACCGTTTTGGATACTGTTGGTGGGGACGACCTACCAGGAACAAATTGTAGTGGTCGTGTCTCTGGCACCGAGGCTGGACCCTCAGCTCAGAAAGGAGGGAGGGAAAAGAGGAGAGCAGTAGTGATAGGGGATTCGATAGTTAGGGGGACAGATAAGAGGTTCTGTGGGTGAGATCGAGAATCCCGGATGGTCTGTTGCCTCCCTGGTGCCAGGGTCCACGATATCTCGGATTGAGTTCTCAGTATTCTCAGGAGGGAGGGTGAGCAGCCAGGTGTCATGGTCCACGTAGGGACCAATGACGTGGATAGGAAGGAGGAGGAGGTCCTGCAAAGAGAGTTTAGGGAGTTAGGTGCAAAGTTGAAGGCCAGGACCTCCAGGGTTGCAATCTCAGGAATGCTACCCGTGCCACGTGCTAGTGAGGCTAGAAATAGGAGGATAATGCAGCTAAATACGTACCTAAGGAGATGGTGCAGGAGGGAGGGCTTCATTTTTCTGGACAATTGGACTCTGTTCCAGGGAAGGTGGGACCTGTTCCGACAGGACGGTTTGCACCTGAACTGGAGGGGAACTAACATCTTTGCGGGTAGGTTTGCTAGTGCTGCTCTGGGGGGTTTAAACTAGATTTGCAGGGGGAGGGGAACCAGAATGTTAGAGCAGATAGTCAGGTGGAGGAGGATAAAGGTCAAGCGAGGAATGCATGTATAGACAGAACTCAAAGGTTTGTACGGGATAGAAATGTTCTCAGGTGCATCTATTTCAGTGCAAGGAGTATTGTCGGAAAGGCAGATGAGCTTAGGGCGTGGATTGGCATGTGGGATTCCGACATTATTGCTATTAGTGAGACTTGGTTGCAGGAGGGGCAGGACTGGCAGCTCAATGTTCCGGGGTTCCGTCGTTTCAGACGTGATAGAGAGGAGGGAGATGAAAGGGGATGGAGTGGCGTTACTAGTCAGGGAAAATATCACAGCTGTGCGTAAGCAGGACAGCCCGGAGGGCTCGTCTAAAGAGGCCATATGGGTGCAGCTGAGGAACGGGAAAGGTGTGACCACACTAATAGGGTTGTATTATAGACCGCCCAATAGTCAGAGAGAATTGGAGAGCAAATCTGTAGAGAGAAGCGGACCGATGTAAGAAACAGAAAGTTGTGATAGTAGGAGATTTTAACTTTTCACATATTGACTGGGACTCCCATACTGTAAAAGGGCTGGATGGCTTGGAGTTTGTCAAATGCATTCAGAAAAGTTTTCTAAATCAATATATAAAGGTACCAATGAGAGAGGATGCAATACTTGATTTCCTATTAGGGAACCAGACAGGTCAGGTGACAGAAATATGTGTAGGCGAACATTTTGGGTCCAGTGACCACAATGTCATTAGTTTTAAGTTAATTATGGATAAGGATAGGTCTGGTCCTCGAGTTGAGATTCTACATTGGGGAAAGGCCAATTTTGTGGAAATGAGAAAGGATCTAGGAAGAGTGGATTGGGTTAAGTTGTCTTCTGGCAAGGATATGTTCAGTAAGTGGAAGGCATTCAAAGGTGAAATTTTGAGAGTGCAGAGTTTGCATGTTCCTGTAAGGATTAAAGGCAAAATTAACAGGCATAGGGAACCTTGGTTTTCAAGGGATATTGGCGATCTGGTTAAGAAGAGAGGTGTATAGAAGGTATAGGCAACAAGGAGCAAATGAGGTATTTGCAGAGTATAGAAAATGTAAGAAAATACTAAAGGAGGAAATCAGGAAGGCAAAAAGGCATGAGGTTGTTTTGGCAGATAATGTGAAGGTAAACACGAAGGGTTCCTACAAGCATATTAAAAGTAGAAGGATAGTAAGGGACACAATTGGTCCCCTTGAAGATCAGAGTGGTCGTCTATGTGTGGAGCCTCACAAGATGGGGGAGATCTTAAACAGTTTTTTTGCATCACTCAGGAAACTGGCATAGTGTATAAAGAAGGAAGGGAAACAAGCAGTAGTGTCATGGAACATATAGAGATTAAAGAGGTGGAGGTGCTTGCTACCTTACAGCGAATAAAGGTAGATAAATTCCCCTGGCCTGACATGATATTCCCTCGGACCTTGAGGAAGACTTGTGTAGAAATTGCAGGGGCCCTGGCAGAAATATTTAAAATGTCCTTAGCCACAGGTGAGGTGCCGGAGGAGTGGAGGGTAGCTCATGTTGTTCCATTGTTTAAAAAAGGCTCCAAAAATAAACCAGGTAATAACAGGCCAGTGAGCCTGACGTCAGTAGTAGGTAAATTATTGGAAGGTGTTCTGAGAGATCGGATATACAATTATTTGGACAGCCAAGGGCTGATTAAGGATAGTCAGCATGGCTTTGTGCATGGTAGGTCATGTTTAACAAACGTTGTAGAGTTTTTCGAGGAGGTTACCAAGAAAGTAGATGAAGGAAAGGCTGTGGATATTGTCTAAATGGACTTTAGTAAGGCCATTGACAAGGTCCCACATGGGAGGTTAGTTCAGAAGGTTCAGACACTTGGTATCCATGGAGAGGTTGTAAACTGGATTCGAAATTGGCTGTGTGGGAGAAGACAGAGAGTGGTAGTGGATGAACCCTTCTCAGACTGGAGGTCTGTGACTAGTGGTGTGCCTCAGGGATCTGTGCTGGGACCATTGTTGTTTGTTGTCTATATCAATGATTTGGATGATAATGTGGTGAATTGGATCAGCAATTTTGCTGATGACACTAAGATTGGAGGCCTTGTGGACAGCAAGGAAGGCTTTCAAAGCTTGCAGAGGGATCTGGACCAACTGGAAAAATGGGCCAGAAAATGGCAGATAGAATTTAATGCAGAAAATTGTGAGGTGTTGCATTTTGGAAGGACAAACCAAGGTAGGACATACACAGTAAATGGTAGGGCACTGAGGAGTCCGGAGGAACAAAGGGATCTGGGAGTTCAGATACACAGTTCCCTGAAAGTGGCGTCAAAGGTAGACAAGGTTGTAAAGAAAGCTTTTGGCATACTAGCCTTCATAAATCCAAGTACTGAGTATAGGAGTTGGGATGATATGGTGAGGTTGTATAAGACATTGGCGAGGCCAACTTTGGAGTATTGTGTGCAGTTCTGGTCGTCTAACTACAGGAAGGATTTCAGTAAGATTGAAAGAGTGCAGAGAAGATTTACTAGGATATTGCCAGGTCTTAAGGAGTTGAGTTACAGGGAAAGATTAAACAGGTTAGGACTTTATTCCTTGGAGCGTAGAAAGATGAGGGGAGATTCGATAGAAGTTTACAAAATTATGAGGGGAATAGACAGAGTAAATGCGAGTAGGCGCTTTCCACTTAGATTAGGAGAGATAAACACGAGAGGACAAGGTTTTAGGGTGAAAGGGGAACGGTTTAGGGGGAACATTAGGGGGAACTTCTTCACTCAGAGAGTGGTGAGAGTGTGGAACGAGCTGCCATCTGACGTGGTAAATGCGGGCTCACTCTTAAGTTTTAAGAATACATTGGATAGATTATTGGATGGGAGCAGTCTGGAGGGTTATGGACTGGGTGCAGGTCAATGGGACTAGCGGAATAATATTTCGGCACAGACTAGAAGGGCCGAATGGCCTGTTTTCTGTGCTGTAGTGTTCTATGGTTGTAATGCACATGACGCCACATTTGTGCAGGGAGTGGTGTGGGTGCCTATGGCTGCGTAAGACAAATCTTTGTCGTATCAACTATTTAAAATTGAATTTAGTTTTTTTATTTGGTGTCATTTGTCGTTTAATTCATGTGTAATTTGCATTTGTTCTGATCTGTGTTGAAGTAAATCCAGAAAAAACAGAGTGTTATTGATAATTTCTTCATTTGGGGGATCATTCAGTAAATTTGGTTATTTTAGTTTACAGTTCCCCCAAGGAGATCGTAACAAAATCTTGTCAGAAATTCACTTTTTTCTCTAATTTGCAATACTGAAATGCTAAATGTGGAACAGAGTAATTTAGATTGATGCAGTTATTGGGAATGGGGCTGGCCTTGGTTAAGTCAGCCAGCAATCAAGGAAAGCCCTTCCCACCATCCCCAGATCCTTTCCTGTCCCCAAACTTCCTGTGGAACCATGCTGAATTGTGGGAGGGGCTTTGGTGACACAGCTGCAGCAAAGAGCTATCAGTCTGCTCCCTCTCTCATTCTTATTGATACATTCCCACATTTGTCTCATTGCTTCCAAGTCCCATTCCCAGCCTGCTCCATCCTTATCCCACTGTTGCAGCTGTCCAGTTGCACCACTCTGCCACCACAATGGTCTCCAGGAACACCCATATACCTACACCCCTAACTGCTCCATTGCCCCGCACTCCAACGTGAACTTAGCAAATCTTTTGCTACTTAAGGGACAGTACTACTCTTCCTATCACTTCTACTTTTTTTTGGCAGGAAAAGCATTTAATGGGACGTCTGGTTTAGCTATCCATTCGATGGCCAGATGTGCTGAAAAATTACATAACAGATTTTAGTGGACAGATTGATGTGATGTGTTCCACACTCCGGGACTCATAGTCACAATTGCACTTCAGGTCATCCCTCATTTTCCATTTATGGAGCACGTGGCCATGTGGTTCATGCCCTGAGCAGATGTGGTTGAGTGCTGTCCAGTCTTTGAGAGAGGTCAAGCCATGGACCTCAAGGGTTGGGTCTGTGAAGAAGTGTTGTTTCTATTATGTTGCATAGGAGGCCGAATTGAGCTGCATGAATAATAGCTGCTGTTTCCTTGAATATCCAGCACATTTTTAAGCACTTTCTCAGTGGGTTTTTCTAAGTTCTCGTGTTGTTTATGGCCTTTTCCATCTTGTGGGGCACAACAGCTCTGTTTAAGAAACATTACATCGAGTTTACAGCGCCGAAACAGGCGATTTGGCCCAACTGCTCTATGCCAGCATTAATGCTGCAAGCAAACATTCTCCCACACTTTTCCATCTAACCCTATCAGTATACCCTTTTATTTCTTTCTCCTTTATTTTATCTAGCTTTCTCTTAAATGCATTTATGGTATTCGCCTCAACTACTCCTTGTGGTTGTGCATTTTGCACTTTTACCACTCTTTAGGTAAACAAGATCTCTTCCGAATTCCTATTGGATTTATTACTTAATATTTTATATTTATGACATAATTGTTCTGGTCTGCCCCATAAGTGGAAACATTTTCTCTACATCTATTCATGCCAAACCCTTTAATAATCTTAAAGACATCAATCAGGTCATCCCTCAGCCATTTCCTTTCTAGAGAAAAGAATCCCAGCCAGTTCATCCTTTTCTGAGGGGTATGACCTCTCTGCTCTGGTATCATCCTTGTGAATCTTTTTGCCACCTCCTCCAGCGTCTCTATGGGCAGGATTTTTCAGTCGGCATGTGGGGGCGGCCCAACACACTGACACGTAAAATGACACGCAATGACGTCAGGCATGAGTCCTGATGTCAGCGCACTGTCTCGTGATGTTTCGTTCCGCAGGCGCACACCAGATTTGGCTGCACGCCCGCTGATATTTAAAGGGCCTATTAAGGCCATTAAGGAAGTAATTAATGTAATTGTTAATGCTGCCTGTCCAACCTTAAGGTTGGCGGGCAAGCATTAAGACCAAGCGGCCTTCACTTTTTTTTAGGACACCTCATCCACAAGCAAGATGAGGTTTCCTAAAGCTTTTATTAATTAAATTACAAAAAATTTCCTAAAAATAGAAGCATGCCCCATCTTATGTGACACAGTCACATGAGGGGATATGTTTAATTAAATTTTTAATCTATTTATTTAATAATTTCAATATTGATTCAATCTCCGTGCCTCAGGGAGATTGAAGCGTGAAAGAGCGCTGGCCCTGACTCTCTCTCCTCCCCCCCACCGGTAGCAATGAGCGTTACGGCTCACGTCTTATGCTGGTTGGGCCTTAATTGGCCCACCCACGTAAAATGGCGGCACGGAGCCAATTGCGGGCAGCGATCGGTTCCGTGGCGACCCCTGCCCACTTCTGCCGAGCCCGCCCGCTGACTGAAAAATTCAGGCCTATATCTTTTCTATAATAGAGACCAGGACTGTTCACAGTTTGCCATGTGTAGCCTAAACAAGGGTCTATAGAAGTTTAGCATGACTTCCCTGCTTTTCAATTCGATCCCTCTGGAGCTGAACACCAGTGCTGGGTTTGCTTTTTTGGTCTGGCCTTAATAACCTGCGTCACTACTTTAAGTGATCTGTGTATCTGCACACTTAGCTAACTTTGTTCCTCTATTCCCATTTAGGTTCTTACTTTCCAAGCAAGTCTATTGCCTCCTACTTCTTTTATCAAAATGCACCATGTCACATATCTCAGAATCTTTACAGTGTTGAAGGAGGCCATTACATCCATCGAATCTGCACTGGCTCGCTGAAAGAGCAATCTACCTAATCCCACTCCCCTGCCTTATCCCCGTAACCTTGCATATTCTTTCTTTTCAGGCAGCAATCCAATTCCCTTTTGAATACCACAATCGAACCTGCCTCCACCACCCTTTCAGGAAGTTTGTTCCAGACTCCAACCAACCTCTGGGTGAAAAAGTTTTTTCCTCACATCACTTCTACTCCTTTTGCCCATCATTTTGAATCTGTGTCCTCTAGTTCTTGTTGTACTCTTGAGAGGGAACAGTTTCTCACTATTTACCCTGTTCATGCTCCTCAGGATCTTGAAGACCTCTATCAAGTGTCCGCTCAGCCTTCTTTTCTCCTAGGAAAACAGACCCAACCTCTCCAATCTATCCTCATAGCTACAACTGTTTATTTCTGGAATCATTCTTGTGAACCTCCTATGTACTCTCTCCAATGCCTTCAATTATGTCACCCAGAACTGGACGCAGTACTCTAAATGAGGCCTAACTAGTGTCTTATACAAGTTCAACATGACCTCCTTACTCTTGGACTCAATGTCCCTATAATAAAACCTAGGATATCATATGCTTTATTAACTGCTCTCCCAACATGCCCTGCCACCTTCAATGACTTAAGCACATATACACCGAGGTCCCTTTGTTCCTACACGTCCTTTAGAGTTTCTCCCTTTATTTTACACCGTCTTTCCACATTCGTCCTGCCAAAAGAATCACCCATCTTGAACTTCACTTGCCAATTATAGGCCCTTTCTGTAAGTTTATTAAAATCGTGATGGAATTTATTGCATTGCTCCTTTGGATTAACTATACCAAACAACCTGGTGTTATCCAAAAACTTAGAATTTGTACTCAGACTCCCAAGTCCATATTGTCTAAGTGAGCAGCAGTAACCTCAGCATCGTGTTGTGCCAATCTGAGTAGCTACTCTTAACTATGTTTTCTGTTTCGTAATGTGATTGTGATTCCTTTCCACCCACAGCTTGTTCTGTGAAAAGCTTATCAGGAGAGTGAGGTAAGTACTAGGAAAGAGAAAGACAAAAAGGAGAAGAAAGAAGGGATAGAGAGGACGCAGAAGAGAAAGGGGGCTGAGCAAACAAGAAAAGGAGGAGAGACAGAATGCAAACCAGATTATGAGAGAAAAATGGAGTGAGCAATTGGCTTCAGAATGGGACCGCTGAAATCTTGACCACTATGAATTTTTGGGAAGTGGAACCAGTCAACTAGGTTGCTAGGCCCAAGAAGCCCCTCACATTTTTGTTAAATCAACCTCACCTACCCACAGTTTCACCATACTCTTCAATCGCTTCTCTCTCAAGTATTGACACTGCCAAACATTATATATGCCTAATGTCATAGTTCATATGTTTTAGAGGTAATGCTTTTTAGTTTTAGATATCAAATTTTAAATGTTAGTTCAGTGGGGAAAAAAAACTGATAAACATCCAGGGGCTGGCAAACTACAGACTTAAGATAATTACAGTTCAAAAGGTAACTTGTGTTTACTAGATAAAGTCAGAGTAAGAGGATAAGAATGATGAAATGGCAGATCACACTTAGCCAAAGAACTGGAGACTTGATGTCTGCAGTTATTCCAGTAAAATAGATGTTATTCATGTGGCTTCCCAGAATTAAGGAAAGCTTCGGAATTAAAAGGTAGTTAATTTACTTTTCTACCTGGGACAGGCTGTTTGTATCACATTGCCAAGGAGATGGGTGGAGCTTAAGGGAGTTCTTTGTTTTGCATTTATCTTTGTGAATTCAGTTGAGGCATAGCCAGCAGGCAGGACTGGTTAATACTTGGAAAAGCAGCTAAGAGACTGTGTCAGCTTGGGTCTTGTGTAACTTGTAGCTCCTTGGAAGTCAAGGAATAAGGCCAGACCTACACCTGAAATAGAGTAAATGATAGCTCTATCATCCATGCACAGCCATCAATTGGGAGCTGGTATTCAGAATAAGACAAAGTTGGAAAAAGGAAAACAACTCGATGATTTGTTTATCTAGAAGCTAAAGGAAGAAATCTGTAGTAATCCTCTTAATAAAAAGGCAATTAACATTGTTGCAGTTGGGGTTCTGGAAGTAATCGTTTGTTTGCAGCTTGAAACCATACCAGTGAGCTATTGGAAACCCAGGTGTTTTCTGATGTTTTAGGCCAATGCACAGGAGTCGCAGGGAGGCCCATGCTGGAGCTGTGAAAGCTAGAGGAGTGAGGTCGGTAAAAAAAATTGGAGGGTCACTTAGCCAAAAGATAACGGATGGGTCCCCATTAAATCTTGTACCTTGGTGAATAACTGGAATACTGAAAAGAAATCAGAGTGACTTCCAGAGAGCAGTGATATACCTTTTGAGTTGGTTCCAGGAAAAGTGAATGAACCTTAGAGATTTCATAAAATAATGGAACTTTGAGGGGGGAAATAAAAGTAGAACTGAGTTTATAGCATAAGTCTTTACAAGCTTTAGTGTTAAGTTAACAGTGCTGATATCTGATATTGGTTAAATCTTTTTTATATACAATAAAATTGTTCTTTTTAATCTAAAAATGTGAAATCTTGTGGCATAGTTCTATTGATTAAAACAAGGTTCAGATTTCTCTTTAAATGTGAATGGTCCCTAACAGGATTGTGACACAATCATAGTTTGATTAATTAGCAGGCCCGGATTTCGTATTCAACAAACATTTACGGTCCTTCATTCAAACTGAGGTAAGGAGATTTACTCCAAATGATGATACCAAATAATCAAAGAACAAGAAATGAAAATACAGATAATGAATTATCTGCCTCATTCTCTTACTTACAAGGTTTGGTTGTATTCATGAAAGTGAGGTGTTTGTGAATCCCAGCGCTGACATGTGACACCATCCTCCGTTTGGGAAATTTTCCCATGATAATTCTCACCACTGCAGAACATGCATCCGTCTGTAATCAAAATGCAAAAATGACACATGGTACTACTGTAATATGGCAAAAAAGTACATTTGAGCAAAAGCGGAATTCAATTAGAATCGGATCATGGCAGGTCTGTATCTTGATTCGATTGACCTGCCTTGGTTCCACATCCCTTGCATGACACAATCTATTAATCTATTTTGAATATTTCAATTAACCCAGCGTCCACAGCTTTTTCACAGAAGAGAGATCCAGATTTCTATGACCTTGAAACCAACCCTTTGGTTTTAGTGACCCAATTTTCTATTAATAAACCCACAGCAAACGAGAGATCAGGTAAACTCAGAAGGTTAGTTTATTTACATGCACTCAAATACATGAGGAGGATAGCAATGTGGCCTCCATTTCACTCTTACAATAAGGGGAGAGAGAAAGAAAGCTTTACAGGGCAAAGACCACAGAATAAAGAATTATTGTTTCATGTGTGTCCAGAGTCCAGAATCAAAATCCAATGGTGTATTCCTTCACAGAGGTCGGCAGGCTGAACTGATGCTAGAACATTTACTTTCCCAGTAGAGTTGACTTCCACGATGAGATAGGCGCGCGGAGATGAATTAGTCTTGAAGACGATGGTGCAGAGGTTCAGAAGTTCCAGTGGAAGCAGTGTGGATTGGGCCAGGCATTCAAACCTGGACAGAGCCCCTTTTCTGTGCTGCTGCTTGGTAAATGCAAAGATGGCAAACTGAGCTTTGCAGCTCCACAAGGCAATATTACAGGGGGGGGTGGTGTCATGCCATATGACTCCCACCTCTCCACTTTGGCTTTGACAAAGAGTGTATATCCTTTTGTCTGGGTTCCTGAGATTGTTAATGTTCCAACCATTACGCTTAAATAGGAGGTTGCAGGGTCCTTTGTCCTAGCAGCCAAATTGGCTCCTGTTGGCCAGGTCTGGCTTGTGAAATGTAGATGGCCTTTGTATAATTCCCTTTGAATTTGGTCTCTGCAGCCTACAGTGGTTGTTAGCACCTCTTCAGAGATAACAAGGTGCAACTTTCTGCAGTACTGCCAAATAGCTCTTATTGTTCGAAGTTCACAGCCAGACACAGTTTCGGCCATTTTAAAAAATCACTGTCTAGTTTTAAAATTTTAGAAATTGGCCATGAGGATATACATATATAATTTACAAAAATAGAGAGTGTGGGGTCTTAGCCCTGCTACACAAAAAAGGGGGAAAAAAAGTTTGTAATTGTTTTTTCATAGAGGTGATGTCCATTAAAAAAATTCAATTTTGACTTGGTAGCGTGAAGGTCTGTTGAGCCTCAGCCATGGGAAATAATAGTCTGTCATTCTGGCTTAAAATCTAATCCACGTTGTTGCAAGTTATGCACTAAAAAATTAGCACAATTGTATTTGTTTTAAGAGGACTACACTCCATCTCACTCAACATGATCATAAGTATACCTCTCAATGTTGACAATCCTGGTGAAGAATGTGGTCAGGTCAATTTTCTGCTCCCACCTGTCAAAGGAAATGCTAAACTTTTGGAGACTGACCTCTGACCTGCACTCCCTTCCAGCACCACTCCCAAGTAGGAACATGGGATCAATAGTTATATAGAATCATAGGCCTGGATTTTCATGACTCTTTGCGTGTCGGAGAGGAGTTGGGTGGGATTAAAAATATGGGAACAATCTTATTCCAGGATTCCTGGCCCCATTCCAGTCATGTAGGATTTTTATATAGCTGGGATAAGGATGCTGTTAGTGAGCCTGCACACAGCAATCATGCCCCGGCCTCCTCCATTGCAGGGATGGGCATTTTCAGCCCCAGGCTTTTGCATGGAGTCAGGCCCATTTTGATAGGGGACATGGCTCATGGCACTTCAGAGGTCTCATGAACAATGGGGAAAGCTTAGTCTGGAGTCAGAAACCTTTTATAGGAAGTTCAAAAGATGGTGACAACTTCACAGGTCATAATACAACGGTGTATAAATATGTGTTTTTAATTACAATCTCTAGATTACCGACAGTATAGGGAACAGCCTGTGACTCTAGGCTGCCCCTTTACTATTGATAATATTGCAATTTGTCCTGATGAGTGCAAGACATTGAGCTTAGACAGCATATCTCTTTTTTCAGCAATACTCAAGTTCTGTACTACCAGGAGACTTCCAAATGTTATTATAGGGCTCATGTGTTCTGTTCAAAGTGGTTACTGGGAGAGTAGGAATGGGGGTGGGGGGGCGAGTGTGGTGGTGTGGAGGGGCCATGGGAAGAATTGAGGGAGAATTAAGAGATATGAGGGGTTATATGAGAGGGCATGGGGGGGCTGATGCGGTATGGAGTGGTCCTGGGGTATGGAGGGGTGTGGGTGACATGAGGGGACATGGTGTGGGAGGGGTTGGGTGGGACCGAGGGCTAGGGTGCTTAACACTCATCTACAGAACTGGGTTGATGTCCCAATGAATAGAGGCAAGCCTTCCACCTGGACCAACTTGGCATCCAGCTGCCTCTATTCCCACCTCAGGCCTGCTTCTGGAGGTGGCAACCCTGCCTCCATCACCCAATTATGAAAATAGCGTGGGTGTGTACTGCCAGGCAGAGGCAGGACTGCAAGAAAATGGCCTGGCTCATGACACCCACCTCAAAGATGGAAATCTGGGCCATAGAAACATCTGGACACAGAAGGTGACCATCTGGCCCCTGGATTTCATGCCGGCTATGCATAACTTTTACAATCCTCCTCACCAACAGTAGTCCTGAGCTGAGTAGGTAAGTGGTAAAACCATACTGCTTTTCCAATATGTTGTGCATAGAGCTGGGATTTTCTGTTAATTTTTTAAAAAAATTTTCACAGGATGTGTGCATCACTGGCTAGGCCAGCATTTTTTTTTAATTACCCTTGAGAAGGTGGTGGTGAGCCACTTTCTTGAACCGCTATAGTCCATGTGGTGTAGGTACACCCATAGTGTTGTTAGGAAGGGAATTCCAGGATTTTGACCCAGCAACAATGAAGGAACAGCAAAATAGTTCCAAGTCAAGATGGTGTGTTGGTTGGAGAGTAACATGCAGGTGGTGGCAGTCTAGTTCATCTACTGCCCTTGCCATGTAGAAGGGGTTGCGGATTTGGAATTTGCTGTCAAATGAGCCTTGGTGAGTTGCTGCAGTGCATCTTGTAGACGATACACCCTGCTGCCACTGTGCGTTGGTGGTGAAGGAAGTGAATTTTGAAGATGGTGGATGGGGTGCCAATCAAGCATGCTGCTTTGTCCTGAATGGTGTAGAGGGTTGTTGGAGATGCATTCATCTAGGCAAGTGGCGAGTATTCCATCACACTCTTCACTCATGCCTTGTATATGGCGGACAGGCTTTGGGGAATCAGGAGGTGAGTTACTTGCGTTATGACCACAGCAGATGTTAATTGCTAAGCAAACCAAATCCCAGAGGGAAATTTGGCTTACAGGCCATAACCTTTTTTGTATTCTGAAAATGAAGTGAAAGTGGACTGATCTCAGCAGCAAGAAGTCCACTGACACTTTTGGGATTTTAAAAATTAAAAGTAAACGTTTTATTAACAAGAGGAAAAGAAAACTTAGGCACACAAGATTACAGTAACATAGTTAAAATTAGTCTTACAAAACATCCCCCCAAAAAACTCCCCACTTGGTCAGACACGCAAGTAAACACCTTCCAAGCTACACTCCCTTATAGATGTTTAACTATAAAAGTCTAGTAATATTACCCAAGGAAAACTGCTGTAGCTCTAATAAAGAGATACCACATGACTTCCTAAACTCTCTTCCAGTCTGCTGTGGAAATCCAGGACTTCAGAACAAGACTGCTTTTTGTAGCCCAAGACTTTTCTGGCTTGACTAGATGGCTGATTCAAACTGCATCTTCTCCCAGTTTAGAGTTGTTTCCAGGAAATCATCCTCACATAGCCAACAGCCGAGCTCTCCATAGTAACTCTAAAATACCTTATCCCCACTTTCATCTCAGGTTCCATTGTTCCCACACTTCTTCGAAGAACCTCAACTCCTTCCAAATATAAAATTGTTCATGTTTCTTTTTGTCTGCTTTTGGGTCAATAAAATGCAATGTTCCCTCTTCTGTTTACCTATGGAACTCGTGGAAGATGCAAAAATGTTTCTTCAAACGCACTCTCAACTTATCTAGAAATGAAAATGTTAGATCCAACCTATTTACTTGTACCTCAAACCCACCATAATACTTTATTGCAATTGCATAACCTAACACATCTATCCTTTCATGTCTTAAACCTCCCAATCTGTCTGTAATCTTCCCCTAGCTTAATTAAATCATTTAAACAAACATGCAGACACACAACCTTCTTCACAGAATAGCATCATATTCTCCAAAAATATTTTTAAAAATAACATCCATTCTCACACTTGCCACAGAATTCCCAGCCTCTGAACAGCTCTTGTAGTCACAGTATTTACTTGGCTGGTCCAGTTGAATTTCTGATCAATGGTAGCCCCCAGGATGTTGATAGTGGAGGATTCGGCGATCATAATACCATTGAATATCAAGAAGAGATAGTTGGATTTTCTCTTGTTGGGCATGGTCATTGTCTGGCACTTATGTTACTTGCCACATATCAGCCCTAGCCTGAATGTTGTCCAGGTCTTGATGCATATGGGCACGGACTGCTTCAGTATCTGAAGGGTTGCGATTGGTGCTGAACATGGTGCAATCATCAGCGAACATTCCCACTTCTGATCTTATGATGGAGGAAAAGTCATTGATGAAGTAGCTGAAGATGGTTGGGCCTAGGGCACTGCCCTGAGGAACGCATGAAATGATGTCCTGGGACTGAGATGATTGACCTCCAACAACCACAATCATCTTCCCTTGTTCAAGGTACAACTCCAAACAGTAGAGAGTTTTTCCCTGATTCTCAGTGAATCCAGTTTTGCTAGGGCTCCTTGTTGCCACATTTGGTCAAATGCTGCCTTGATTCCAAGGGCAGTCACTCTCACCTCACTTCTTGAGTCCATCTCTTTTGTCCATGCACAGAATCATCCCAGATTTGCACTAAGTGAGGTAGCAGGCAGATAAAGAGGTTTTACCCATCAGTTGCGATGGCAGCTTTTCATGCCATATCATCCCAATCCCAACACATTATTTATGCATTCCCAGGAAACACGCCACTTCGATGGCAGGCAGGCTCTCATACACGCGCCCATCATTACCTCACCACTTTATCACGCCAGGCACCATATTTAAACTCTAGCCACGCACACAAATCTCAGAGCTTCCAGGCCACAACTACTGCAGGGAAGAAGTCCACGAAAGACTACAGCTCCCAGGTTTAATGACGCGTCACTCAAATGCCTTTTGGATGCCATGGAGGTCTGCTACAATGTCCTCTACCCCCGCTCTGGCCACAGGATGGGCAGTGGCGTTACCAACCATGCTTAGGAGGCGGTAGTTGGCGACAATGCCCTGCAACAGAGGGTAGCCATCCAGTGCCACAACAGGATGAATGGTCTCATCTGTAGTGCCAGGTTATCCCACTCTTCTCATTACTCTCAACTCACACTCACAAACCCATCACACATCCACAGGGATCTTACACCTCAAGGAACAACACCACTAACTCTCACACACACCCTCACATCTCCATCAGGCTCATATCCTCTGGCGCTCACATCCTCATCCCGTCCATGGCACCGCTCACTACACAAACATTATGCAGTGCCATGTGCCCTGCTCACACGCTTTCCATGTTTTCATGTAGGAAAAGCCTGCTCAAATCAGCAGGGAGAGGACCCAGACCGGGGGTGGAGTGGCCCACATTAGGCCCATCACTCACTCTAGTAAGCGCGTCATCTTGCTGACTGGTAAGGAAGTGGACCCTGCCTGCAGCCACAGTGACAAATACCGACATGAGGATTCTGCACCAGGTCATCCTTCCCTCAACGCAACTATAAGTGCTCTCTCTCCTGCTTTTGACTCGGCTGCCATGCACTAATTATCTCTACTTTGGTTCACAGAGAGCTCTGCCAAGGGACCAACACCCTCAGTCAGCCAGTCCCTCAGCTCCATCCACATCCTCATCGGCAGCCAAGAGGACTCCTCCTTCAGTGAAGAAGTGGGAATAAGCAGCCTGGAAGACCCGTTATCGCAGAGGGAGCAGCCGGCCTACGAGTGATCCAGGAGGGAAAAATGTGTGTGGGGCAGGGCCTTTTGGAGACTCGTGTAAGCACTCTCACACGCACAGAGATCCTTCACGTTTCAGACTCATCTCAATGTCCTGAGCATTTTCAATGCTGCCTGCTGGGATTCGCTTTCAGTTGTCCATTTGAGCTGACCTGTATCTCTGTCCACCCAATGATCATAACCCAATGCAGCACCTGATCTTGCCCACTACGACTTTTGTTTCACTTTCAATTTGGTTTTACTATCACTTCCCCGTCCTTTACCCACCCCAGTCACCCATATCCGCTCCCCCATCAGAGTTGACCCCGACCCTTGCATCACCTTCCACCTCCCCTCAGTTACATATGAGGCACAACCCTTTGCTTTAAGGGATGTCCAGGTGAACGTGCACATTCCCTTTCTTCCTGAAAATCCCACACCCATCCACATTCACCTCCCTGGTCTTCTACTTCCCACCCCTAGGGCAGAAACATACCCCAATCGGGGAATACCCCGATCAGACCTGTGCCGCCATTTTACGTGTGCGGGCCAATTAAGGCCCACCTAGCATGACTCGCACCCGGAAGCAATGACCACTCCCTGTGCGGCTCGGGGCGGGTGGGATTCCGAGTCGGGGCCTGCACTCTTTTGTGCACGGGCATGAAAGACCACAGAAATCTCCCTGAGGCACAGAGGTGCCTCAGGGAGATTAGTTAAAATTTTTAAAACCTAAGTACAGAAAAGAAAATATTATAAGACATGTCCCCTCATGTGATAGTGTCACATGAGCTGGGACATTTCAAGGAAGATTAATGGAAAATTTTATTTAATTTATAAAAATTTCATGAAACATCATCTCACCCATGGATGAGGTTTCATGAAAAATGCAAAGGCCACCTGGGCTCTTCACCTACCCACCAACCTTAAGGTTGGACAGGCAGCTCATTTAACTATTTTAAGAGGCCTTTGACAGTTCGGCGGGCGTGCTGAAAATCTAAATGAAGCGTGGTGACACTGGGACACCCACCTGACGTCACCCCGCTTCATTTTACACGGGGGCCCCACCCCCGCTCGCCAACCAGAAAATTCTTCCCCTAGGGTCCGTGTTTGCCTCTGGGTCCCCACCAACCACCCCACCATCCCTTCTATTGCTACCATCGA
Organism: Carcharodon carcharias; assembly: GCF_017639515.1. NCBI lineage: Eukaryota > Metazoa > Chordata > Chondrichthyes > Lamniformes > Lamnidae > Carcharodon > Carcharodon carcharias. The sequence goes on along the minus strand of NC_054468.1, from coordinate 140,882,732 downwards.
ACACTCACCCTACCACCTCACTCTGCCCTCAGTCATTCTCACCCTCCCTCCATACCAAGCCCACCTCAGCTTGCTCACCAGGAGGCAGACATGGGCCCATCAGATCCCTCCAGTGCATGTTCACCTGCACATGCCCCCCTCCACGCCCCTTCTCACCCTAGAACCCCTTGCCCCCAGAACTCAAAAATTTAAAACTTTAAAATTAAAATCAAACAATAAAGATAAAAATCAATAAAAATAAAGTAATTTAAACAAACATCTAAAACACATACCTTGGAGTTAAGAAGCATATAACCTTTTGTTGTCAGTGGTACGAGCATTCAATAAACAGAGTAAATTGTAGCATACATTGGGAGAAAAGTAATTAAAGCAAATTAACTAAAAAACCTAAGCTAAAGTGGCGGAACAGGTGTTATGTTGCAGCTGTGAGATGCGGGAGCTTTTTGATGCCGAGGCAATCCATGACAAACACGTCTGCAGGAAGTGTAAGCAGCTTGAGGAATTCCAGATCAGAATTATTGATCTGGAAGCCAAAATACAGACACTGCACAACATAAGGGAGGGGGAGAAATAACTGGATACTTTGTTCCAGAAGACAGTCACACCTCTTAGAAGAGGTCTTTTGGTCAGCAGTGAGGGACAGGAGGATGTGACTGTCAGTGAGGCAGGTAATGGGACCGAGCAGACCGTAGGGGAGGAGTCTCAGGCTTTGCAATTGTCAAACAGGTTTGAGGTGCTCACAAACTGTGTGGATTAAAGCGAAGTCTGCAAGGTGGATGAGCTGGCTCGCCATGGCACTGTGGTACAGGAAGCCGTTCAAGTGGGGGAAGCAAAAAGGAATGTAGTTGTAGTAGGGGATAGTATAGGGAGGGGGATTGATACCGGTCTCTCCAGCAAAGAGCAAGAGTCCAGACGGCTACGTTACCTGCCCAGTGCCAGGGTTTGGGACATCTGCTCAGGGCTGGGGAGGACGTTGTCGTGGTCCATATAGTACCAATGGCATTGGTAGAACTAGGAAAGAGGTTCTACAAAGTCAGTATGGGGAGTTAAGTACCAAATTAAGAAGCAGAACCTCAAAAGGTAATACTCTCTGATTATTACCTGAGCCATGTGCAAATTGGCATAGGGCATATAAGATTAGACACGAATGCATGGCTAAAAGACAGTTGTGGGAGAGGCGGGTTCCGGTTTGTGGGGCGCTGGCATCAGTACAGGGGAAAATGGCGGCTGTACCATTGGGACAGTTTACACCTAAGCCATGCTGGACAACTGTCCTCACAAATCACATAACTAGGGAAGTAGAGAGGGCTTTAAACTAAACAAGATGGGTAGAGGTAGCAATTCAAGGTGTAGAGTCAAGACAGGAGAGCAAAATAGTAAAATGAGAAAGGAGAATCAGAGAATGGCAGGAAGAGACAGAGAGAAAAAAACCTAAGAATACATCAACAGTCAAGACTAGATGTTACAAAGGTAATAAAAAGACAAAACTGAATGTATGTAGCATTCAAAACAAAGTAAATGAATTGATGGCCCACAGTGAAGTAAGTAAATATGGTCTGACAGTAATTACAGAGACGTGGCTGCAGGATAACAAAGATTGGGCCCTTAATATTGAAGGGTACATGACATTCAAGAAGAATAGGGAGCTAGATAAAGGTGGAGGGGTAGCACTGTTAATCAAAGAGGGCATTGGTGCAATGACCTTGGTTCAGGAGATCTAGATGTAGAATCGGTTTGGATGGAGATGAGGAATAGCAGGGGAAAAAAGTCATTAGTGGGAGTGGTCTATAGGCCTCCCAAAAATAACCACAGTGTAGGACAAAGCATTCAAGAGAAAATATTATGTGCTTGTGATAAATGGATGGCAATAATCATGGGTCTATCCGCAAGACTGACCCAAACCTCCCTGTTGCTTGCCATTTTAACACTCCACCCTGCTCTCTTGCCCACGTGTCTGTCCTTGGCTTGCTGCATTGTTCCAATTAAGCTCAACACAAACTGGAGGAACAGCACCTCATCTTCCGACTAGACGCGTTACAGCTTTCCGGACTGAATACTGAATTCAACAACTTTAGATCTTGAACTCCCTCCTCCATCCCCACCCCCTTTCCGTTTCTTCCCCCTTCCTTTTGTTTTTTTCCAATAATTTATATGGATTTTTCTTTTCCCACCTATTTCCATTATTTTTAAATCTTGTGTGCCCTGCTACTCTTTCCACCCCACCCCAAGAGCTGTACCTTGAGTGCCCTGCCATCCATTCTTAATTAGCACATTCGTTTAGATATCACCACCTTCAACAGTTCTTTGTTCCTTTGTCTGTGACATCTTTTGATTATCTGCTCCTATCATTGCTTGCTTGTCCCTACAACCACACACCCCCACCGCCCCACCCCCCACCTACCTTAAACCAGCTTATATTTCACCCCTTTCCTAATATTTAATCAGTTCTGTTGAAGGGTCATGAGGACTCGAAACATCAACTCTTTTCTTCTCCGTCGATGCTGCCAGACCTGCTGAGTTTTTCCAGGTAATTCTGTTTTTGTTTTGGATCTCCAGACTCCGCAGTTTTTTGTTTTTATAATAATCATGGGTGATTTTAATCTACACATAAACTGGAAAAATCAGATTAGCAGTAGTAGCTCGGATGAGGAGTTCTTAGAATGCTTTCAAAATTGGTTCTTAGAGCAGCATGTTCTGGAACCAACCAGAGAGCAGGTTATATTAATCTGGTATTGTGTAACATGACAGGATTAACTAATGACCTCAGAGTAAAGGTACCCCTAGGTAGTAGCAACCACAATATGATTGAATTTTACATCCAGTTTGAAAGAGAGAAGAATGGGTCCAAGACTAGTATCTTAAATTTAAATAAGGGCAACTATGTGGGGATGAAAGCTGAGCTAGCTCAAGTGAACTGGGAAACTAGGCTAGAGGATAGATCAATAGAGAAGCAGTGGCAGACATTTAAGGGAATATTTCAGAGTATTCAGAATAAGTACATTCCTACTACAAAGAAAAATTCTAAGGGGAGGACCCACCATCCGTGGTTAACTGAGATGTTAAGGAAAGCATCAAACTTAAGGAAAAAGCATACAACTCCACAAAGATGTGTGTTAGGATTGATGTTTGGACAGAATATAAAGAATGGCAGAGAATGACTAAAAGGTTAATCAGGAGAAAAAAATTAGAGTATGAGAGGAAGCAAGCTAGAAATGTAAAAACAGATAGCAAGAGTTTCTACAGATGCTTAAAAAGGATAAGAGTAAGTACAGTGAGTGTTGGTCCTCTAGAGAGTGACAGTGGGGAGTTAATAGTAGATTAATAAGGAAATGGAGGATGAAATGAAAAATATTTTGCTTCTGTGTTCACTATACAGGATACAAAAAGCATTCCAGTAATAGCTGCAAATCAGGAGGTGAACAGGAGAAAGGAACTTGGTGGAATTGAAATCACTAGGGAAACGGTATTGAGCAAATTGATAGAGCAGCAGGCTGGCAAGTCTCCAGGTCCCAAGGGTCTTCCTATATCCTAGGGTCTTAAAAGAGGCGGCTAACGAGGTAGTTGATGCGCTGGTGTTAATTTTCCAAAATTCACTAGATTCTGGAAAAGTTCCATCAGCTTGGAAAGTAGCAAATATTACCCCTCCATTCAACAATAGCGGGGGACAGAAAACAGGAAACTATAGGCCAGTTAGCTTGATGTCTGTCCTGGGGAAGTTATTAAAATCGATCATTAAGGAGGTTATAGTTGGGCCTTTAGAAGAGCTCAAGGCAACTGGGAAGAATTAGCATGGTTTTGTGAAAGGAAAATCATGTTTAACCAATTTATTGGAGTTTTTTGAAGATGTAATATGCGCAGTGGATAAGGGGGAGCCTGTAGACATGTGTACTTGGATTTCCAGAAGGCATTTGATAACGTACCACATCAAAGATTATTACAGAAAATAAAAGCGCACAGTGTAGGGGGTAATATATTAACATGAATAGAAGATTGGCTGGCTGGCAGAAAGCAGAGTATGCATAAATGGGTCTTTTTCTGATTGGCAGGATGTGATGAGTAGCGTCCCATAGGGGTCAATATTGGGGACTCATCTTTTTACGATTTACATCAATGACTTAGATTAGGGGAGTGAAGATATGGTAGCTAAATTTGCAGATGACACAAAGATAGGTAGAAAAGTATGTTGTGAAGGGGACATCAGGAGGTTGCAAATGGATATAGATAGGTTGAGTGAGTGGGCAAAGATCTGGCAAATGGAGTTTAATATGGGAAAATGTGAAGTTGTTCATTTTGGCAGGAAGAACAAAAAAGCAGAGTACTACTTAAATGGAGAACAGCTGCAAAATTCTGAGGTGCAGAGATTTCTAGGTGTTCCTAGAATGATTCACAAAAAATTAGTATGCAGGTACTGCAAGTAATTAAGAAGGGTAATGGATGCTATCCTTTATTACAGGGGGGATTGAACATAAAAGTAAGGATGTTATGCTTCAGTTATATAGGGCTTTGGTGAGGCTGCACTCAAATACTGTGTGCAGTTTTGGTTTCCTTAGTTAATGAAGGATGTAAATGCATTGGAGGCAGTTCAAAGGAGGTTTACTAGATTGATACCTGGAATGAGTGGGTTGTCTATGAGGAAAGGTCGGACAGACTGGGCTTGATTCCACTGGAGTCAAGAGGATTGAGGGGTGATTTGATTGAAATATACAAGATCCTGAACAGCCTTGACAAGGTGAACGTCGAAAGGATGTTTCCTCATGTGGGTGAGTCCAGAACTAGGGGCAGTGTTTTAAAATTAGGGGTCATCCTTTTAGGACAGAGATGAGGAGAAATTTTTTCTCTGACAGTTATGCGACTTTGGAATTCTCTGCCTCAGAAGGTGGCGGTGGTGGAGGCGGCAGGGTCATTGAATATTTTTAAGGCAGAGGTAGATAGATTGTTGTTAGGCAAGGGAATCAAATGTTATCAGGGTTAGATGGCAACACGGAACTTGAAACACAAAACGATCAGCTATGATCTTATTGAATGGCAGAGCAGGCTTGGGGGGCCAAATTGTCTACTCCTGTTCCTATTCCTTATGTTCTTAACCCCATCCCCCCTCCGTACCCCATTTCCCGGAATCCCTTACCCCCCGGTACACTTATCCCCTTGATCCTCCCAAACCCCCAGACTCGCCCCCACTTAGTCCCTCCCCTTCTCGTCTCCTTTCTCCAGCCTTACATATTCCTCCAGCCTCACTCCTACCCCCTTCCTGATTCCTTCCTCCACTCTTACTTCTTCCTCAACACTAACACCCTCCCCTCTCCATGCCCTTACCTCCCCCCGGACACCCTCCCCTCCCCTCCCCTCTCTGTGCCCCTTCCTCCCCCCCGACACCCTCCCCTCTCTGCACCCCGTCCTCCCTCTGGACACTCTCCTCTCTGCACCCTTTCCCTTGCACCTTCCACCCCCCTCATACCACCCTCCCCAGTTGCGGTCTTTTCCTCCGTTAACCCCTCCTCCCCCCAGTTCACCCCCTCCGCCCACTCCCAACCTCCCCGACAGCTTAACCCCCTCAACATCCCCCCCATCCTGATACCTTCATTCCCCAACCCCAACCTCACCCCCCTGATATCTTCATTCCCCCACCCCAAAACCATCATTCCTCCCTCCCAACCTCAGTCCCCCCGACACCATCATTCCCCCCTGACACCTTCATTCCATTCCCCCCTCCCAACCTCACCCCCCCGACATCTTCACTTCCCCCCCCTCCCAATCTCACCGCCCCCCCGACACCTTCATTCCCCCCTCCCCCGACACCTTCATTCCCCCCTCCCAACCTCACCCCACCCGACACCTTCAATCCCCCTCTCAACCTCAACCCCCCCAACACCTTCAATACCCCCTCAACCTCATCCCGACACCTTCATTCACCCCTCTCTACCTTACCCCCGACACCTTCGTTCACCCCTTCTAACCTCCCCCTACCCTGACACCTTCATTTACCCCTCCCAACCTCAGCCCCCCCAACATCTTCATTCCCCCACTCAACCTCCTCCCATCCTGACATTTTCATTCCCCTCCTCTCAACCTTGCCCCCCCATCCCCCGACACCTCTTCCTCTCCCAGCCAATCCCAGCCCTTCCTCTCCCACCCCGTCAACCATCACCCATTGTGAGAATCAACAGTGATTATCCAACTTCCGTGAGCTATTTCGCAGCAGAGCCATGTCCATAAGAATCAACCCAGCATGCCACGGATGTTCCTCCAGTGTGCCGTTGCTGTTGGACTCCAGCGTCTTCTGCTCCTTGGATGTCCATGATGTAAGCAAAGCCATGACAGGTAAGTCCCGACTTCTTCACGTCACACTTGGTCAAGACGTGTTCTACACCGGCATGCTTTCCCACTGATGTGGGCGGATGATCCAGTGGCGGGGCGGACGATTCTGCCGGGCAGGTCTACTAATGATATGCTGATGTATTACAATGAGGTTCCCAATGTCCGACAGAGGGCTGAGCAGACAATCGTAAACTGACTTCACACTGTTGTGAAACTGATCACGCCATGTTGTCCACTCACGCCACCGAACACGCCTGACGCCAGCAGGCATGGAAAATCCCGTCCCACGTTTCGACCAAAACTGTAACGAAGTTAGGAACTGAGTGGCCCTAGTGGAACCCGAACTGAGCAGGTTATTGCTGAGTAAGTACCATTTGCTAGCAATGTAGACGATCCCTTCCATCACTTTGCTGATAATCAAATATACACCAATGGGATGGTAATTGGCCAATTCGATTTGTCCTACTCTTTGTGGACAGGACATACCTGGGCGATTTTACAAATTGCCAAGTAGATGCCAGTGTTTTAGTTGTACTGGAGCAGCTTAGCTAAGGGTGCAGCTAGTTCTGGAGCACAAGCCTTCAGTGCTATTTATGGGAATGTTGTCAGGGCCCATAGTCTTTACAGTAGCCAATGCCTTCAACCATCTCTCGATATCGCATGGAGTAAATCGAAGTGGCTGAAGATTGGCATCTGTGATACTGGGGACTGCAGGAGGTGGCCGAGATGGATCATCCACTCAACATTTTTGGCTGAAGACTGTTGCAAATGCTTCAGCCTTGCCTTTTTCACTGAAGTGCTGGGCTCCCCCATCATTGAGGACGGGGTTAATGGACTACTCACATACTGCTTTTGCTGTTTAGCATATGAGTAGTCCAGTCTTGTAGCTTCATCAGGTTGACACCTTATTTTTAGGTAGCCTGGTGCTGCTCCTGGCATGCTCTGCTGCACTCTTCATTGAACCAAAGTTGACCCCCTGCGTTGATGTTAATGGTAGAATGGGGGATATGCCGGGCAGGGCCAGGGAGAGCAATCATGGACCCTGGTGTTTCTCCTCTTTCTAGACCCCTTATTCCCCACACCCTCCCCACTTAACCCTCCCTCTCAGTCATATATGATACCTTTCCCCCCTTTCAAGATTCAAAAAAACAATTTACCAATCACAGAAAGGTCCTAGTAAAATGATAACACCCGTTGTTGGCATTTGCTTAAAATATCGCTTGCTATATATGCAGCATGGGTCATTAATACTACAATTAGTAGTGTTAGTTCGTGTGCATCCTATAGTTGATCCCACCACACCCCCCCACCTCCCCCCAACACCTTCATTCCCCCCTCCCACCACCACTATTAAACAAACGAGAGAGTACAAACTTTACTTTGCCAGCATCGTGCAATATTGTTAACTTCACAGGAAAATATCCTCTTAGTTATTTATAACACTGTACAGATGATAAGTGATTTCGTTGACTGCCTCAGCCCTCATTAACAAGTTCTGCACATGGCACCATATGAACGCGTTGACAGTAACTTCATATTTGGAGGAAAAATTGAATATTTGCAGCCCAGATAAACTGCACAAGATCCTTTCCAATCTGTAGAAGAAGTAGAATATTTTCTCCTGCCTGGTGCATGATATAATTGAACATAATTACTTCATGGAAGGTGTATAATTGGATTCTATTTTACCAGTAATCTCACAGGGTAGAAAGATAAAATGACTCCTGAGCAACAAAGTGGAGTGATTGAACAACATAGGTCTTCACTGTTAGTGAGAAGCACTGCAGTCCTTGGGTGTCTGTATGACACAACTTTTAAAAGGCTAGGCAGCAATGACTGAATGGTTCACAATTAAATCTGTGTTTTCTTGATCAGCAAGTCTGCCGATTGCTGCTTTTCATTGCAATATATTTCCAATATCTACTAAGCAATACATCTTTATCATGATATTTCAATACCTCAAAAATCACATTAAAAAACACCAAGATAGAGTGGGATAATAGTTAAGTAGATAAAAGGGCATGATTGAGGTCAATGGAAAAAAACTCGAGAATCATTTGCAGCATAAAACAGGCTATTGATTTATGCACTCCTGTCCTTGCAATTACACACACCTGTCCTGGCAATTTCACCCCACAAAGCCCGCTCACAGCAAACTTTCATTAGCAACAAAATAAACATCACCCTGTGTTCGCAAAATAATTATGGGTGACAAAGGCCATCTAGCCCAGCTCTACTCATCCATCCAGAATGACATCCAAACATAAGTATTGTGAGCAGAAATAAGCCATTCAGCCCCTGGAGCTTGCTCCATTTGATAACATTGCCTACAGTATACCAGTGACTACCACATGAAAGTATTTCAGTGGCTGCCAAGTGATTTGAGACATCATGAAAGGTGCTGTATAAATGTAGGTTTTGTCTTTCTTTCATTATATTTACATGCAGTAGGCAGCATGACTGTAGCAATGGTGAAACTGGAGGCCCAATGCTGATTCTCTAAGGATAATTACTCAGAGCAATCAACTGATGTTACGGAAGTGGCTACAAAGAAATCACCACCTTTACAAAACAATTCAATGCTGTGGCTAATACAGCCTTACCTTTCCAACTTCTCTGGCACCAGCCCACAATATACCATAAATGGCATCTGCTCTATTTACACATTTTAGCCCATACCTAGAATACTGTGAACTGCTTTGGGCCCCTTATCTAAGGAAGGATATACTGCCATTGGAAGCAGTCGAGAGAAGGTTCACTAGGTTGATCCCAGGTATGGAGGTATTTCCTTATGAGGAGAGGTTAAGTAAGTTGTGCTTGTACTCATTGGAGTTTAGAAGATTTAGAGTCAACCTTATTGAAATATATAAGATTCTCAAGGGGCTTGACAAGGTAGACGCTGAGAGGTTGTTTCCCCTTGTGGGAGAGTCTAGGACCAGAGGGCATAAAGCCCATTTAAGACAGAGATGAGGAGGAATTTCTTCTCTCAGAGTGTAGTGAATCTGTGGAATTTTTTTTACCACAGAGGGCTGTAGAGGCTGGGTCGTTAATTATCTTCAAGGCTGAGATAGACAGATTTTTAATCAGTGAGGGAATCAAGGATTATGGGCAAAAGGCAGGAAAGTGGGATGGAGGATAACCAAATCAGCCATGATTTAATTGAATGCCAGAGCAGACTCAATGGGCCGAATGGCCTATGTCTTATGGTCACTAATGACACTATCTCCAGGATTTGTGAATCAGACACCTACCAGCAGCTTCAGAAAATGTAGACTGAATTATTGCTCTGTCTTAAATGGGCTTTATGCCCTCTGGTCCTAGACTCTCCCACAAGGGGAAACAACCTCTCAGCAACTACCTTGTCAAGCCCCCCGAGAATCTTATATGTTGCAATAAGGTTGCCTCGAATTCTTCTAAACTCCAATGAGTACAAGCACAACTTACTCAACCTCTCCTCATAAATTCAGTACGGCCTTAACTCAAGAACTGGATTGTTTTCCCTTCCCCCAGAAATGGTTATACAAATTGTATTGTACACTGTGAACTTACAGCCTAAAATGGAAAAATGTCATTTATAAATAAAAAGCTCCAACAACAAAAAAAGGACCGGGAATGACGGTTCCAATTTTTGAAAAAAAACTTAATCTTTCAGACCTGCAGCTCAGGCTGGGAGACAGCAAGAAACTCCTTTTAGGGCAATGGTCCCGGGCCTCAGTGTTTGACACCGTCTGCACCCACTCTCCCGGACCCTCATGCTGGGCCATGAGGTTACAGATAGTGGTTGTATACAATTCTACTACTGCTGATGGCCCACAGTGCCTCATGAATGCCCAGTTTTGAGTTGCTGAATTTGTTCAAAATCTCTCACATTTCGCACAGTGATAGTGCCACACAACACGATGGAAGGTATCCCCAACGTGAAGACAGGACTTTGTCTCCACAAGTGTGCTGTGGTCACTTCTACCAATACTGTCATGGACAGATGCTTCTGCGACAGGTAGATTGGTGAGGATAAGGTTAATTAGGTTTTTCCCTTTTGTTTATTTGCTCACTACCTGTCACAAACCCAGTCTAGCAGCTATGTCCTTTAGGACCCGGCCAGCTCAGTCAGTAGTGGTGCGACTGAGCCACTATTGGTGAGAGGCATTGATGCCTCCACCCAAAGTACATTCTGTGCCCTAGCCACCCTCACTGCTTCCTTCAAGTGGTGTTCAATATGGAGGAGTATTGATTCATCGGCTGAGGGGGCGGGGGGTGGGAGGTGGTAGTAGGTGGTAACCAGCAGAAGGTTTCCATGTTCATGTTTGACCTGGTGCCATGAGACTTCATGGGGCCCAGAGCTGATGTTGAGAACACCTATGGCAACTCCCTCCCGACTGCATTGTGCTGCCACCACCTCTGGTAGATCTGTCCTGATGGTAGGCCAGATCATACCCAGGGAAAGTAATGGTAGTGTCTGGGACATTGTCTGTAAGGTGTAATTCCGTGAGTATGACGATGTCAGGCAAATGCTTCAATAGTCTATGGGACAGCTCTCCCAATTTTGGCACAAGCTCCCAGATGTTAGTAAGGAGGACTTTGCTGTTTGCCATTGTTGTTTCTGGTATCTAGGTCAATACTAGGTGATCCATCGATTTCATTTTTTTTTGTAGGCTTTGTAGCGGTTTGGTGCAACTGCGTTGCTTGCTAGGCCATTTCAGAGGGCAGTTAAAAGTTGACCACATTGCTGTGGATCTGGAGTCACATGTAGGCCAGGCGAGTTAAGGTTGGCAGATTTCCTTCCCTAAAGGGCATTCGTGAACCAGATGGGTTTTTAATGGCCATTATTTCATGGTTGCTATTACAAGACTAGATTTTAATTCCAGATTGATTAATTGAATTTAAATTCCACCAGCTGCCATGGTGGGATTCAAGCCTGTGTCCCCAGATCATTAGCCTGGGCCTCTGGATTACTAGTCCGGTGACATTATCACCACGCCACTGCCTCTGACCCCCTCACCCTCTGATAAATGGAAATCAATGGATAATTAAAGAGTGCCAACTGGAATGTAGTAGGAGTAGGAATTCGGTGTAGTGGGAAAGCAAGTACCAAATACTATAATGCAAGGGGCTACTCAAGGTAGTATTAAGGCCACACCATCTTCAGCTGCATCATAAATGGCCTTCCCCCATTGCAAGTGGGATATTCACTGATGATTGCACAGCGTTCGGTACTATTTGCGACTCCTCAGTTACTGAAGCTGTCCATCTCCGTATGCAGCATGACCTGGACAATATTCAGGTTTGGACTGATAACTGGCAAGTAACATTTGTGCCACACAAGTGTCAGGCAATGACCATCTCCAACAAGAGAGAATCTAACCATATCCCTTCGGCATCCAACAGAATTACCATCATTGAATTCCCCCATCATGATCATCTGGGTAACCATTTACCAGAAATTTAACTGGGCCAGCCAAATAAATACTGTGGCTAGAAGAGCAAGTCAGAGGCTGGGAATTCTGCAGTGGGTAACTCACCTCGTGACTCCCCAACACCTCTCCAGAATCTGCAAGGCACAATTCAGGTGTGTAATGGAATACTCTCCAATTGACTGGATGAGTGCGGCTCCAACAACAATTAAGAAGCTCAACACCAAACAGGACAAAGCCTTCTGCTTGAATGGCACCCCATTGACCGCCTTATGAGGGACATGGACAGGGTGGATAGGGAGCAGCTGTTCCCCTTAGTTGAAGGGTCAGTCACGAGGGGACATAAGTTCAAGGTGAGGGGCAGGAGGTTTAGGGGGGGATGTGAGGAAAAATTTTACCCAGAGGGTGATGACGGTCTGGAATGCGTTGCCAGGGAGGGTGGTGGAGGCGGATTGCCTCACATCCTTTAAAAAGTACCTGGATGAGCACTTGGCATGTCATAACATTCAAGGCTATGGACCAAGTGCTGGTAAATGGGATTAGGTAGGTTAGGTGTTTCTCATGTGTTGGTACAGACTCGATAGGCCAAAGGGCTTCTTCTACACTGTGATTCTGTGATTAAGCATTCACTCCCTCCATCACTGCTATGCGTTCTATATACAAGTTACAGTGCAGCAACTCAGCAAGCCATCTTCAGCAGCACCTTCTAAACCTGCAACCTCCACCACTGAGAAGGACAAGGGCAACAGACACATAGGAACAAGACCGCCTGCATGTTCCCCTCGAAGCCATAGTGACTTGGAACAATATATCTGTTCCTTCGCTATCACTGGATCAAAATCCTGGAACTCCCTCCTAACTGCACTGTGGGTGCACCTGCACCAGATGGGTTGCAGCAGTTCATGAAGGCAGCTCACCACCACTTCTTCAGGAAAATTAGGGATGGGTAACAAATGCTTCCTCAATTAATACAGTAATTTATTTAGCATTAAGCTAAATCCACCTATTTGATAAATTAGTCTTGAAATGACTAAATAGTTCAAGAATTCAACCAAGTATAACTAACAAATTAATTAATAAAGAAATAGCTGTGGTGGAAGTGTATCTCGGAGTTTATCTGCATTAGATTTAATCAATTAAACATTACTCTATTCTCATATCAGTAAGTTTTATATTAAATATTACTCCAATTAAATTTCCCTCAAAGGGCTCTAAAAGAGGTACTTGTGGAGAGGGTGGATCCTCTGGTTGTGAACTTCCAAAATTCCTTAGATTCTGGGGTGATTCTAGAATTCACAAATGTAGTACCACTATTCAAAAAAGGAGAGAAGAAACAGGGAACTGACAGGCCAGCTAGTCTATCATCAGTCAACAGAAAAATGTTGGGATCCATTATTAAGGAATTATTAACAGAGATATAGAATATGATTTTATGAAAGGGAAATTCTGTTTGACATATTTCTTATATGGAGCTTTTGAGGGTAACAAGCATGGTAGATAAAGGGGAATCAGTGGATATAGTATATTTGGATTTTCAAAGGTATTAGATATGGTGCCACATGAAAGTTTGTTGGATAAGATGAGGGCTCACAGGGTTGGGGGTAACGTATTAGCCTGGACAAAGGATTGACTGAAGGACGGAAAACAGTAGGAACAAACGGGTCATTTTCAGGCTGGCAGGCTGTAACAAATAGGGTGGCTGAAGGATCAGTGCAGGGGCTCCGCTATTTATAATCGCTCGGACTGAGAGTAATGTATCTAAATTTGTTAATGATACAAGCTAGGTGGGAAAGTGAGGAGGGCAAAGGGGTAGAATTTTCCCAGCCCCATGAAGGCAGCTTTGGAGACTGGATTAGTGGGAGGGAGATGAGGAAATTGCACTAACAGCATCAGACCGGCACCCTGATATGCTCCTGCCCCTTGCGTTTTTCCCAGAGATGAACACACAGTGGTGACAGCAGCCTGATGGCAATGGCAGGAATGCCATCTAACTCATTAAGGAGCCACTTAACAGCAATTATGGCAGAAGCACAACAATTTTGCTGGCATTGTACGGGTCCCCTGTTTCCACACCTCAAGTGAGAGGAGGCAGCTGGTCAAGAGGTTGAAGATGCGATACAACTGAAGGAGATCTAAATGTTTCTGGAAGAAAATGGCAAGGCTCCTGCTTTCCCATGCCATAGCATTGTCATTCGGTGTGGAATTCCTGGAGAGTGCCGTCCCCGATTGTCATGGTCCTAATCAGCTGCTTCTGTTATTGATGGCAGCTCCAGTGAAACATACAAGATTCTGAGAGGGTTTGATAGAATAAATGCTGAGAACTTCATTTTATTGGCTTGAGAATCTAGAACTCAAAGGGCGGGATTTTCCAGTCCCACCCACTGCCGGTATCCTCCGGTCCTGCTGAAAGTCAATGGACTTTTGGCTGGCCTGCCGCACACCCCACAGCGAGTCACGTCACAATGGGGCCAGAAAATCCCAGCCATAGTCTCAGGATAAGGGGTCAGCCACTTCGGACTGAAGTGAGAAATTTCTTCACTGCAAGAGGGTTGTGAACCTTTGGAATTCTCTACCCCATAGGGCCGTGAATGTTCAGTTGTTAAGGATGTTCAAAGCTGAGATCGATATAATTTTGGAATTCAGGGAATCGAAGGTTATGGCAATTGGGTAGGAACAGGATGACTAACCATTCCGGATTTTCAGGGATTATCCCGGAATTTGGCTTGATGTCCTACATGGCGGGGGTGGGCTTCCTGCAACGCTATTTGTACTGGAATTATCCAGGCAGCGAGAGAGAAAACTGCTCAAGGGCTCATCTTGCCACAGCCTGGTCATTGTTGGTGGCTGCGTGTGTGTAATGTGCTGATGCACATACATAATTCAGAGCTGGCACAGTGCGCATCTGCAGACACACAGGAAGTGCAGCACTAGTGGCCAACACCACTCTCCTATCTCCTACCAACTTTGTCAGGTAGGTGACTGCAGTTGGGCCTGGCACATCCAGCAAGGGGAGGGGGGTTCCAGGCCCCAGTGGCAGCACTCAGGCTCCACTCAAGGCAGCGGGGGTTGGGGGGTTGTCTAAAGTTGGGTCTGGCAGCATTGGCAACCCTCTCAGGCCCAAGTCCAGGGGCTTGAGACAGCACAACCCAGGGAGGTCTCTGGCAGGCCTGAAGAGGATTGGTTGTCAGGAAAAGCCCAAAGGCAAGGTAGTGGGGGGAGGTGTTCTGGGAATCCTGAGGGGAAAGGGAGATTCCAGGGAGGGGAAGATGAGTTCCAGGGAAGCCTAAGGGGAAAGGGGACTCCAGGGAAGGGAAGAAAGGTCTGGGGAGTAGAAGGTGGGTCCAGGGCAGCCTGAGGGGAAAGGGGGGCAGCGAGAGGAAAGAGGACATTGAGGTTTGGGGTCATCCGAGCACACTCCCCCAGCTCTGCCAGCAGCCCCCTCTCCCACTCTCTAGTGAATTGTCCTGTATTTGTTTACCAAAAATTGGTCTCCCTTGGCAGGAAAACAGAGTTAAAGCCAAGGATTGGCACCGATCTTAATAAATGGAGTAACAGGCTCAAAGGTCATATGACCTATTCCTGTTCCAATTCTTTATGTTCTTGTAAGTGTATGAGGAAGAAGGGAATGGCAAATTAAGCTGAAACGAGTTAGATGATAGGAGGCTTTAGTGGAGCATAAATGTGGGCATGACTGGCTGGGCCGAATGTCCTGTTTCTCTGCTGTATATTCTAATTCTCTGGATGTTATATGGATTTTCAAAAGGCCTTTGATAAAGTACCACACCGTAGGCTCATTGGGAGAAATATGTGAATTTATAGCAAACTGGTGAAAAGATAGAAAACAGGGAAATAGTTATTCAGATTGGAGGGAGGTAGAAAGAAATGTTCCACTGGGGACAGTTCTGGGATGTCTGTTATTCATAATTTTCATTCATGATTTAGACTGGAGAACAGGTAACTCAACTTCAGAATTTGCAGATGATATCAAACTGGGGATTTAGCTAACACTGAGCAAAGATGCACTATGATACAAGACGAAATTAGGAAACTTACAGCATAGACAATTAAGTGGCAAATGAACCTTAACAATAGATAAATGTGAGGTGATGCACTTTGTTAGGTAAAATAGAAATAGAAAACCTTAGAAAATAAGGAACAGAATGGGGTAGAAGAGTAAATGAATCCAGGAATACAGGTGAACAAATCATTAAAAACAGCATCACAGGCTAACAAATCAATTTAGAAATGTTAACAAAGCACTGGCTTTATTTCTGAAGGTATAGAATTCAAAAGCAGTGAAATTATGTTAAACCTGAATAGGACCCTGGTTAGGGTGCACTTAGAGCACTCTGCACAGTTCTGATCACTATACTATAAAAAGGACAAAGAAGCACTGGAGTTAACTTGTGAAAAAGATGAAGTCCAGAAAGATCAAAAAGGTTTGGTCCTTTTCCTTTACAAAAGAGAAGATTTAGAAGTCTTTAACATTGAGTGGATTGGCCAGGGGAGATGTGGAGAGAACATTTACACTTGTGGGAGAATCCAATATTACGGATCATAAATACAAGACAATTACTAAAAAATCCAATAGGAAAATAAGGAGAAAGTCCTTTACTCAGAATGGGGAAATCACTATCTCAGAAAGTGATTGAAGCAAATAGCTCAGATGTTTTCAAAGGTAAGTATTTGAGAGAAAAGAGAATGGTCATGGTGTATGGCTCAGATAAGGTAGATGGGAATGGGAAGAGACTTGTCTGGAGTACAAACACCAGAACAGATTAGTTGGGCTGAATGCTCTATATCTTAAATAATTCTATTGTCTTTCATGCCCCCTTCTGCTCAGCAGGACACGAACAATCTAATGGTGCTATTTTGAAGAAGAGCAGGGGAGTCCTCTCTGGTATACAGGATCAATAATTATTCCCTCAACTAAAATTTGTGAAACAGAATTCTGCTGGTCGGACCTGGCTGTGCATAATTTAGCAGCCATGCTTCCTACCTTACAATAGTGACTATACTTCAAGAGTACTTCATTGGCAGTAGACCACTTTGCAATGTGCTGAAGGATTGAAAATTGCTGTATAAATGCAAGTATTTATTTCAAATCTTTCAAGCCCTTCCGTCTTCAAATATTCTGGTGGGCGTGGTGTAAAATCCAACCCATAGTGTTACATATTCTACACAGGCACACAGGAACATCACCTCCTCCACATTTCCTCCAAGTTCCACACTATCCTGAAATGGAAATGTATCGTTGTTCCTTCATCATTGCTGGGTCAAAATCCTGGAACACCCTACTTAGCTGGTGAATACCTTCACCACACAGATTGCAGCCGTTTACGAAATCAGCTTACCATCATCTCAAAGGGCAATTATGGATGGGCAATAAACACTGGCCATGCAAGCGACGACAAAATTCCAAGAACAGAAACAGGGCATTCAGCCCAACTGCTCTATGCCACTGTTTATATTCCACATAACCCTCCTGCCACCCACTTCATCTAATCCTATCAGTATATTCTTCAATTCCTTTCTCCCCCATGTATTTGTCTAGCTTCCCCTTAAATGCACCTATACGATTTGCTTCAACAATTCCATGTGGCAGCGAGTTCCACCTTCTCACCACTCTTTGAGCAAAGAGGCATTTCCTGAATTCCCTATTGGATTTAATTATCACTATGATATACTTATGACTAGATAATGCTGAAAATACTCAAAAGGCCATGCAGCAGTTGTGGAGATAAAAACAGTCAATGGGAAGTACTCCTACCCAATTGACCTGATCACGTGCCGGGGGTTGGGGTGGGGTGGTGGTGAACATGTTTTGGTGCAGGCAGCAGTGGGTTGGGGACCCAATTGTTCTAGGAGCATGCTTTGCCATGGCTTTTTGGCTCAGCCATGATATTACCATCACATTTCTAGGCAAGAGTTCAGACTCTCAAACGAGAGAGCATGGGAACACCTACCTATGCACCTCCCTCCCCATCATCCATGGCCTCAAGTACTCTTTCCTTCTGTGGGTTATTTCGATTTAGTATACTGCATTCACTGCTCACACTGTAGTCTGCAGTAAAGCATGGAGATCAAACACAGATTAGATGATTGCTGAACATCTCTGTTCAATCTGCAAGTGTGACCCTGAGCTTCTGGTTCTGTCACTTAATTCTCTGTACCACTTCCATTCTAGTTCCTACAATGTTTTAATGAAGCTCAATAGAAGCTCGAAGAACACTTTAGGCACTTTACAGCCTTCCAAACTCTATATCAAATTCAACAATTGCAGATCATAACCAGATGTGCGAGTATTGATTCTGTTTCTTAAATCGCCTTATTATAAATCTTTCCGTTCATTTTTCTCCCACTCCTTTACCCGTGCCTGTGCTTTTTTTTTTAAAAGCATGTTACATCTACAAAGTTCCAGTTCCAGTAAATAGCTAGAGACCTTAATAGCTTTGTTTCTCTTTCCACAGATACTGCCTGACCTGCTGAGTATTCACAGCATTTTTTGTTTAGATTTCAGATTTCCAGTTTCCACAGTATTTTGTTTCTTACCTTTATGACCTCTAGTTTTGGTCTTCCTCACAAGTGGAAACATTTTCTCAATATTCACTCTATAAAATTTAATCATTATCTTGAAGGCCTCTATCAACTCGCCGCTCTGCAAAAGTCCTGAGTCTATTCAGTCTTCCCTAATTAGTATAACCTCTCTGTTTTGGTATCAAGCTTCTGAATATCTTATGCACCTTCTCCAGTTCCTTGTTCCTTCTTATCTTTTCAATAAGATGGAGAACAGCACTGTTCACAGTACTCTAAGTGTAGTCTAACCAAGGTTCCATACAAGTGTGACATAACCTCACTGCTTTTCATTATTATCCCTATGGAAATAAACTCCAGTATTCTGTTTAATAGAGTTCTGAAAAAGAGTCATATTGGACTCAAAACACGTTAACTGTTTCTCTGTCCACAGATGCTGCCAGACCTCGGAGTTCTTCCAGCACTTTATTTTTATTTCAGATCTCCAGCATCCAAAGTATTTTGCTTTTATCCCAGTATTCAGTTTACTCTGTATATAGTTTTATTAAACTGTGTCACTACTTTTACTGATTTGTGCATCTATATTCCTCGGTCCTCTATCCCATTTGGACTTTAAATACCCAAACAGTGTGTGGCCTCTTGATTCTTCTCACCAAAATGCATTACCTCACACAGATCTATATTGAAATTAATTTGCCAAATACATGTCCATTCTGCAAGTTTATTAGTCTCTTCCTGTAATTTGTCATATTCTTCCTCAACATTTACCATTCTTAAATTTGGTGCCATCTGCAAAGTTAGAAATTGTACTTCGGTTCCCAAGTTGCATTGTTAATGGAAATGGTGAACAACCGATGCATGTGCAACATCACTTCTCAACTTCTGCCACTCTGTGTAGCCTTAACCCTATTCTCTGTTTTCTTTTGTTTAGCTTGCATTCCATTCTTTCTTTAGTCATAGCTGAGCCTTTAGACATTCATTCAATTGTTGTGTTCCACAAGACAATACCTTCACAATTTTGTATCTGACAGTATTCCCATCGTTTGCTTGCATCTCGAGTATAGCACCAGGGCCCTGTGGTATCATTATCGGGATTTCTGCAATAGTTTTCTTCCAGGTCAGCATGTGGGCTATTTGCCGGTGTGTAACTGTTCAAAACATAACATGTTAATTCACTAAACATTCACTTTGGAAGGATATGTTCATTTGAAGACAATATATATTTGGCAATATACAATTGGAGTGTTGAAAATTTGAACAGAAAGAAAGAACTTGTGCATTTATATAGCACCTTTCACAACTGCAATTTGTGCCAAAATGCTTTACATCCAATCAAGTACTTTTGAAGTGTAGTCATTGCTGTGATATATGAAACACGGAGGCCAATTTGTGCATAGTAAGCTCCCACAAATAGTAATGAAGTAAATGGTCAGATAATCCTTTTTTAAGTTAAAAGCAAAATTCTGCAGATGCTGGAAATCTGAAATAAAAATAGAAAATGCTGGAAAAACTCAGCAAGTCTGGCAGCATCTGGTGGAGAGAGAAACAGAGTTAATGTTGAATACAGAGTAATCTGTTTTAAATGTTGGTTGAGGGATACATATTGATTAGGACAATAGAAGAACTTCCCTCTTTTTTTAAAAAGTGCCATTGGGTCTTTTACATCTACCTGAGAGAGGAAATAGGGCCTTCAATTAGAAGTTTTTCTGAAAGCCAGTACCTCTTGACAGTGCAGCATTCCTTCAGTACTGAAAAGGAGCGTCAGCCTGGATTATATGCTCAAATTGCTGGAGTGCTTCAACCTCCAAATTCAGAGGAAAGGGTACTACCATTGAGCTAAGGCTGATACTTTGCTGTGCAATATTAAGATATAAATGTTCCTATGAAGTTAATTCATCCCACTACGTGAATGGAGGTATTAACCTGCTGACTTTTATAGCACTAAATACCCTTACCTTGACAGTAAACAGCATAATTTCACCCCATTGGTTTGAATTTTTTCTCGTAAGTGTGATAGCATGGAACATTTGGATTTATCGGCATTTCCAGTTAGGAGTCAGCTTTGGATGATCAGTGATTCAAAATCCCTGAGGCTGAACTACAAACTGAAGTACATTGAGCTAAAATGGCTTATTATCCCTACCCCTTGACCTGGATTGTAACCGGAGGTGGATTCTATACCAGGGAAATAGGGCTTGTTCTGAATCGAGTTCAGGAAATCCCAAAAAACAGGTTTCCCGAATATCCTGCAGAATTTAACTGCAAGATTATTTAATTTTTCCTCCCTTTGGGTGCCCAACACAAGCAGCCTGATTGACAGTCACTCACTTGAGCTATATGGCGGTCAATGGGTGATGAATGCCAGACCTTTCACTTTTGAGCCATGGACCAGGTGTGTTTATTAACAAGAGTTCATGATCCTATTAGACTGAAAAGGAACTGGAGGAGGTCTGTTACCATTTCAATATCTCTTCCCCAACCTCCCCCTCCAGGCCCAAGAGCTACTTCCTACTTCAGTTGTATCAAAGGATTGGGCATAGAAATTTATAACAATAATCAGAAACTAAAAGTCTCCCCATCAATGCAGCAGTTTTCAACTGTTCTCCGTTTCATTATGTGTACCTGTCGCCTCTTCACTTGTGCTTTAGCCTAACCTGCATGTGTGTAGTTACAGAGTGAAACAGGAACTAAACTGAAGAAAGAAGCAGTAAGTACCAGAGCAGACATTTTAAAAGCAATGTAAAAAAAGCTCCTGTTTAGACATAGAAGCTAGTGAGTCATCCCTCTGTGTATCTCCAACACGACAAATATCTCTCGTGTTCCAATCCGCCTAGCCCCTCATTATTTTCATAACCTAATACATAGTCTTTGATCTAGTCTCTGCTGTTTGTGGGAGCCTGTTGAGTGTGAGTTGGCTGCTATGTTTCCTAAATTACAAGTGACTAATGTCAAAAGTTATTCATTGGCTATCAAGTGCTTTTGAAAATGTTGAGATCATGAAAGATGATGTATAAATTCAAGTTTGCTTTCTCTTTAATTAGTTCTGCACATTCCCAGTTATGACAGCAGTGCCATATTGAGGGCATTATGATGCCTTTAAAGTCACAACTGTGACATTTCTATCTACAATGACTGGCAGGAACTACACTCCATGTTTTGCCCTCCTTGTATACATTCACTTTAGGTTCAGCACTCTGTTAAGACCAATGCAGTTGGTAAAGCAGAGTTATTTAAATGTCCCAGAGAGAAACTTTAAAAAACTGTCATAACCTAACATTTTAAGTGTTATGTTTGAGATGTGACTCTAACTTCAGGAATCAGACCACCAGTTCTCGAGGTTTTAAATTAAACTAAATGAAACATTTTATTAAATTACACAGGTTAAAATATATATACACATGGCTACAAATTACTACTATCATAACTTTTAACAAATTCCTAAACTAACACCATTAAGGCAACAGCAAGCTATAAACTTAACCAGGCACCAGCATTTTCACCTTACAAATTCAAAATGAGGTTCTTTTCACTTTGGTTCCTGTGGAGACAGTTGGAGGCTTACAGCTGCCTTTTGATCTCACATTGCCTCTGCTCTGCACACCGAAAACTGCTGAAGTTATACCTACCACCACCCACTGAATGTAAATTCTCATTGTATCACCAACCTCTGAACTAAACCTCTCTAACAATAAAACCCTTTCATAGTATCAATTTTATTAGTAATATAAACATATTGCTTGCTATCTGCTAGATGGGAGAAAGTTTTCATGCTCTATTCAAAAAAATGCAAATGCACACTATCTCTCTTACATATCAAAACTAGTACACATCAAATCACCCAGACTAGCTTCTTTAATCCAATTAAGACACCGTCACAGACTAAACCTCTAATTTAAAAAAAATATATTTTCCAATAATATTATACATTCATAGCTTCATGACAACTCCCTCAATGCAGTAAATATTTGGGGCCATAACTGGTTTGTGATTTCAGTATTTTTTGCTGCTCTGTTGTCCCAGGGGGCTCATCGTGTTTATGGGAAAGCATAGAATCATACAGCACAGAAAAAGGCCATTTGGTTCATCGTATTAGTGCTGGTCCTTTGAAAGGGTTATCCAATGAGTGACACTCCCCTGCTCCTTTTTCCATGGCCCTGCAAACTTTTCCTTTTCAAATGTATATCCAATTCCTATTTGAAAACGATTGAATACTTCCACCACTCTTTCGCATACAGATTATAGCAACTCACTGCATAAAAACATTTCTTCCTACCTCCCCTCTGTTTCTTTTGCCAATTATCTTAAATCTTTGTCTTCTGGTTACTGACCATCCCACCAATGAAATCATTTTCTTTCTTTTTATTCTATCAAAACCCTTAATACTTTTGAACACCACTATTAAATTTCCCCTTAATCTTCTCTGCTCTAAGGGGAACAAACCTAGCTTCTCCAGTCTCTCCACGTAATTAGGTACTCAGATACCATTCTAATGAATCCCCGTTTCACCTGCTCCAAAACATTGGTATCCTTTCTAAAGTGTGATGCCAAGAATTCAAAGTGTGAGGCAGTTTACCTTAAACTCATGAAGGTTAGCAAATGAACCTTCAACTGATATTTTTATTTAGTTTACTATTAATAAGTAATATTTTCCAATTTCTATATAGGAGGAAAGAATAACATTATTTCCAATCATTGTTTAAAATGTATAGTAATGACAGGCAAGAGTGAAAATATAGAGATAAAAACAAAAATACTGCGGATGCTGGAAATTCAAAACAAAAACAGAATTACCTGGAAAAACTCAGCAGGTCTGGCAGCATCGGCGGAGAAGAATAGAGTTGACGTTTCGAGTCCTCATGACCCTTCGACAGAACTTGAGTTCGAGTCCAAGAAAGAGTTGAAATATAAGCTGGTTTAAGGTGTGTGTGTGTGTGTGTGTGTGTGTGGTGGGGGGGGGGGGGGGGGGGGGGGGGGGGGGGGGGGGGGCGGGGGGCGGGGTGAAGAGACAGAGAGGATACCTCTCTCTCTCTCTCTCTCTCTCTTCCCCCCCCCCACACACACCTTAAACCAGCTTA
This sequence comes from Carcharodon carcharias, assembly GCF_017639515.1. Lineage (NCBI taxonomy): Eukaryota > Metazoa > Chordata > Chondrichthyes > Lamniformes > Lamnidae > Carcharodon > Carcharodon carcharias. Next base: position 140,859,397 of record NC_054468.1, on the reverse strand, counting down.
TATTTCAACTCTTTCTTGGACTCGAACTCAAGTTCTGTCGAAGGGTCATGAGGACTCGAAACGTCAACTCTATTCTTCTCCGCCGATGCTGCCAGACCTGCTGAGTTTTTCCAGGTAATTCTGTTTTTGTTAAGAGTGAAAATATATCTGTTTCTAATGCTAATTTTAGAATTATATAAGACTGTGGTCGTTATGGTGGCATTATCTTGTCACTAAACAGTGCCATTTCACTGCATACAGTAGTTGCCAAACAAAACAGGAGGAGCTTAACTGATCCTCTTAGTTCTCAATGTATTTGGTGCTTTTTTTTATTCACTCATGGGATATGGGCTTTGCTGGCTGGGCCAGCATTTATTGCCCATCCCTAGTTGCAGGTGGTGAGCTGCCTTCTTGAACTGCTACAGTCCATGTGGTGTAAGTACACCCACAGTGCTGTTAGGAAGGGAGTTCCAGGATTTTGACCCAGTGACAGTGAAGGAACAGTGGTATATTTCCAAGTCAGGATAGTGAGTGACTTGGAGGGGAACTTGCAGGTGGTGGCGTTCCCATCTATCTGCTGCCCTTGTCCTTCTAGATGGTAGTGACTGTATGTTTGGAAGGTGCTGTCTAAGTAAATTCCTGCAGTGCATCTTGTAAAAGGTACACACTGCTGCTACTGTGCGTCAGTGGTGGAGGGAATGTTTGTGGATGTGGTGCCAATCAAGTGAGCTGCTTTGTCCTGGGCGGTGTCAAGCTTCTTGAGTGTTATGGGAGCTGCACTCATTCAAGTGGGGAGTATTCCATCACACTCCTGACTTGTGCCTTGTAGATGGTGGACAGGCCTTGGGGAGTCAGGAGGTGAGTTGCTCATCACAGGATTCCTAGCATCTGACCTGCTCTTGTAGCCACAGTACTTATATGGCTAGTCCAGTTCAGTTTCTGGTTAATGGTAACCTCCAGAATATGCATAGTGCGGGATTCAGTGATGGTAATGCCATTGAACGGCAAGGGGTGATGGTTAGATTCTCTCTTGCTGGAGATGGTCATTGCCAGGCTCTTGTGCGGCGCAAATGTTACTTGCCTCTTGTCAGCCCAAGCTCGGATATTTCCCAGGTCTTGCTGCATTTGGACATGGACTACTTCAGTATCTGAGTCGCCGCGAATGGTGCTGAACATTGTACAATCATCAGCGAACATGCCGACATCTGACTTAATGATGGAAAGAAGGTGATTGATGAAGCAGCTGAAGATGGTTGGGTCGAGGACACTACCCTGAGGAACTCCTGCAGTGATGTCCTTGGAGCTGAGATGACTGACCTCCAACGACAACAACCATCTTCCTTTATGCTAGGTATGACTCCAACCAGTGGAGTTTTCCCCCTGCTCCCAGTGACTCCAGTTTTTCTAGGGCTCCTTGATGCCACACTCTGTCAAATGCGGCCTTGATGTCAAGGGGGGCAGTTACTCTCACCTCATCTCAGGAATTCAGCTCTTTTGCCCATGTTTGAACTAAGGCTATAATGAGGTCAGGAGCTGAGTAGCCCTTGCGGAACCCACACTGGGCATCAGTGAGCAGGTTATTGCTAAGCAAGTGCTGCTTGATAGCACTGTTGATGATCAAGAATAGACTGATGGGGCAGTAACTGGCTGGGTTGGATTTACCCTGCTTTTAGTACAGGACATACCTGGGCAATTATCCACATAGCCAGTGTTGTAGCTGGACTGGAACAACTTGGCTAAGGGCATGGCAAGTTTTGGAGTACAAGTCTTCAGTACTATTGCTGGAATATTGTCAGGGCCCATAGCCTTTGCACTATACAGTGTCTTCAGCCGTTTCTTAATATCACACGGAGTGAATCAAATTGGCTGACGGCTGGCATCTGTGGTGCTGAGGACCTCTGGATGAGGCAGAGATGGATCATCCACTCTGCACCTCTAGCTGAAGATTGTAGCAAAGACTTCAGCCTTATCAATTGCACTATTGTGCTGGGCTCTCCTTTCATTGAGGATGGGGATATTTGTGGAGCCTCCTCCAATGAGTTGTTTAATTGTCCACCACCATTCACAACTGGATGTGTCAGGACTGCAGAGCTTAGATCTGATCCAATGGTTGTGGGATCGCTTAGCTCTGTCTATCACTTACTGCTAATGCTGTTTGGCATGCCAGTAGTCCAGTGTTGTAGCTTCACCAGGTTGACACCTCATTTTTAGGTTTGCCAGGTGCTGCTCCTGCCATGCCCTCCTGCACTCTTCCTTGAAGCAGGATTGATCCCCTTGCTTGATGGTAATGGTAGATATGCCAGGCCACAAGTTACAGATTGTGTTCAAATACAGTTCTGCTGCTGCTGATGGCCCACAGCACCTCATGGATGCCCAGTCTTGAGCTGCTAGATCTGTTTGAAATCTATCCCATTTAGCATGGTGGTAGTGCCACACAACACAATGGAGGGTATCCTCAATGTGAAGGCAGGACTTCATCTTCATAACAACTGTGCGGTGGTCACTCCTACTGATACAGTCATAGGCAGATGCATCTGCGACAGGCAAGTTGGTGAGGATGAGGTAAAGTATGTTTTTCCCTCTTGTTGGTTCCCTCACCGCCTGCCACAGACCCAGTCTAGCAGCTATATCCTTTAGGACTCAGCCAGCACAGTCACTAGTGGTGCTACTGAGCCACTCTTTGTGATGGACATTGAATTCCCCCACCCAGAATACATTTTGTGCCCTTGCCACCCTCAGTATTTCCTCCAAATGGTGTTCAACATGGAGGAGCACTGAATCATCAGCTGAGGGAGGGCAGTATGTGGTGATTAGCAAAAGGTTTCCTTGCCCAAGTTAGACCTGATGCCATAAGGACTTCACGGGGCTCAGAATCGATGTTAGTGACTCCCAGGGCAATTCCCTCCTGACTGTATACCACTGTGCTGTCGCCTCTGCTCGGGCTGTCCTGCCAGTAGGACTGGACATACCCAGGGATGGTGGTGTCTGGGACATTATCTGTCAGATATGATTCCATGAGGATGACTATGTCAGCCTGTGGCTTGACTAGTCTATGAGACAGCTCTTCCAATTTTGGCAACAGCCCCCAGATGTTAGTAAGGAGGACTTTGCAGGGTCGACAGGGCTGAGTTTGCTGATGTCGTTTCCGGTGCTGAGATCACTGCCGGGTGGTCCTTCCGGCTTCATTCTTTTTTTGAGACTTTGTAGCGGTTTGATACAACTGATTGGCTTGCTAGGCCATTTCAGGGGGCATTTAAGACTCAACCGCCTTGCTGTGGGTCTGGAGTCACATGTAGGCCAGATCAAATAAGGACAACAGATTTCCTTCCCTAAAGGGCATTAGTGACCCAGATGGGTTTTTACAATAATTGACAATGGTTTCATGGTCATCATTAGACTTTTAATTCCAAGGGTAGAATTTTTTGCCCTGCAGGCAGGCGCGGGCCCAACTCGAATGGGAGTGAAATAATGCGCAATGACGTCGGGTGAGCGTCTAGATGTCATCATGCACTCCCGCGATATTTCGCTCAGTGTGCACGCTGCCGCCTCTCATGCGCGCCCACCAACAATTAAGAGGCTTATTAGGGTCTTTCATCAATTAATTAAATTGAATTTTTCGCTGCCCGTCCAACCGTTCGGTGGCCTTTGCATTTTTAACGAAACCTCATCCACAGGCGGGAATAGGTTTCGGACAATAAATTAAAAAACAATAAAAAATTTTAAAGCTCATTTATAACATATCCCAATTCATGTGACAGAGTCACATGAGGGGAAATGTCCTCCTCATTTTTGAAATCTCTCGTTTTGATGGTAAAAATCTTCATCTCCCTGAGGCAGTTCTGTGCCTTCAGGGAGCTCTCAGTGCTTACCACAGCCCCCCAGCCCCCCACACTACACATGCGCATGCTTCAGCACTTGCGCTCCTCCTGCCCCCACCCCCGAAGCTCTGAGTGTACCTTTCACGCTGGCTAGTTGTTAATTAGTCAGCCAGCATGAAATCTCAGTCAGGGCACAATCGCGGGCAGCAGTCACTTTAACGGCCGCTCCCAGGCCCACCCACCGAGGTAAAATTCCTGCCCCAGATTTTTATTGAATTCAAATTCCACCATCTGCCATGGTGGGATTTGAACCTTGGTCCCCAGAGCATTACCCTGGGTCTCTGGATTACTAGTCCAGTGACAATATCATTACGCCACGGCTTTCCTCCCCACCCCCACCCCATGTTGTATAAATGATCTTTAAAATAAGTTGTAATAACCAAAAATAATATTGGTCACTGAGTAGCTTTCCTTGGTTGTGCTTGACTATTCCTATATGAAGCTTTGCGTTTTCCCCATCTTTATCATTTAGAACAGTGGTAATACTGCTTTCCATTGACAGAGCTGTGAAAGTAGAACGAAATGTTTAATGCACTAAAAGTGCCATACAAAATGATTGGTGCCATTCTAGATTCAGATCCCTTGCCAGAAGTTTAGCTTAAGAAGTTTGTTTACTGGGCCACAAAGGATTATAAAAATGAGTGCTTAGGCTTGAGTTTGCACACAAAGTCAAAAACAAAATTATTATTTGGACCTTAACTATCATGCATTGTGTCTGTACAGTAATGGGTTGGATTAGGGTGGCCGGGATTTTCTGCTCTGGACCTAATACCCATGGTGGGGGTGGGAAGGGGGAGTATTTCCCTCTGCGGAGCCCAGCGGGAAATCATGCCGAATTACACGATGCTGGTCTCATTAATTGTGCAGCCAGAGATTTCATGACCTTGTTAATGGCGGGGCAGGCTGGAAGTCACACGTTCTGCCGTCCTATCTGGATGCTATATTTAAAAGGTGCCCAGACAGCTGCAGCTTTATCCAACTCTGAACTGCAGTCCAGAAAATACCAAGCACCACTGGCACCAAGATTCAGTGACACATCCTGGATGCAGTGGAGGACAGCAGGGACGTCCTCTACCCCGGGGATGGAAGGAGGCAGCCCATCCAACTCACTAACCCACATGGGAGGCAGTTGCCAGGGTGGTGAGTCCGAACAGTACCAACCAGAGGACAGCCTGCAGTGCAGGAAAAGAATACCAGAATAAGTGAACCCTCTACTGCTCAAACTCACCTACAGAGTGGGAACTGGGACAAGGGCCTCAGTGACCAGGCCACCATCTGAGCTGCCCATGCATAGAGCGTTTCTCAACATGATGTGTTGATGCTTCATAGCCATACTGCAGTCCATGTAGTCTGCAGGTAGAGAGGCTACTGCGGGTCATTGACCCTGCCACACAGACAGCTCATATTGTGGAAGCGGTGGGTGTTGGGCATAGAGGACACCAGCAAGCACAGCTGATGCCTCCACGTCCTTTATCCTTTTATCTAAATATATGTTCTCTTGCTCTTTTAGAAGGTTTGATGTCTTTTCATTGCATTTCCTAGTCATTAGGCCTGTGCGCACCCGCTATCTTCAGATGGACAACCCAGGTTGCATCTATGTCCGCTGGAAGAATGCATGCGCAGGGATGCATTGATCTTTGCCATGGCATCACCAGCCATCTGCAAGAAGCCTCTCACACATGCTGCTCCTTTGCCATTCACACCCTCCTTGATTCCCAAGTCTTTGCTTCAGCAGAACTACATGCTGGGCTTCCCATTCAGTTGTCCAGTTGAGCTGACCCACCCAATGACCCAACTCCCACCCAGTATCTCAACATCTCCACCACAAGGCACCAGATAGTTGTGAGCGGCCATGGTGCAGGTGACTTTTGAGGTGCAGTCCAATGCCTTCCACCCTGCCCCTGTTACCCACACCCTTTTCACCATAACCATTGACTTTCCGGTGTTACCTATGGCCTCCCCACAGTCACCCTAGAAACCCCTCCATCACCCTTCGGATAGTGCAGGTTAACATTATCATCCCCTTTCTTCCTGAGGAGCCCACCCAAGTAACTGTTGAGATGCCCCCGCATCCTGTCGACCCCTAGAGTCAGCGTCTAATCCTGTCTGCCCTCCAGCAACCCTTAGCGCCCCTTCACCCACTATCGCAGGAGCCTCACTTTCCCACCCTACAGGATCCTGTTGCCCCTTTTAACACTTACCAACCCTTCATATCACCAATTCCTTCAGTTTGCGACCCCCCTCCCCCAGACTCAGCAGTGCACAGCATAGACCCCACCCTCTGAGCCTCTTCATCCCAACCCCCCCCACCCCCCCGACTTCACCTCTCCCATCTCCGCCCACCACCACCACCCCCCCCCCCCACCCACTGCCCATTCACACCTGCACACTGCACAACCTAACCCCGATGCCCATCCCTCCATCATGGCCCTTCCCACACTCCCATTCCATAAACCAGCTCACCCATCCCGGACCCCCACTGCTTATCATTCTTTCCCCCAATTACAACACCCAACGTTCCCCGCCCCACCTCTTCTTCCCTCTCATCTCATCTTCTTGCCCCCACAACAGGAACACCACCGCCACCTCATACGAGCTCTTGCTGCCGCTCACCTGTTAGTAGGGTCGACCGGTGCGAGTGCCACTGGCGAGTCCACCCGAGCGACGGCCTTGCCTAATTGAGGCGCCGCGTGGTGCTCAGGAAACCACCAGCTTCCGCGTTCACCATATTTTCCAGCGTCCGAAGGCTCTTGGCTTCCATCCAGATGAGTCTCAACAAGTGTCAGTCTGGACATGTTCCAGACCAGCGCCATTTCACACCGTGGGGGTGGGGAATTCCAGTCGGGGGTTAAGTTGAATCCCATCAAGAGGATGGAGAGGGGCTTCCCAATGGCCCGTGATAGGTCTGCGCACGCGCTTTTATCCCGCCACGACGGTTGGGACCGCAAGTTCCCGCCATTGGGAAACCGATTTTCATATCCCCCACCAAGATTGTCTGCTCCCACAAGTGGCAGGGTAAGATTCCGCCATGTGTGTCTTGATTTGTCATAATTAATACAATAATAATGTTAGGGGTGTCACTACATCTTTATCAAGAAACAATCTGCTGTTGAATGGAGGCAAGTTCTACGTCCTAACAAAGTGTTTTCATTTGACTATCTTAAGTTTTTTTAACATAATCTATTGACTGTGGCTTGTTAGTATATTGACCTGATTTAAATACTTTTGTGGCAGTTTACACATTGTGAAAATGTAAATTAAGTATTCTTAATACTTAAGTATTCTTAAATATTATTAAATAATCTACAGGACAAGCTCCTAATACACATAGCAGAAAAATCTGGCAATTTGATTCAAGCTATATTTATCATTCATTTTTGTTGTTTTTACTTTTATCCTGCAAGAAGTTAGATATTTTTAACAAAGAATATTAAAGACTAACTTTGGCTTGTGTGGGGTGTTGCTGGCCCATCTTTGACAGGTTCTTCCAGAAGCTGTTTTTGTTGCTGTTCCTCTGTAGCTGACACCATTGCCTGACTTGCATTGGAGAAGGAAAGCTATGCAAGCAGAAAATAAAGGTATTGGTGAATCTTGTAGCTGTTAAGTAATGTTATACATTGGAAATAAAGCAGCAACAATGACCTGGAACAATAGGGGCCTTCTATATTTTCCACTAACCTTTGTTTCCTCTCCTTTCAGTGTTACCACCTCCATTCACGGAGCTGCATAGCTCATGTCCGAGATCTGACTAAAAGGACCTCGTCCAAGTGTTAATCTAGGTTTTGCTTCAATTGCTGGATTCCCCTAAATGCAGGACATAATCAGTTGCACTCATGTGGCCATTAAGGCACTCAGCATCCACCCAATCACATTCATTAAAGGAAAAGTATTCTACTCCCTCAATGTTCAACTGGTCTGCAACCCCAGGAGCTTCCTTGATGTTTGCACTTGCCTTCCTGGAACCTCCCATGACTCCTTCATCCTCAGCCGGTCCAGGGTGTTTCAGATCTTCACACCAACCCCCAAAGTGTTTGGATGGATAAAAGAGAACAAGGGATAGCCCTTGAGGACTTGACTACTCACCCCTCTGTGTAAGTACAGAGGCAATATAGCTAATTCTATTTATTCATTAGGAGAACCATTGAGCAGGCTATTGAGATTCTGAAGGTACGATTCTGATACATGCACCAGTTGGGCAACATCCTCCAATACCCTTCTGCAAGAGTCACAGTCATTCTGGTGATCTACTGCCCTCTCCATAACATGGCCCTCCAGAAAAGTGTGGGCCTTGAGAGCGGTGAGGTCCTAAAAGGGGACAGCTTTGTCAGGGGAGGAGGAGGTTGAGGTAAGAGAGGAGGTGGTGGGGGGACATGACGCTGAACAGATGGTGCACCTGATGCACGACGAGGTGGTTTTCTCCTGCTACTCTCCAGGAAGAGGATCTCCATCCTCTCTTTCGTAACCTGAACCATTAGCTCTTTGATGAAGTAAGATGCAGCCCTGCCATGGGTGCAGGCTGCCTGCTCCTCTGTGACATCTCACTTCCCTCTGGTAATGTGGAAAGCTTTGGCAAAAAAAACTGCAGATCTCTCCTTTAGGACAGCCAGCAGCCTCAATCTAAATGCATCCCACCTGACCCACTCTGTTCCCACCCCCACTGGCTCTAATTGGACAGGAAGCCTGTCTCCATACCAATTAAGGGCTTCCACATGTGAAAATCTTAACCTGAATCGGTTTCCTATTGCAGGCAGGTTTCTGACTCAAAAACAGACCTGGCTCCTGCCTCCCACCTCTGGTGAAAATTCAGCCCAACATATCATTCCTGGGGTAGAGCAGTGCCATGACTGACACCATGGAATGAAGAGAAATTTAAGTAAGACCTTAAACTGGTGAGTGGGTATCTGCAAGACAGGCAGGAAACAAATGTCTTTCATGATACCTCACTCTAGGTGTCTCCATTCTAACCCTTCCTAACCTTCATCATTCTCTGCCTCTTCAAAACACAAAAATAATGAGATTCCTGTTTGGAAGACCAAGTCCCCAGTCTCTACTTTCTGTTGACTTTATTATTGCAGAAGAAATGTTGACATAGCACCATAGCACCAAAAAGCTAAAATCCATATAGAAGCACAATAAGGTAAACGTTCAGTTCCTGCAGACAAAATTAACTCAATATATTGAGACGGTAACAGTTTTATTTAGGGTCAGGCTTGGGGAATTGGAGTTGGAATGTTAACCAGTGCTGACCTGATCCCATTTAAACATGACAGGGCAATGGCATATTTTTTCTAGTTGCTAACTCAGATTTTTTTTTTAAGCGATGGATGTAAATGGATAAAGCTGTTCTCTGACAGCTTTATTACACTGTTAAAGTTTCCAGGCCAATATCAACATTTCAATGATTATATGTGTAAAATCAAGAAAACCTTACAGACATTTGAACTAGTCTTGAGTACTGTATTGAGAATTCTGACAATCACAATTACTGCTGCATAATGAACAGAAGAGAGAATCCAACCATGAGTCTTGGTGTCCTGTTCCATGAAAATAAAGCGTTTCAAATGCTTGGTGCTGACTAAACAATTTGTTAATTTTTATATTTCTGTTTCATCTTTGTTTAACCTCTCATCTTTCTAGCACTGCATGCAAATAGTCAACTTGCGGTCAAACAATAATTTTCCCCTGGTTAAAACTTTATAATCAATTGTACATTTGTGAATAATGGGAGGGGATTGGGGAGAAAGGAGGAAGGAATAGATGGGGGATGAGGAGTGCTCTCTGTATGGACTGTTTAATTTCTTTATAGGTTATTATTCCTGCACGGAGCCTCACAGAGAAATCCTCTGGATGATAACTCACAAAAAATGCTAAGATGTGTAACGGGGCTAAGAACTCTCACTATATTTTTATGAAATATATATACATATCTCATCAAGGCTAACTTCTCAAATTAAAAAAAAAACTGACCAAAGACTTTAAAATGACTGTAGCCATGTCTGAGTGTGCCTTTCAAACAAAATGAATTTTCTGGTAGTATCAGAGAAATGGACACCTTGTCATCTCTGGGGAGACACTAACGAGTCTGAGGGCTGCAGAGACCAAATTCAAAGGGAATTATACAAAGGCCATCTACATTTCATAAGCCAGGCCTGTCCACCGGAGCGGAGTAGTCTGCTAGTACAAAAGGACTCTACAACCTCCTCTCAAATTTTTAATGGTTGGAACATTAACAATCTCACGAACCCAGGCAAAAAAAAATACATCCTTTGTCAAAGCCAATGTGGGAGTCATGTGACATGATCCCCGAGCTGGGGGAACCAGTTATACTGTCTTGCTATACTGCAAATCAGTCTGCCATCTTCCATCTACCAAACAGCAGCACAAAAAAAAAAGCTGTGTCCAAGGTTGAATGCCTGGCCCCATCTACACCATTTCTACTGGAACTTCAGTACTATCATCTACAAGACTAATTCATCCCTGCATGCCCGTCTCATTGTGGAAGTCATCTCAACTGGAAAAGTGAATTATCCAACATCAGTCTTCAACCTGCCAGCCTCTGTGAAGGAGTACACCATTGGACTTTGATTTTGGACTCAAGTAAACAATAATTCTTTATTCTGTGGTCTTTGCCCTGTAAATTTATTTTTCTTTATTCCCCTCCTTTATTGTATGAGTGAAAAGGAGGCAACGTTGCTACCCTCCTATGTTTGAGTGCGTACAAATAAACTAACACCCTGAGTTTACCATATCTCCAATTTGCTATTAATAGAGATTGGATCGCACCAAAACTAAGGGGTTGGAAAATATGCCACCGGTTATAAAGGGGGAAATCAAAATCAAAAACACTTCTGTTTAAGGATGGGTGGTGAGAGAAATCAGGGCTGGTTTAACTTAACAGAAATTGGGAGCACAAATCCAGAATAACCCATTTGAATATGACCAGAGTCCAAGTTAAGAGACAAGCCAAATCTGATATAAAAGAGCCAATTGGAATCTAAGAGGAAAGCTCTATTGCTGAATAAATTTGATATGACAGTAACTTAACAGCAAATTCCTTTTCCCGAACACCAAAGAAATGGCAATGTTTGGTGCCCAGATGTTTATCCAGCAAGGAGATTTGAATGGTGAAACTTTGGTGGCCCTTAGCACAGAACAAATGAAAGTTGTAGCCATGGAGATACAGTTAAAATTGCTCAATAAAGTGAAGAGAAGTGAACTGATCCAGCTGTTGGTAGAACTTGTGGATCTCACTTTACTGGTAGAGCAGTTAGATGCAGAGCACAACCATGACTCCAAATCTTCTCCCCTGGCCAATTTTGAGCTGGAAAAGCTCAAATTACAGTTAAATTTCAGGAAGGGGGAAACAAAAGGGATAGGGAAAAAGAGAGAGAAAGCAAGGGAACAGGAGAGAGAAGAATTCCAACTCTGAAAATTGGAAATAGAGCTATGAGATCAAAGGGATTGAGGGACCCAACAATTGGAAGTTCTGAGGGAGAATCTCTCTGTAACCAATAGCACCCCCTATCTCCTAACCCAGAATCACTCTCTAAGGCCCTCAAGTATGCTAAATTCATCCCAAATTTGAAGCAAGTAATGTGGAGCCATTTTTTGCCACTTTGAGAAAATAGCAGGACAATTAAAATGGCAGAGATTTGGACACTTTTAATTCAGCTGTTAGGGAGAGCCCAAGAGGTCTGCTCCATGCTGCCTCCTGTGTCCCTGAATTATGAGCAGACCAAGGCTGCCATCCTAAGTGCCTACAAGTTCGTCCCCGAGGCATATCACCAGCAATTCTGGAACGCTCGTGAGAAACCTACACAAACCAACATCGAGTTTGAACGGCTGATGGGTAAGATCCCTAAGGATCCCACACACCTATGAGGTGTTGCGTGAGTTGGTATTGCTGGAGGAATTCAAAAATTGCTTACCCTCCAACCTGTGCATGCACTTAGAGGAACAGAGAATCCTCACAGCCAGGGATACAGTCATCACAGCAGACAACTATGATCTCACCCATAGGCCTGGAAACTCAGGCAGACCCTTTCCAAACCATTCCCATGAGCATGGGAAAGATAAGCAGGGTGATATAGATTGGAAAGGTAGCCCCACCCCCCCGCCCGATCCGGAAACAAAAATACAAAAAAGTGTGTGAGAAGCCCTCCGGCAGCCGAAAAGGAGAATCCCCGGAGACCAGTGTGTTCCCTTTGTAATAAAATAGGCCGTTCCAGGTCTGAATGCTGGAGATTGTGAGGGAAGCCGGTCAGTCTAATGGGCCTCCATTTGAGTAATCCCCTGAAGGATGCCCCAATGGGTGGTGCAGCAGAGCAAGTAGAGACTCTTGCTACAGAAATTTACCCTTTGGTGGGCATGGCACTGTGCGTGTCTGAGCCGGACAAACTCCCAGAGAGCCTCCGGAGTTTTGTTTTTTCAGGAACAGTATCTCCCTAACCATCCCAAAAATGTGAGCAAGTCCATTGTACTGCTCCTGGACACGGGCCATTCAATCCTTAATGTTGGAGGGAAACTTGAACCTACACCCCACCCCCCACCCCCACCCCCACCCCCCCCCCCCCCCCCCCCCCACCCCCAACCAAGTCCTCCCTGAAAACCAAAGCACTGATCAATGGAATGGGAGGAGGATCTGTGTTGCACCTCTCCAGAAAGGTCTACTAAGAGTGTGATCTTGTTTCAGGCCCTGTTATAGTAAGAATTGTCTCTGAACCTGTAGCAGGAATCGGTTTCCTCCTTGGGAATGATTTGGCTGGCAGAAAAGCAAGGTGTTAGCCAGTGAAAGAAAAGCTAATGCCAACCAGCAGAAACCTGGTAGAGCAGAAAGGTGGAGAAGGCCCCAAGGCCCAAAAAAGTGAATTAGCACCCATAAGCCTTGAGTGAGGGCTGCTCAAATGTAGCAAGGCTGAAGCCAGGCCAGTAAAATTAAAAGAGGTCATGAAAGACCACTAGAATCTGAAATAGATGCACAGCATATCCCAGAATTAAATAGCGACAAGTCCCAGAGCAGGGAAAGAGATAGTGAGATGCCCACATAATTGAAGACCCTGAGGGAAGGTAGGATGTTAAACCAGGAAAGGAAAAGGTTAAGTACATGCCTGAAGCATGACTAGCAGAAACCTCCTTTCCAATATTAAATAGGGACAAAGGGAGTTCCCAAACTTCTGATCAGATAGGGAGTGAGATACCTCTCCCAGTCAAAAAGCCACAGGGAGCGTAGTTGGAGCTGCATCCCCACTTGAAGATAATGGTGTTCCAGGGGACATGGAACAAGTCAGGAGAGCACCACTCCAAAGCCAAAGGCCCCAGTTGGGAAGCTATTGATTGGTCTGCTTTCTGGCAAAATTACATGGAGGTCAGGAAAGTTCCCAAATTGGCCTAGAAAGCGAGGGTGGCAGTTGAAAAGCCAGCAGGAGGTACATCAAGAGCTGACCATCCACCAGAGGGCAGTAGTGTCCCAAACGAACCCACCACCCAACTGACCAGCAGAGGAATCTCAACCAGAGTGGTCTCCATATTCACCCACCTTAATGCAGAATCACAAGGCAACCTGATTGGGTTGCCCCCTGCAGTTAAAATACTCCATAACAACCCACCAGGCTACAGCACTGTATCCCCACCTGATACGGATGCAGGAGAGGCCCCCATCTAGAAGGCCTTCTTCCTATCATCCGGTCACAAAAGCTGGCACAAGTTCAGAAGCCCCCTATACCTGCCTGTTGCCATGCCAACCTAAAGCACCCAGCAACAGGTACCGGAACGCATTCATACAGGTTGACTTTCCTAGTGCATTTCTGAAAGAGTGCTGCACCAGCAGAGTTGCTGCCTTCAGATGAGATGCTCTGCCCCATAGCATTACAATGAATCCTTTAAGTTATGGCCACCTTAAAAATTGACATCAGTTGTTCTTTATTTTCATGTGTTCCAAACTATCTTTGAAGATGCTGTTCAGGCTATGATCAACATCCAATCAGCAGCAACACTACGAAGAATCCGCTTCCTATACAACAGCATTCAGCTCTGTTCACCAAACAGTTTTACAGCTCAAATTCCCGTTTCGTTTCAAACCACTCTCCCTTGGAGCAGGGTGTAACTTCAGTAATTAATTGTGCTTCTCATTCCTACTTACCAGCTTTCAGGCAGTCACAGAGCATAAATAGGAGGAAATGTGATGACAGTTGTGCTAGTGTTTTGAAGCTTTCAAAGCCAAATCTTAATATGGATTATGGGATGGAAAACATGAAGGGTTGCATTTATGAAGAAGACAAACTAAAGTTTTCTGATTAAGCTGTGAGTCTGCAGGAGGACTGACTGATGGCTGGATTCACAACCCTGTGCATCACTACAGAGCAGCAGGGGAGGTGATGGCGTAATAGTATTGTTGCTGGACTAGTAATCCAGGGTAATACTCTGGGGACCTGGGTTCGAATCCCATCATTGTGGATGGCAGAAGTCCCATGGGGTCAAACGTGCTGATTACCATATACCACCCTCCCTCGGCTGATAAATCAGTGCTCCTCCATGTTGAACACCACTTGGAGGAAGCACTGAAAGTGGCAAGGATGCAGAATGTACCCTGGATGGCGACTTCAATGTCCATCACCAAGAGTGGCTTGGGAGCACCACTACTGGCCAATTCCTAAATGACATAGCTGCTAGACTGGGCCTGCAACAGGTGGTGAGGAAACCAACAAGAGGGAATAACATACTTGACCTCATCCTCACCAACCTGCCTGCCTCAGATGCATCTGTCCATGACAGTATCGGTAGGAGATACTGAGGAGTGACACCGCACTGTCACAAAGTCCTGCCTCTCCATTGAGGATACCCTCCATTGTGTTGTGTGGCACAACCACTGTGCTAAACGGGATAGGTTTCAAACAGATCTAGCAACTCAAGACTGGGCATCCATGAGGCACTGTGGGCCAGCAGCAGTAGAATTGTACTCGAACATAACCTGTAACCTCATGGCCTGGCATGTCCCCCACTCTACCATTACCAATGAAAAGCACAGGACGGCATGCCAGGAACAATACCAGGCATACCTAAAAATGAGATGTCAACCTGGTGAAGCTATAACACGGGACTACTTGCGTGCCAAACAGCATAAGCAGCAAGCGATGAACAGGGCTAAGCGATCCCACAACCAACGGATCAGATGTAAGCTTTGCAGTCCTGCCACATCCAATGGACAATTAAACAACTCACTGGAGGAGGAGGCTCCACAAATATACCCGGACAAAGAGCCCAGCACATCAATGCAAAAAATAGGGCTGAAGCATTTGCTACAATCTTCAGCCAGAGGTGCAGAGTGGATGATCCATCTCTGCCTCCTCCGGAGGCCCCCAGCATCACAGATGCCATTCATACAGGTTGTATCTTCAAGACGTTTGCAGCAGGATTCTCCCAATGTTCTGGTTAGCATTTATCTCTCAACCACCATCACTAAAACAGATAGTCTTGTCATTATCACATTGTTGGTTGTGGGAGCTTGCTGTGCTCAGATTGGCTTCCATTTCCCAAGTTATTACAGTGACTATACTCAAAATGTTCGCTGTAAAGCACTTTGGGACATCTTGTTGTAATGTGGGGAAACATGGCAGCCAATTTGCACACAGCAAGTGCACTGGGATCTTTTACATCCACCTTAGAGGATAGACAGGGCTTTGTTTTAATGTCTCATCTGTAAGACAGCACCACCAGCACTGCTTCAGTAAAGCACTAGAGTGCCAGCCTATGTTGTGTGCTTAAGATTCTGAAGTGAGACTTGAACCTATGACTTTCTAACTCAGAGTTCAAATCAGAGTTTCATCACTGAACCATAGCTAACATTGAGTTGTGGATGTGTTTCCACCTTGAAGTGATTCAAATTGCTGCAGTGCCCATTTATCGACATGCACAGAACACTACTGTTAAGTCTTTTTTTGAAATTTTTGCATTTCTAACGGATATAACATCCAACAAAATTGTCTGGATCATTGTCCCTATCCTTTAGTGGAAACTAATTTAAACCTTCAATTACCTTGTTTCTCATAAAGAGCGACATTTGTTCTTCTCATCACCAATTGTGTGTGACTATTATCGGCTGTAGTGAAGCACTCGTGATTCTTTTGAGTGAAGAGGAAAGCTCTGAAAAATAAAATGCACAACGAGGATTATTACTAGATCAAGTAAAATAGGAGTAATTTTCACTTTGATCAATATTGTAAAAAGGACAATATTGGATCAGCGCCCATTATACATCTCTCCTGATTTTCAGTTCAAAATGAAGAGAAATGTATAATGGGTGATTGGTCTGATAACGGCCTCAATCAATGCTGCTCCCAAGGATATAGATTAGGCTGAACCAATCTATGCCAACATCATGAACTAGATAAAGTTGCTTTATTAAGTTTCCTTCATTAACACTGTTTTGTAGCCAAAATCAAAAATGCATGTTAAATCATTTCTACACAAAATGAGCACTTGTTAGTTCAGAGTACTGATTTCCACAAGATACGTTCAAAGACTAGATCTTCACAATTGCTTAGCATCTATTTGACAATGCATTTCCACTGTTTTAAAATTAGTGTTAACTGGTTTGAAATGAATAGTTCAGTGGCTCTATTAAAGGACAAGGTAATGTTACACAGTTGTGGTAAGTTTTAGTCAACTTATATTGGCACGTCATTTTATCCTTTGATGTTCAGCTTTCGACCACACCACATTTCCGTGTGCTTTCTGCTGTGCTGTGCTTCTCTAACTTTGGCAGAAAACCCATTTTCATGTGATGCAGTGACAGCAACTGAAAGTTCCATGGAATTTAGGGTAATTTTGTCTTTTGTTCCGTGATAAAAATCTCTGAAAATTGGAACCAAAATAACTAAACTTTCCGTTCAGCTTTTGTTTGAAGACTGCAAACACAATTAACGTATAGGCCAGGATTTCCCGGTAGGTCAGCGGGGGGCGGGGCCCGCTTGCCAACGTGGGATGACGTCAGGCAAAACTCCCGATGTCACCCCGACTCATTTCAATTTTCAGGTCGGCAGGGGCTCAGCAGAATCAGCTGTGCGCCTGCCGACCTGTCAATGGCCAATTGAGGCCATTGACAAAGTAGTTAAAGTAATTAATGGACCTGCCCACCCAACCTTAAGAAAAAGCATGAAACCTCATCCACGGGTGGGATGAGGTGTCATGTAGGTTTTAAAATTTTTAATAAAATTTAATAAAAGCGATGGACAGTGTCACATGAGGGGATATGTCAGGGACATTTATTTCTTCTGTTTTTTAAATTTTATCAGACAGGAGCCGATCTCCCCTGAGTCAGCACTTGGCCTCAGGGAGATGAGTGTACTCTTTCGCGTACATGCGTGAAACAGCGCACTCTCGGCTCAGGGAATCCCCTCTGCCCACACAGGGAGCACATAGCACTTCCTTGCGGACATCACGCTGGGCGGACCTTAATTGGCCCACCCACATAAAATGGCAGCACGCCCCCAATCGGGGGCGCTGATCAGAGGCAGGCCTCCACGCGCCCACTTCTAAACTTGCCCCCCAACCGGGGGGAAATTCTGCCCATAGAAGTTACCGGATGAAAACAGGTGATTGAACAAAAAGCCTGAATAACATTTACCCACCTGTTCCAATGACGAATCTAAGTTCCATGTGTTGTAGAACTTTTAAATCTGAGTTATCATTAGTCAAAAACTGCAAGTGTGGGAAATGCCCAGTGGACTAGTCTGCATTGTCTTAGTTCTGGAAGGGGATTTACAATCTAATCATGAACCTGTCTTCTCCCTTAAAGAGATTATTGTATTTGTGTTGTGTCTTTCATGACATCAGACATACCAAACTGCTTTACAGCCAATGATGTATTTTTTAAGTGTAGGTGCATTGTCATACAACTAGCTCCTGCAAACAGCAATAAATGGCCTGATAATCCATTTTAATGGTGTTCTTCAAGGGAATTTGCCAGGACAATTGGGAAGAACTCTCTTGCTCCGCTTCAGAATTAGTGGCAAGGAATCCTTTATCCACCTGAGAGGGATGATGGGGCCTTAGTTTAATATCTCATCAGAAAGACAACACGTCTGACAGTATAGCACTCCCTAAGTACTGCACTGGAGTTTCTGCCTAGATTTTGTGCTTAGCTCTGGAGTGAACCCAGAACAATCTGAGTCACAGCTAACATCATTGCTCATAGTCTGCTATGTATTTCCAGCATTTTCTACTTTTTATTCAATAAAGTGAAAATTTACCTGCAAAGAAATTGCGTTTCTAAGTTACATTTTGCTGCACATTTTTCAACACTGACTCCTGGGTATCTTGATTCGCGTGCAGAATAAATCCAGGCTCCTTCTGTTTTTACATAACCATCCGGTATATCGCTTCTTACTGTACAAAAAATAGACATTACATTAGTATGCTTTGTTTCTAACAATGTGCTTGACACAAAACCATCAAACCAGTTATTAGTTTCACTTACCGAAACATGGCAGAATCAGAAAAAGGAGCCCTGGGTAAGCAAGCATTTTAGTCCTGGATTAAATCACTTTAGAAGCCCCTGCTTTGCCAATGGGTCTTATTTACTGATTGAGGACTTTGCATTACCAAACAAAGAAGCCTGGGCAGAAAGCGCAACTTTGCATTCGGAGATAGTAAATCATTCTCCAAAGAAAGATGACACACGCTTGCTAACATTACCCGAGGGATTCAGAAAACTTTCAGGATTTTTTAAGAGAAAATGTCAATATTTTAGCATGATTGTTTAGTCATTTTCATTTGACTTTTATTAACCCAACATCACCTGCAGCTTTTTCACACTTTCTAGGAGCAAATACAGACAATTGGTCATAATTTTTTTTTATAGTTCATTCAAGGGATGTGGCCTTCGCTGGCTAGGCGAGCATTTATTGCCCATCCCTAATTGCCCTTGAAAAGGTGATAGTGAGCTGCCTTCTTGAACCATTGCAGTCCCTGTGCTGTAGGTACACCCATGGTGCCGTTAGGGAGGGAGTTCCAGGATTTTGACCCAGCGACAGGCAAACAGATATTGGACTGGACCCAAAGTACCACCTTCCTTTCTCAAAGGAAAGCCACAAAATTGGACTCTATGTGCCACTGGTGCTGGTGCTACAGACATTCTAAAGGCCTATAATGGCATCAGTGTGCTCTTAGCCACTTTCGACAAAGCCCATGTGGCACCCCATTCTGTGAAGTGCACTAGTGCAGGGAGTGCTGCCCATGCATCAGAAGAGGTCCTATCATGACATCACACAGCTGATTTGATGCTAATTTCCCTAACTTGGTCTGCGCATGTTCACTGAATATCAGGGCTAATCACTCACGACTAAACATGAGTTCAGCAGCATCAAGGATCCATTATTTATAATACAAGCCATCAACTTGTAAGCAAAGTACTTTTGACTTATGGATGCTTAGGCATATGTAATGGAAGTATTGTGCATTGTATTTGGAGTTTGTTGGTGAGCTGCTGCATATATTCAGGCGAGGCAGCAGGATTTGTGCAACTCTGCATGAGTTTTGGGGGCTGCAGTTGCAGTGACTCTGGATCTGCAACACGGCAATGTGCTTGACTCTTAGCTTCCCTCTTAAATGTCCTAAAAGCCTCTCAGTTCAAGGGCAATTATGGATGGGCAACACATGCTGATCTTGCCAGTGTCACCCACATCCCATCAAAGAATAAAAAATATTAACACCTTTATCTCACAACACTTCTAACAGAAATGAACTGGTGCATTCTCTTGGTATCTGTTTTACAGGTGCCTTTGCCTGACCCACACAGCAACATAGCTGGTGGAAGGCTGATGACTTTCACTGGGGAGACTGCAGATGGCCTTACAGGATCCAGTGCCAGTTGGGTGACTACAGTCTAAGTTGGCTGAGAGTATACAGCATTGGCACTGGCTGAGTAGCAGTGATGGGAGAATGAATGCTGTCACTCTGAGAGATGTTTAAGTTCCGTGGTGTCACTGCCACGGGACAGCACCTCACCAATCGTAGTAATCTGTTGGAGGACAGATTACTGGACTGTAGTGAGAGTTTGCAATCCCCTTTGAGCACCAAGATCTGCAACCATGCAGTGTGAGCCTTCGCTGAATTGTTGGGTGGTTTCTGCCTGTGCTGCAGTGGGAGCTGAGACATCAGCCACCAGATTCTACATAACAGATGGGTTGCAAGCGCTGCCATGGAGTAGATCACCACTTCCACACTAGAAAGGATGCACTCCAAGCTCTGTGCAATTCCCTGTACCACATTGAAGCCGGTTTCCTCCAGGCTCTTTGAAATTCAAAAACACTCTGCAGCAGACCAGCCAATGCACCAATCATCACAGTGTGTATGTTAATTAATGTCCTTTAAGGAAGGAAATCTGCTGTCCTTACCTGGCTTAGCCTCCATGTGACTCCAGACCCACAGCAATGTGGTTGACTCTTAAATGCCATCTGAAATGGCCTAGCAAGTCACTCGGTTCTATCAAATCCTTACAAAGTCTATCGGGAATGAAACTGGAATGAAGACCACTCAGCGTGGACTTAGGCACTGGAAACGACAACAGCAAACTTAGCCCTGTCAACCCTGCAAAGTCCTCCTTACTAACACCTGGGGGCTTGTGCCAAATTTGGAAGAGCTGTCCCCACAGACTAGCCAAGCAGCAACCTGACATAGTAATACTCACGGAATCATACCTTACAGATAATGTCCCAGACACCATCATGGCCAGCCCTGGGTATGACCTGTCTCCCCAGCACGACAGACTCAGCAGAGGTGGCGGCACAGTGGTATACAGTAGGGAGGGAAATAACCTGGGTGTCCTCAACATCAAGTCCGGACCCCATGAAGTCTCATGGCATCAAGTCAAACATGGGCAAGGAAGCCTCCTCATTACAACATATCGTCCCCCCCTTCAGTTGATAAATCAGTACTCCTCCACGTTGAACACCACGTGGAGGAAGCACTGAGGGTGGCAAGGTTGCAGAATGTACTCTGGGTGGGGGACTTCAATGTCCATCACCAAGAGTGGCTTGGTAGGACCACTAATGACTGAGCTGGCCAAGTCCTAATGGACATAGCTGCTAGACTGGGTCTGTGTTAGGTATTGAGGGAACCAACAAAACGGAAAAACATACATGACCTCGTCCTCACTAACCTGCCACAGATGCATCTGTCCATGACAGTATTAGTAAGAGTGACCACTGCACAGTCCTTGTGGAGACAAAATCCCATCTTCACTTTGAGGATACCCTCCATCGTGTTGTGTGGCACTACCATCGTGCTAAATGGGATAGATTTCAAACAGAGCTAGCAACTCAAGACTGGAAAACTGGGCAGTGTGGGCCATCAGCAGCAGCAGCAGCAGAACTGTACCTGAACACAATGTGTAAATCTCATGGCCCGGTATATACTCCACTCTACCATTACCACTAAGCCTGGGGATGAACCCGGGTTCAATGAAGTGTGCAGGAGGGCATGCCAGAAGCAACACCAGGCATACCTAAAAATGAGGTGTCAACCTGGTGAAGCTACAACTCAGGACTACTTACATGCCAAACAGCATGAGATAGACAAAGCGAAGCGATCCCACAACCAATGGATCAGAACCAAGCTCTGCAGTCCTGCCACTTCCTGTCATGAATGGTGGGAGATAATTCAACAACTCACTGGAGGAGGAGACTGCACAAATATCCCAATTCTCAATGATGGGAGAGCCCAGCACGTCAGTGCAAAAAATAAGGCTGAAGTATATACAATAATCTTCAGCCAGAAGTGCTGAGTGGATGATCCATCTCACCTCATCTGGAGGTCCCCAACATCACAGATGCCAGTCTTTAGCCAATTCAATTCATTCCACGTGATACCAAGAAACAGCTGAAGGTACTGGACACTGAAAAGGTTATAGGCTCTGACAACATTCCGGCAATAGTACTGAAAACTTGTGCTCCAGAACTTGCCACGCCCCCTAGCCAAACTGTTCCAGCACAACAGCTACAACACTGGCATCTACCTGGCTATGTGGAAAATTGCCCAGGTATATCCTGCACACAAATAGCAGGACAAATCCAACCCAGCCAATTACTGCCCCATCAGTCTACTCTCCATCATCAGTAAAGTAATGGAGGAGTCATCAACAGTGCTATCAAGTGGCACTTGCTTAGCAATAACCTGCTCACAGACATCCAGTTTGGGTTCCACCAGGGCCACTCAGCTCCTGACCTCATTACAGCCTTGGTTCAAACATGGACAAAAGAGCTGAACTCCCGAGCTGAGGTGAGAGTGATTGTCCTTGACATCAAGGCAGCATTTGATGGAATGTGGCATCAAGGAGTCCTAGCAAAACTGGAATCAATGGGAAAACTCTCCACTGGTTGGAGTCATACCTGGCACAAAGGAAGATGGCTGTGGTTGTTGGAGGTCAGTCATCTCAGCTCCAGGACATCACTGCAGGAGTTCCTCAGGGTAGTGTCCTCAGCCAAATCATCTTCAGCTGCTTCATTGATGACCTTCCTTCCATCATAAAGTCAGAAGTCTTCACCAATGGTTGCACAATGTTCAGCACCATTCATGACTCCTCAGATACTAAAGCAGTCCATTTCCAAATATAGCAAGACTTTGACAATATCCAGGCTTGGGTTGATAAGAGGCAAGTAACAGTCAAACCACACAAGTGCCAGGCAATGACCATCTCCAACAATAGAGAATCTAACCATCGCACTTGACATTCAAAGGCATTACCATCACTAAATCCCCCACTATCAACAACCTGAGGGTTACCTTTGATTAGAAACTAAACTGGACTAGCCATACAAATACTGTGGCTTCAAGGGCAGGTCAGATGTAGGAATCCTGCGGTGAGTAACTCACCTCATGACTCCCCAAAGCCTGACCACCGTCTCCAAGGCACTAATCAGAAATGCAATGGAATCCTCTCCACTTGCCTGGATAAATGCAACTCTAACAACACTCAAGAAGCTTGACACCACCCAGGAGAAAGCAGCCCGCTTGATTGTCACCCCATCCACAAACATTCAGCCCATCCACCCACTGACGCACAGTGGCAGCAGTGTATACCATCTACAAAATGCACTGAAGCAACTCACCAAGCCTCCTTACACAGCACCTTCCAAACCCATGACCGCTACCACCTATAAGGACAAGGGCAGCAGACATATGGGAACACCAACACCTGGAAGTTCCCCTCCAAGTCACACACCATTCTGACTTGGAAACATATAGCCTTTCCTTCACTGTCGCTAGATCAAAATCCTGGAACTCCCTCCCTAACAGCACTGTGGGTGTACCTACACCACATGGACTGCAGCAATTCAAGGCAGCAGCTCACCACCACCTTCTCAAGGGCAATTGGAATGGGTAATAAATGCTGGCCTAGCAGCGATGCCCACATCCCATGAATGAATTTTTAAAAATTAGTGCTCTCCAATATACCCCATTGAATTCCTCATCTGATTCCCCTGATGCAGAACCTGCCTGCGATCTCACCCTCCAAAGAGTCAGATGAACTGTCCTTCTCCCCTAACCTGGGTACGGACTATTCGTGTCTGCTGACCACACCACATACAGACCATGAATCTGTACTAGCCTCTAAAATGCATGGTGCCAATATCTAGGCTGACGGCTGCAAGTGTCAAATCAAGTGATGCCACTTCTTATTCAGAGATTTGGTGCACCTTTCTCTTCTTCTTGACGCAGCAGTTCTCCTGTGTCTAAAAGTATAAAATTTGAAAGCGAGCATTGGGGCGGAAGGCAGGGAGGGTACTGTGCCATCTTGTCCTGCTCGAGAGAGGGCAGAATGTAAGTGATTGTCTTGAATAGTGTTTGGCTGATATGCCTGCCAATGCTAAATAGCTGCATGCATGTGGAGACAGTAAGAAGTGGATGACAGGCTAGGATCATTGGGAGGTGAGAGTGAGATGGAGTATCTGAATGTTAGGCGTGAACCCTAAATGCTAAGAGGCTGTGACTCAGTTGATGGCACTCTTGCTACTCAGCCTGAAGGTTGTGGGTTCAATTGTCACTCCGATACTTGAGCACAAGTGCAATACTGAGGGAATGCTGCACTGTTGGAGGTGCTATCTTTCAGATAAGATGTTAAACTGAGGCTCTCTCTGCCCTCAAAGCTGGATATACAAGATCCCATGATGTTATTTTGCAGGGATCTGTAATGACCTGGTCAGTATTTATTTGTTAATTATCATAAAAGCAGATTTTCTTGACATTTTCACATTCTTTTTTGGGTGACTTTCTGTGCACATTGGCTGCCATGTTTCCTATATTATAGCAGTGACTATACTTCAGAAGTACTTCATTGACTGTAAAGAGCTTTGGGAGGTCCTGTGTATATGAAATGTGCTATATAAATTCAAGTCTTTTTTTCTTTTGACTGTTGCTGGGTGAATGATGGGGTTGTGATGCACTGAATAGCATGAGAGGCTGGTGGTGTAGTAGCTCTGAAATGTCATGTGATAATGCAGTCACTGACCTTGGCTACACATGAGTTCCTTAAACTTCTGGCACTGCTGTCAGGTACTCACAGCTGGACTCTGGGCTTTAAACTCCCTGGCCCATTCCCTTCAAAGGGTGGTCTTTGAGGGTTTCCTGATTCCACACACAAATATAACATTTCTCTTCTGTCCTCCTCCATGACTAAAGCCTTTTATAATGTTGAGTCTGTGAACCATGCAACCTAGCTCTTTGCCTTTTGCATTCTCTTGATTTTCAGCAGCAACAGTTAGCAGCAGACTCTTTTCATTCAAAACAGCTTCCCTTTAAGAGGGACAGACTGCCTTTAACAGCTGGAGGCTAGCTGGAACAAATGCTAGCCTCGAATACTATTAGGCCTCCAGTGTGTGTGCAGCCAGACCAGCAGTATGGTTCACACTGAGATCATGGAAATGAGCAGGCAGCACAAAGGTTGTGCTGTGCGTCTGGGAGCTTTACTTGCATGCACCTGCATAAACCTGCGTGCTTGCCCTCCCTCCCCCACCATCCCACCACTTCTCCCAACCCCACCACACTGTCAGCGTGAAATCACGGTTGGGCCTGGATAGTGGGTGGCAGTCGGCTTCCCGACCACTCCCCTGATGAGCCCGCCCGACAAGGGCAAAACCCTGGCCCAGAAGTAATAAGTCCACCAAGACGTCTGAGATTTTTCAGAAACTTAAGTTAAATATGTATTAACAAAAGAAAAGATTTCAAGCACATACATAGGTCTACAAATTACTACTATAATAACTCCTAAAACCCCTAATTAATCTGGCTTCCAGTTACACCCCCGTGAAGGCAGTGGTAAAAAAAAGAGATTTTAAACAGATCCAGGCCAGTGAACACAATACATTGGAAAGTAGAATTCAAAGTACCTTTTCTCAGCTTCAGTTTCTGTAGACAGCAGGCTTAATGCACAAATACTGGAGGCTTCTCACACTTCTGTTAGATCTTACAATACCTTCCCTGACACACAGCCTCATTCTCCTTTATATATGTTTCTCCCTTTTAATGTAAATGCCATTATTCCCATATGTCTTTGGAACTTTACCTTTCTCATAATATAAATCTTTTCATTGTGCTAATATTGTCAGTAACCTTTGGGAAAAATAAACACACTGCTTGGCTTAGCTTCGCTGGTTGGGTATGAACATCCTACCATCTCTTTGAAATTCAAACTGCCCTGATTTATCTAAGAATGCAAATTCTCCTCACCTTACACTTTAAGACTTCAGCCATCTTATGTATTTAGCATTTCAAACCTGGCTTCTTTTGATGAATCAAAGCCTCCAGACCAGCTGTCTCCAATTCAATTAAATTCCCCACACACATACACAGAGAAACTATCCAAATCCCACTATTAACCTACTTTTACAATAAATCGCAATAATATTATGAAAATTATTATAGTTTCATGACAAGTACAGGCAGGGTAAAGAAGACAGAGACTAGACCCAGAAGCTGAGAATAAGCAAAGATATAGTTGCTGCAATTGTTTCTGTTATTTGAATATAACATTGGTGGATCTATACCATCTAGACCATTGTAAAAAGAGTTGAGGAGGTTCTGCAGATGTGTGCCATTTTCAGTGAAGATCATGCCCATGGAACCTGGTTGGTTGTGCATTGCTGTCGGCTTGGGATCAGGCTAAATCCTAGAAGGAGAGGAGCTGAAATTCTTTGTGAAGAAAACAGAGTTTGAAGGACTTTTTGGCTGAGGTTGATAACCTGAGTGGAATGCCAAGGCAATTCATAAGATCTGTCGTTGTTGTAACTCTTTCGAGTACAAACACGTTTCCATCTGTTCCTATTCAGATGAAATTACATTGTTTCATAATTTGCCATGGTGAGATTTGAACTCTTGATCTTGGGGTTACAAGCCCAGTACCATAACCACTTGGCTATTTAGGCCAAGCTCCTGTCGTCGTTGTATCTGCCATTTAATTTATAGTTTATAATTGACTGCAATTTGTCTGAGAGTTCATGTTCAACTTACGTCGATTCTAGGTTTTAGAGTACAGGAGAGTACCTTTTTGAATACAGGAAAGTACCTAAGATAGTATTTCATGTTTGATTTGTTTGACTCTTGTATGGTAAAAATTCTTCTGTTTTAAACTGTGGAATCTTGTGGCTTCATTCTTTTAGTAAATAGCTGGGGTTTCAGATTTTTTTTTTTTAGAAAAAACGTTACTGGTCTCTATAAACTTCATATCATGTGCAAAACAGTAGAAGTAGCATGATACAGACATAGCTAAGTGATTCCACAACCAAAGGATCACATCAAACCTCTTCAAAGTCCTACTTCATCCAGTCATGAGTGGTGATCGACAATTAAACAACTAACCAGAGGAACAGGCTCCGCAAACATCTCCATCCTCGATTTTAGGGGAGCCCAGAACGTCAGTACAAAAGACAAGGCTAAAGTATTTTCAATCGTCTTTAGCAAGAAGTGTCAAATGAATGATCCATCTCAGCCTCCTTCTAAGGTCCCCAGCATCACAAATGCCAGTCTTTAGCCAAACCAATTCACTCTACACGATATGAAGAAATGGCTGAAAGCACCAGATACAGGCAAGGCTATGGAACCTGTCAATGTCCCAGCTGTAGTACTGAAGAATCCACAACTAGCTGTGTCCTTAACCAAGCTGATCCAGTACAGCTACAACACTGGTAATGTAGAAAATTGCCCAGGTATGTTCTGTCCACAAAAAGCAGGACAATTTCAATTCAGACAATTAGCCCCACATCAGTCAACGCTCAGTCATCAGCAAAGTGATAGAAGGTGTCAATGACAGTGCTAACAAACGACACTTACTCAGCAGCAACCTACTCACAGATATTCAGTTTGAGTTTTGCCAGGGTCATTCAGCTTCAGATCTTGTTTCGACCTTGGTTCAAACAGAGAAAAAAGAGCGGATTCCTGGAGGCAACCTTTGTGCTGCCTCAGGGAGATGAAGATTTTGAAAAGAAGAAAGAATTTTAAAATGTTAAAATATGTCCCCTCATGTAACTTTGTCATATGAGCAGGGACATGTTAGAAACTAATTTGAAATTTAAAATTTTTTTTAAATGACAGATCAAAATGTCACCCCGCCAGTGGATGATGTTTCGCAAAAAATCCAAAGGCCACTTGGCCTTTTCACCTGCCAACCAACCGTAAGGTTGAACGGGCAACAAAAAATTTAATTCAATTAGGTTTTTATTGGCCTTAATAGGCCTGTTAATTGTCGACGGGCACGCTGCCGACTCCCACACGTGCCTGCCGACCAAAATATCGCGCGAGTGTACAATGACGTCAGGATGCTCACCCGATATCATCGTGCGTTATTTCCACTTGTTTAGGTTGGGTGAGCGGAAAATTCTGCCCCTGAATCCAGGGCACGCATCTTGAAATAAATACAAATTGCAAAACCGTTGTTATAGCGTGATCGAGTTTCCCTCATGGATTTGATCCGCCTGGCACACACCATCTGCCACATCATAACAGTACTGCACCACTGCAATCATCAACTGCTTGAATGGCTCTGCGTCCTTTTATATGTTTTAACCATTATCAATCTCCCCAGAAGTCTTGGTTTCCAACCTCAGTTTCATCTTTGGTTTCCTCATAAACTGGGAGTGTCAGGTTCCCTTTTAAGATTCCCTTTTCAGGTGAGGACCTGCATCATAAAATACAAGCTTTGAAACCATGGGACAGAATTTTCTCTTCAGTGTGCGGGGGCGGCCTCGCACCCCAACGCGTAAAATGGTGCATGGTGACATCAGGCTTGCGTCCCAATGTCACTGCGCATCATTCCGATCTTTCATTCGGTGGGCGTGCACTGGAGCTGGCTGCCTGCCCGCCGAACCGTCAAAGGCCTGTTAATGCCATTAATAAACCAGTTAAACAAATTGATAGGGCTGCCCATCCAACCTTAAGGTTGGTGGGCAGGCGAAGAGCCCAAGCGGCCTTTGCGTTTTGTATGAAACCTCAACCACAGGCTGGATGAGGTTTCATGAAGGTTTTATTGAATAAATAAAATATTTTTAAACATTTCATAAACATGTCCCAGCTCATGTGACACTGTCACATGAGGGGAAATGTGTAAATGGTTTTCAACTTTCTTTATTTTGAACTTTAAATCTGAACTTAATCTCCCTGAGGCAGTTTCTTGCCTCAGGGAGATTTCTGCGCTTTTTCATGCGCAGCACAGGCCCTAACTCTCCCTCCTCCCCTCACCCGCACAGGTCGCTGAGCATTACCGGGTGTGCTGGGCGGACCTTACTTGGCCCATCCACGTAAAATGGCGGCGTGGAGCCTGCTCCCGACTGGCCCATCCGACAGAGAAAATTCTCCCCATGGATTCCATCACACATGTCTGTAGTGCTGTGTTGAGGGCAACAGAAGGAATATTTGACATCATGATCTGTCAGGCTGTCACCTGCGAATACTTCTAAATGCTAATCCAACTTCCTGTCACCCAAATTTCCAGAGCCTGCATCGAATAACAATGATGGAAGGTATAGCAACATGACAAGAAGTTCTTGTTGGAGCTTCACCAGAATGACACCTTTGTCAGGTATGCCAGGTGCTGTTCCTGGCATGCTCTCCTGCAATCCTCATTGAACCAATGTTGTTCCTCTGGCATGATGGGGATGGTAAAATGGGAGGTATACTGGGCCATGAGGTTACAGATTGTGGTTGAATTCAACTGCTTTTGTTGATGTTCCACGGAGCTTCATGGATGCCTAGTTTTGAGCTGCAAGGTCTGTTCTGAATCTATCCCATTTAGCACAATAGCAATGCAGTACAACTCGATGGACGGTTTCCTCAGTGTGATGATGGGACTTTGTCCCCTACCAATACTGTCATTGACAGCTGCATCTGCAACAGGTAGAGGCTGAGGTCAGGTAGGTTTTTCCCTCGTGTTGATTCTTCCACCATTTACCACAGGGCCAGTCTAGCAGATTTGTCCTTCAGGACTCAGCCAGCTTGGTCAGTAATGGTGCTATCAAGGCACGCTTGGTGATGGACATTAAAGTCCCACAGCCAGAGTACATTCTGTGTCCTTGCCACCCTCAATGCTTCTCCAAAGAGGTGTTCAACATGAAAGACCATCCATCAGCTGAGGGAGGATGGTAGGTGGTAATCAGCCCATGTTTGTCCTGATGTCATGAGAGACTTCATAAGGTCTGAAGTCAATGTTGAGAATTCCCAGAGCCATGCCTCCTGATTTAATACCACTCTGTCACTACCTCTGGTGGGTCTGCTATTCGGTTAGGCACGACAAACCCAGGGATAGTGACAGAGGACAAAAGAATGCTGGAAATTGGAAATAAAAACAAAAAAATGCTCGATACACTCAGTAAGTCTCACAGCATCTGTGGAGAGAGAAACAGAGTTAATGGCCTGGATTTTCACTCCTGAGGTAGGTGCGTCAAGTTGGGAAACTTTCCAGTTCGCCACACCCACCCGAATGGCGGGATCTTCATTCCGGGTGACCAGATGTGAGTTGGACACAGGCCCATTGCCCCCAGATGCAGATCGGAGGTGGCCAAAGGGGCTTTGTCCCAGTTATTTTCTTAAACATTAGGGCCTCCTTCACTCAGCCCTCAAACCGCCTCATTCTCCCAACCACACCCCATTCCCATACATGCCATCTCATTCCAACCCATCTCCCCCACCCCCATGATCCCTTATAGCCCCTATGCCAACTTAGTGCCAATTTGTGACCCTCACCCATCCCATGACCCCTTACAGGCCCAATACCAACTTAGCGCAAGCTCAGACCAACTCATGGCCCCCACCCCACCCACCAATATTTGCTCTTACACTCTCTCTGTCAAGTCGTCCAGTTTCCACCATGGGAAGACCGCAGGAGGCACACTGGGAAGAAATAAAATGAAATTCTAAGTATTTAATACAGACTTCACTATATAAAAAGGAACACTTACACTCACAAAAGCCATTCAATATATTTAAACCCCCTTAAGTCTTTCATCCCTTATAAAAATAAACATTTGTATTCATAACCTCACATCAAAGATGGCTAATCCAAATCGCTTTAAGCTGCCGATCAAACTGTGAACTTACGCCCCCCACGGTGGTAAAGATAGGTTGTGGAAAGCAGTCAAGCATTGGTTCAGGTTATGTCAACAATTGGCTAATAAAACTGTTAGAACAGATATTTTTGAACTCTCAAAGACACAGGCTGGCACTTTTTTTCAATTTTTAAAGGGTTGGCCATTTATTAATAACTTGACAGTTCTACAAACCTTATCTGGCCTTCAAGATCATTTACAACTTTTCTAAATATTTGCAACTCCCACAATGCTTGATAAGGCCCTTGCTGCTGCAAAAATGGGGTCTGTTTGAATTCAGAACTGAATTTAAATGGCGCTGCTGAAAAGGGGTTCCCCACATGTGGGAGTCATGTTCCACCCCATTTTCATGGTCACTAATTTCCATGCCCCCAGAGGGCAGACATTCCTGGGTTTGTATCCCGGCATGCTGGATCACCTGGATACAGCAAACATTCGAGAGGGACGCACATTCCTTTACAGGTGCCAGCCATGGCCAGTGAATTGAGCACAAGCTTTAAGCTTACATGTCAGAGCAGTATTGACAGAATGCTACACTCTCATCAAAATGAAATGATTCCACTCTATGAACGTGCAGATAGTGTGTGACCACAGGATGCTGATTCTGCAAGTCTGTGCAAGGTACCCTGGTAGTTCCCATGATGCTTATACCCTTGAGACATTCCCAAGTGCCGAGGCTCTTCAGTGCTCCACCCAACTGGATGGATGGTTGCTGGGTGACAAAGACGATCTGTTGAAGAGGTGACTCATGACGCCTCTCTGCCACCCAAGAACAGAGGCAGAGAAGCGTTACAATACGAGTCATGCCTCCATAAGGGCGGTGGTAGGGAGGACCATAGGTCTTCTCAAGATGCGCTTCCGATACCTGGATCATTCAGGGGATACACTACAATAACCCCCCAGGACGGGTGTCACTGGTAGTGGTTGCATGCTGCACTCTCCACAATCTGGCACTGGCAAGGGGGACCCACTGGAGGAAGAGGATCTTGACGGAGCTACAGAGGCCATAGATCTTGAGTCCAATAGTGAGTCAGAAGAGGAGCATGGTGAAGAGAGCGCTGAGCGTGTGGAGGCAGACCTCAGTGACCTCCAGGGAGGCAGGAACACCAGGGACGCCTTGATCCAATGCTCCTTCAGCTAGGCTACCAGAGATCACCTTCCACCTCATGCCAGGGCTGCCGCCTCCATCCCGTATGTCTGAAAGGACCTTTTCATTTGCACCCAAAGTCCACTCAGTGCCTGTGCATAAAGTTTAGAGCCACTCATGTCCAGCATTACATACTGGCGTACCCTGCAACAAGAAAATAAAAAGGTGAAGCATACTCAGGCCATTATGACAAAACAAAGTAACTCATTATGACAACCCAAAAAAATTTGCATAAACTTCTTTCGTCTTCATTCCCAGACCAGTAAAAATAAACCAAACATAAACGAACAGAAAATCACCCCTGGCCTGCTCCACTTGTGCTCATGGTGCCTTTAACTTAGGTTTCTGAGTGCTATGTCTAGGTGCACCACCACCACCCTCCAACACCCTGCCCCCAACCCTCACTGGCACCGGCATTAGAGACAGCCTGCTGACTCTGCTGTCTTGTTGGCCTTGATGACCTTGGCGCTTGTCCTCTGGCCAGTGGAGCCTATGCTGCCCTGTCTGGGAGGGAGCAGCCAATGTCACGGCTGGCATCTCCCCAGTCATCGCAGCCTCATCAGGTGCGACGATCACTGGCAGAGGGCGGAGAAGCTGCTGCCGTCATCCAGAGCACCCTCAGAGACAACAAGCAGTTTGTACGTCAGTGTGAGTTTGCTCTGGACCTCCCTGCTCACCATTGATGGACAGGCACCTAGCTGGCATACTGGGTGCCTCATCCTGAGGTAAGTGCCTGAGTGAGGACTTGTGGGTCCAAGCACAACCCTGGGAACTCCTCATTCTGTCCCTGGAGCCGCCTCTCCTTGAGAGTTGCCATTCTCTTAATGGAGGAAGCAGTACGCTCAGCCATGAGGGCCAAGGCCGTCCTCACGCTGCGCACGGACTCTTCATCAACAGAGACCATACCACACAGACCCTCATGGATCTCTGCCAGACCCTCCCACACATCCTGGTGGACATCCAGCATCTGCTGCCTAATAGAAAACTCCAGAGGTTCATCATCTGTCTTTGACTGAGCATCGTCCTGGTCCCCAGCAGGGCTCTGACTGCCGGTGCCCTGGGCATTCTCTGCCTCTGCCTGCACCTCAAGTGAATGTGAAGAGCTCCCACCAACATGCACCAACATTCTAGCCGCAGATCTAATGCCCACTAAGGTGCTGATATCTGTGCTGGTGCCTGTTTCAGAGAGCGGGTGTGACTCAAGTGCAAGTGAAGCCCAGTGGTCCTCCAGCATCAGGGGTGTCTCTTCGGGGTCCACAGAGCGACTGCGTGCTGGCGAACCTAAAAGGGAGAACAAGGATATGTCATTTGGTAAAGTCACCACACTGTCACTGTGCATGCCAGGCACCTAGTGAGATAATGGAGATCTGCAACATGGTGCCATCGTCTTCCAATGATCAATGGGGACTTTAGGTTTGAGGCTCCCATTAATGAAGGGACTACACTAGAAAGGTTGCACAATCCAAAACTCCCACCTCTGTGCACTGCATTCTTACCTTTGTCTGGCTTCCCTGGCTCTCCACGCCCGGTTGCACGGGGAATGTGCCCACTCTCGAGCTTGACGGCATGCTGCTTGAACCTGTTGAGCAGCAGAATGTTGGGCGGGCTTCCGCCTGTAGGTGCCCTCTCTGCCGGTTATGGCTTGTCTTCTCCTGAAAGGACAGAGGAGCATTGATTAGTCCACTCTCTATCTTCAGCGCCATTGTGGCCTGGCCAACCCCAGCTGAGGAACACCTCACAGGGCACATTCGAGCTGTGGCCCTCGAGCCGCAAGGCACTCAATCCAAGCAGCCAGGACTCAACCCCTTGGCCAGCTCCGGCATCATTGACAATTGGCACTCAGACTCCAGCAACCCTGAGGTCCACAGGAGGGTGACCACACCCTGAAAACACTTCTGCACATTGACCCATGCCATGCCATCACAGTACTCAACCTTTCTGAACGCAGATCATTGAATTGCTTCCAGCACTGCACCCATGTGCACCGCACCATGTCATTGCTGCTCACCAGCGCTGCCACTTCCTCCCATGCCCTCTTGGTGAGGTATGGTGGCCTCCTCCTCCCATCTCTGCGGAGAAGCGTGTCCCCCTTGGCAGAAACATCCTCCAGCAGGACGGCAAGGTACTCATCCGAAAAGCAGGGAGGCAGAGTGCCCACCTGACCTGCCCTCCCACCTGGCGTCTCTAGCCACATTCGACTCCATAACTTGAATGTTGAAGATGCAGAGGAGATGTTCTTCTGTGGCAGCCTTCCAGGGGCTGTCTGGGCCATTTTAAAACCGGCCACTGGGTTGTCATTGGACACAGTGGCCTACAGGCACCCGCCCCAACATGGCCCTTCACGACCAGTGAAGCGCGGCTGCGTTTCATGCTGGGCAGGCCTTAATTGGCCCGCCAGCATGAAATTGCGGTCGGGGGCTGATTGCAGTGGACTGTTTCCCAGCCGTTCCCAGGCCCGCCCACCGACCTCAAAATCCTACCCCTTAAGCCTAGATGAACTGGTGTGGCATGTGCTGGAAGATTTTGTCCTGATTTCATGGATTCTGCACAATACACTTATTCCCAGTCATGGCTGCAAGAGGATGCATCTCCCTTAGACTACAGCATGACAACACGAATGACAACAGAGCAGGATGAGTAGTTGAAAGAGGGAGGAATGGGAGTAGGGCATATATGTCCAGGGTGTTCAGGAAGCAATTCTCCTACCTGAACCTCAAATGAGGAATGGTGTATCAGATGTCTCCACTTCACTAAGGAGGTGTGCACTGAAATTTGCCACATGCTGCAGCCACAACTGCAGAGCAAGGTAAGGACAGCATTTCCAGTAGTTATGAAGGTGATGTGGCACTGACCTTTTATGCATCTGGCTCCTTCTAATCTGTAGCTGGTGATATTTATAATAATTCCCAGTTTACTACCCAATATTGCATAAGGTATGCAAAGAGAGCTGACTATGCTTTATTTTCTCTTAGCAAAGAGAGGCAAGCAGAGTGATGTTTGCAGGGTGCCATTGACTGCACACACATTACTTTGGAGGCACTTCAGATCAACTATGAGATCTACAGAAGGGATTCCACACACTCCACGTTCATCTGGTGTGCGACCATACTCAGTGAACTATATAGGTCAATGCCTGGAATGCTGGCAGCTGTAATTATACCTTCATTGTGCAGCAATCTCCTGTGCCATCTGCATTTGAGCCACTTCGGAAAATCAGAGTGTGACTACTGGGCAACAAGAACTATCCCCTGGTCACATGGCTTATGATTTCAATGCAACCCACACAGTGAGCAGCATGCATATAACAAAAACCATGTTGTCACACAAAATGTGCTTCAGCTGCCTGTATTGGTTTGGAGGAGGGCAGCAGAGCATGTGTTAAGGTTTGTGGTGGCCTGCTGCTCACTGCATAACCTAACCATCATGAGCGCACAATCTTTGCTAATAACTTTATGACAAACAGCTGAGGTGGAGGAGAAGAGGAAAGGGGAAGAGGCAACCAAAGCAGCCCCTTTCTGGACGGTCTTTTTGTGATCAACTTATCTGACTGTGATAGGTGTAAACACAACCTCAATTCCCCATTCAACAATAGTCCCACACCTTATCTTTCTCTGTTACTGACCATCACAGTATATACCCTCTTGCCAAATTGCTAAAATAAAAGCCAGCACAAAATAAACATTCCAAAATAAATTCATAAATGAAATCATGCAATATTGCATTAAAATATCACTCTTATGCATTCCCATCATGCCTGTCTTTCATTCCTGCCTTTGTTACCTCTAGAATTGACTATTCCAATTCACTCCTTGCGCTGGCCTCCCACATGCAATCCTCAATAAACTTGAGATCATCTAAAACTCTGTTGCCCATGTCTTAGCTCAGACCTTGTCCCATTCACCTATAACCTCAGGGCTCACTTACCTACTTTAGCTCCAGGTTAAGCAATATCTTGATTTTAAAATTCTCATCCTTGTTTTCAAATTCATCTATTGCCTTGCCCCTATTTTTGTAATCTCCTCCAACCCCACAAATCTCCAAGACGACTGCACTCACCTGGCCCCCTGAACATCCCTGATTTTAATTGCCCCTCCCTTGGTGAAATAGTGTAGGTCATATGTTTAGTAGTTTGAAATCCTCATGTGGCCATTAATTGCATCAAAGTTACTTGGGTTAGCTGGAACAATATGGCCACAGAAACTCTATCTTATTGATTGAATTTTACAATTGTTAATTGGGTTAGCTGGAATAACATGTTCACAGAAACTCTGTCTTATGATGCATAGCTTCCTCTAAGGGGAAGTATAAATATGGCTACTGCAACCATTGATTAAAAAAGGACTCTCCCTTGCAAGCATGCTTAAATAAAACAGTTTAACTCTACTCCCTCTAGACTTTGGATGGTGACTGAAATAGCCCACAACAGTGGCCATGTCTTCAACTGCCTAAGACCTAAACTCTGGAATTCAGTCCTGACACCTCTCTGCAGCTCAACCTCACTTTCCTCCTTTAAGGCCCTCCTTAAAACCTATTTCTTTAACCCAGCTTTTGGTTATCTGACCTAATATTTCCTTGTGTAGCTCAAAGACATTTTTTGTAATGCTCCTATTAAATGCCTTGAGACATTTTATTACATTAAAGATAACATATCAATGTAAGTAGTAGTTGTTGTCTTTGCCTGTCCTATTTCTCCTACACAGAGCTACTCTTGTGGCTGCAACATTGCTGACTTTCAGTGACTGCAGATGGCCTTGGCAGACAATTTCAAGCAGATTTGGTCCAAGAGGGCATGATATTGAACTGCATCACCTTGACATGGATGACAGCAGTTGGGGCTGGCTGGTTGACAGGCAATAGCAAGGAAACTGCTTGCAGAGATCCTGCAAGTCCCTTTGAACACTGATATCCATAGCCATGATGGCAGCAGTTTGAACTTGCATGGCAGTAAGCTGAACTTGCATGACTTCAGTCTGGGTTTCCACTGCAGCACCCAGCACCAAAAAAAATGGTGCAAGTTGGTTTAAGAAGTACAATTAATTTTTTGCCTGCTAGAGTTCAAATCTTTTTGTAGTTTATGATGACAATAAATTTTACTACCCATTTTCAGAGACTGCACATCAATACAATTGTTCTGAGCACCTCAGCTGTTGTGAAATGTTAACCTTTAGATTAGGCTGGTTTACTGTAATTCCCTATGAAAAAGAAGTTAATGGTTGATTAATTAACTCTCTTCTATCTGGATGCATTACAAATATATCTGTACAGACTGACCATGAAACTACAAATGGCTGTGTTACAGTGTGTTTCATTTTAACCAAATGAGGATTCGACAATTCAACAAATTCAGTGCAATTGCATATTTGTGTCACGTATGCGAATACATAGGAACAGCCTTTGGGCCTGTTGTCTTTCAATTATGTCACAGCTGATCCCTATTTTAACCACCTTTTCCCCATGTCCCTGATATCCTAACCTAACAAAAATCTTTTGATCTGTCTTGAAAGTTCTAGTTGGCCCAGCATCCATAGCTTTTTGCGCAGAGAGAATTCCAGATTTCCACCACACTGACTGCAAAAGTGCTTCCTGCTCTCCTTCCTAAATAGTCTAGCAATAATTTTTTATGATCAGCCACCTCAGAAATAGTTTCTCCATATATAGCCTATCAAATCCATTCAACACTTTAAACAACTCAAACATTCTTCTTAATTCTCTTTTCACACCTAGAGAGGCATGAGGCACATTCGTACATCTGTTTCTGTAGCTAGTTTTTTCTGGAATAGGTTACTAGCCTATCACCAGAGGCTATAGCTTGAGGGGTGCCACTCCACATCAAGCATGGCTGACCAGGAGACTCTCCAGCTCTTAATACCTGTCATGAGAGTATTGGAAGGATTTACAGGTTGATAATCAACCTGTTTGGCCACATTATGAACGCACCTTCTGTGGCCTTCAAGTCCTGGGATTCAAACTTAGAATTAGCAATGCTACCCAACACTCAATCAGATCACCCCTTAACCTACTATCTTCTTCAGATGTCATGTTTTACAATGCTTTCACGGTCTTTGATAATGGCCAACATCTTGGTGGTATTCTCAAATCTAGTACTTGCTTTGCTTCTTAAGCTGCCAGGGTCCTTCCTCCTTTGTCTCCATCTTGCTCTGCTGTCCTCAATTTTGCCAGTCACTATAATATCTTCTAGTTTCTCTCCTAAATAAGTGCCAAGCAATTGTGGTTGCCACTTGGTGATCATTTGTAGAGTTTTTTTTTAATTCACTCATGGGATGTGGGCATCACTGGCTAGCTAGGCCAGTGTTTGTTGCCCATTCTGCATTTGAGAGTCAACCACATTGCTGTGGGTCACATGTAGGTAAGACCAGGTAAGGACAGCAGATTTCCTTCCCTAAAGGACATTAGTGAATCAGATGTGTTTTTACATGGTCATCATTAGACTTTTAATTCTAGATTATTGAATTGAAATTCCGCCATCTGCTGTGGCAGGATTCGAACCCAGATCCACAGAGCATTACACGGGGTCTCTGGATTACTAGTCCAGTGACAATACCGCTACGCCATCACCTTGTGTGCCTGCTTTTTTCAAAACTTCCTCACTAGTTGTGTGTGCTGTCCAATTAATCCTCATTATACATCTCGGAAACCACATTTCTTTTGCCTTTATCTTCCATCATCTTGATAATATCCCAACTTTGTATTCATATAGTGTAGTGATTGTAGATAAAACCTTTCCTACTGTTTTAGGGGTTATGTGATTATACTGACGAATCAGCCCTAAGTGCAGGTAATCTTAGGGACAGAGCTTTCTAGTCATGGACCTGGTTCAAGCATGTAGCTTTTTCAAGAGCTCTGTAAATAAAGTTATCTATTTCAAGTAAGAAACCTGTCTGGTATAACAACTTCATTATAATTGGTGACAAGGATAAATAGCTCTGACGCTGCACCTCACCTTGTGACTGTGAGTACATCAGTTCTTAAGAAAGAAAAATATACTCACCAGACATGACACTCTTCGGCAGAATCGACCCTTATGACTCGTCCATGGAAGACTGGAGCCAGTATGTAGAGCACCTAGGTTTTTATTTCATGGCAAATGAAATAACAGCAGAGAAGTAGAAAGCAATTCTTTTAAGTGTCTGTGGGAGCAAGACATATAACCTCATCCGTAATTTGATGGCCCTGATGCGCCCAATTCTAAATCTTTTAACAAATTAGTAGACCCCATGAAGACACATTTTCAGCTGCAGCTACCGGTAATTATGCAGAAATTTAAGTTCAACTCCAGAGTAAGGGCTCTGGGCAAGTCAATCGCAACTTATTTCGCCAAGTTAAAACTGTTTGACGGAGCACTGCAACTTCGGAGGTACACTCAATGACATGTTGCAAGATCCCGTTTGGTTTGTGGCGTACACGACGATGCCATTCAGCACCGTTTATTTGCAGAAGTTAATTTTGATCTGAAGTGCACCATGGAAATAGCGCTAGCAAGGGAGAGTGCTGAGAGGGACTTGCAGGTTTGCAGGGTGTGTAACATGACATTGTTCTTTAGTTGTGGCGGGAACTTACCACCAGAGAAACAGCCACGAAGCAGGATACAGTCTCTACTGTTCAAAAAATGAAAAGGCATACTGGAAGCATCTCACCAGGGATTCTGAAATTAACTTGTTCCCAATGTGGACGTAACCATGTACCAGAAACCTATAGATTTAAAGAGGCAGAATGCCACCACTGTCACAAAAAAGGGCATGTAATGAAGCAATGCAGGGTGAAATCAAGACAGCCAGACAGCAAGCCAAGATGATTGAAGTGCCTAATATAACTAAACCAGAAGCTGCTGATACTGCTATCTATTCCCTATACAATGTTAAAGCAGTAAAAACTGAATCAATCACCATTACCGTTCAAGTGAATGGGAAGCCTCTAGTCATGGAGGTAGACACAGGAGAATTGACCACAATGGTGGGAGAATACACATTTAAGTACCTAAGTGCAAGTACCCAGCCACTAAATCTGGAGCAAACCACGGCTCAACTGAAGACGTACACTGGAGAGGCAATACGGGTAAAAGGCATTGCCACTGTACCTGTGTACTATAGGCAATAGACTGCCCATCTTCCAGTGATCATTGTAACAGGTGAAGGACCTAGTCTTCTGGGCCACGATTGGTAACAAAATATTAAGCTCAACTGGTCAGAAATTTTTCAAGTTAGAACGGGAGGAATTCCTGAGCTGTTAAGGAAGTACCACAGTGTATTTCATGATGAATTTGGAAAGATAGAAGGCCTACAAACAAAAATATATGTAGATTCAGAGGCAACACCCAGGTTCTTTAAGGCCAGACCTTTGCCTTATGCCCTAAAGCAAAAGGTGGATGCAGAATTATGCCACTTGGAGGAGTTAGGAATAATCCAGCCAGTTCAATTTTCAAAATGGGCAGCGCCCATAGTCTGTGTGATAAAGCCAGATCAAACTATTCGCATTTGCGGAGACTATAAACTAACTGTGAACAACTGCTAAATTTGATAAATATCCTATCCCGAGGATTGAAGATTTGTACATTAAGCTTGCTGGAGGAAAATCCTACATCAAACTGTATATGAGCCATGCATACCAACAGCTAGAGCTGAACAGCACATCTAGAGAGTATGTAACAAACACACACAAGGGCCTGTACCAATATACACACCTACCCTTTTGTGTATCATCTGCCTGCACAGTCTTCCAAAGGACCATGGAAAGTCTGTTGCAAGGGTTTCCCCGAGTAGTAGCGTACCTGGATGATGTCCTGATCACAGGATCAATAGAAGCTGAACACTTGGCCAACCTAGAAGAGGTTTTAAGGAGATTTTTGGAAGCTGGTGTTTGATTGAGGAAAGGGAAGTGTAGTTTCCAAGCGACTGAAGTCACTTACTTGGATCATTGATTGGATGTCCAGGGGTTGCATCCAGTAGAGAAGAAAGTCAGGGCAATCAAAGAGGTGCCCTCTCCTACCAGTGTCACTGAACTCAAGTCATTTTTGGGCATGATGAATTATTACGGTCACTTCTTGCCAAACTTGTGAAGCGTTAGCTCCTTAACACTTATTATTGAAAAAGAACCATTGATGGTCGTGGAAGATGCAACAAGAAGCAGTCTTTGGAAAAAATTAAGAAGCTATTACACTCATCATGCCTACTAGTACATTATGACCCATCAAAAGAATTAATATTAACAGTTGCTGTCACACAGGATGGAAAATGGTTCTGAAAGGCCAATAGGCTATGTCTCCAGAACCCTCTCTGCAGCTGAGAAGGGTTACTCATAACTTGAAAAATAGGGTTTATCAGGAGTACTTGGAGTAAGGAAATTCCATCAATATTTGCATAGTTGACATTCCACCATAGTGTCAGATCATAAGCCACTCCTAGGTTTATTTAACGAATATAAAGCAATTCTGCTGTAGCCTCTGCCAGAATTCAACAATGAGCCTTGATTTTGTTGGTGTAGGAGTATACCTTTGTGCACTGTCTGGGTGTGTATGCAGCAAATGCAGGTGCCCTCAGTCATCTTCTGTTACATGCTAGTGCCATAAGACGTTG
Source organism: Carcharodon carcharias (assembly GCF_017639515.1). NCBI lineage: Eukaryota > Metazoa > Chordata > Chondrichthyes > Lamniformes > Lamnidae > Carcharodon > Carcharodon carcharias. Next base: position 140,818,218 of record NC_054468.1, on the reverse strand, counting down.
TACTTACGTTGAATTTCCTGGACTCTTTGCCGGTCTGTGCAAAGCAAATAAAGAATCGGACAAACCGGCATCCAATTTTATCAAATGTCCAAGACCAGGTAATGCAAGGATGGTCTAATGTACCAGTCTCTGAAGAGATAAGACCATTCTATGCTCGTAAAACTAAGTTAAGTTGTCAAGATGGAATCTTGTTGTGGGGAGCAAGAGTCATCATCCCTTTGTAAGGAAGAGAACCGCCCTTGAGAGAGCTGCATAGTGCGCATCCAGGCATTTCGAAGATGAAGATGCTTGTACAGAGATATGTCCGGTGGCCAAGTACAGACATTGATGTAGAAAAAATAATTAAACACTCTCCAGTGTCAGCAACAGAAGTTTCCCATTTCAGCACCACTACATCTGTGGGAATGGCCTGGTCGACCCTGGGTTAGACGACATATCAAGCATGTAGGCCCATTTTTAGGTACCATGTTCTTATTGACCATCAATGCGCATTCTAAGTGGATAGATGTGAAGCTAGGTCACCGACATTGTGTGCAACTAATGAAAAGGTGCACCAATGTTTTAGTATACATGGCCTACCAGATGTCATTGTTTGGGATAATGGTACTGCCTTCACTAATATGGAATTGCGAAGTCCCTGCCATCTGCTGTGGATCAGACAGTGCAATGTGCTCACCAGATTGTGATCCTGAGGCTACTCCAAAGTTTGATCCAGAGGTATCTCTCTCTGCGCTGGTGGAGGATGTGGGTGAGCACTGTGACTGGTCTTCAATTAGTCTGCCTTCAGATTCCTCAGGTCTTGATTGGAGGCCCTGTGCCGTGAAATACGTTAGCTGTCTCCCAGATGTGCCCTATGAAAGAAAGGAGGGATGGCAGGGGACTGCAGCACAGGGAAAGTGACTCACAGCATGGTTGCCTGTTGGATGTTGCACTGCTGGATCCTCATTTGGTAGAACACCACCAACCTCCCCGTCAGCACACAGGAATGGTCCAAATCTTCTCCGGCCAGCTGAATGACTCTGTTTCCAAAGTCCATGAGGACCTTGATTTCAGGCATTTCTTCACCAGTCAGTGACCTCTCCCTCGTGTCCAGCTGGTCCTGCATGAATAGAGATGGGGAGAATGTAAGTGGGACACTTGCCAGGTCAGATGATAAGCATGCCTGGCATGTGTGGATGGTGAGTGGTCCCATGGACAGGATCAGGACAATGAAGGTGCGTGAGAGAGTGGATGATGTCCCTTGTGCTGGCAGTGAGCGAGATCCCTGTGGATGTGTAATGGGTTTGAGTGTGTGCAGGTGGAGAGGGATGAGAAGAGTGACTTACCCTTGCGGAACGGAGGAGATCATTCACCCCCTTTCGGCACTAGGTGACTGTCCTCTTTTGCAGGGCATTGACACTGACCACTGCCTCCCAAGCCAGAGTTGGTGACTGTGCTGGGCCTGCTGCAGCCAGGGTGGGGGTAGAGGACATCATGGCAGGTCTTCATAGCATCCAAAAAGCACTCGAGGGATGTGTCACTGAATCGGGGGGTTGCAGTCTTCTTGCCTTTCGGTGCCATGTCTTCTGTGCAGCAGCCCTGGGCTGTAAACACAGAGGTGTGCGCACGGCTGCACTTTAAATACGGCGCTTGGTGTGATGAAGCAGCAAGGTTATGGCATCGTGGGCGGATGAGAGCTCGCTTGCCATTGAAATGACATGTTTCTTGGGAATGCAAGATTAATGAGGCAGGTTTGGGATGATGTGACACGAAAACCTACCATTACAACCAGTGCGAAAAACATTCTTTTTCCTGCCCACTACTACATTTAATGCAAACCTGGGACAATTCTGCCCAATAAATCAAGCACCGACCACGTTCTGAGTAAATCTAAGGTGAGATATAATAGTCATCTACAACTAGCTAAGTATTGTCCTCATCAAAAACCTCTTGCTAAAATAACAAATTCAGAGGTGCAGAAAGATTAAATTAATAAATTGCAAAAATGCATACACTGGAACCATGGAAAATATTTACTTTAATGATGTAGTCAAATCATGTGATTGGGAATGAAAGGTGCTACAGTTGTGACTCTTAACCAGAAGTGCTTTGTTCACATATCAGACCCTTTCTGTTGACTATCCTCATCATGTAAATTTAAGAAAGACCTGCATTATATAGCACATCATCTAGGGTTGCTAACACTGGTTGGACTTATTCTTGGAGGTATTACATGACCTCCTACCTCGAACCACACCTCTCCTATCCTGCTGCTCTTGGTTGCTTGGCACATCCATTATCACAGCACACTCCCTTCCCATACTAAATAGAAAATTAAAATATTTGGGTAGCAAGGATTCTATGTTCCTTGATTTTTGGTCAAACAACCTTTTCCTTATTTCCAATATTTTTATAACTAATTAACAAAGTAAAGGGGAAAAAAAGCACTTTTTAAAAAAAAACCCACATGATTCTTCTCCAGAGTTGCTGGAATCTTTCATTCTTGCTAACTCCAAGGCGATTCTTGAAGTTTGGGAATCTTAATATCACCTCATCTCTCAGAAATGTTTGTGTTTCACGTAGATGGAATTCTCTTTTGTTGTGTCCCGCACACAGGCATTTTCCACAAAGCAGCATCCCACCCTTGTTCAATTTCTTCTGGTGAATGTCAAAGATCCCACAGCACTATTTGAAGAAGAGTAAGAAGTTGTACTGTTCTCAACACTGGGAAAAGCATATTAAACTGGTCACTCATCCCATTCCTCTTTGTGGAACGCACGCACAAACACACACACACACAGACACAAACGTTTCCTGCTGGCTTCACATCACAGCAGGCCAGTCTGAAACTGATTTACATCCCGCTAATGCGATGCAAAGTAAGGGAAAACAGTCAGGACATACTTTTAGGCCTTATCCAGATCGCGAACATCCGAGGAGATGAAGCTGGAGCCCTACAGATACCAGACCCTGGAGGAACACGTGCATCACATGGTGGGTGGATCCAAATGCGCAGGATTCTGCAGTGAAGCAGCTCTCAAAGATGGGAGGTCTCCACCCAACAGCTTCAACTTCGCTGAGGCTTTGGATCTTCATGCACTTCGCTGATGCTTGGGACCTGCTTCATGGACTTTGCCATAGGCTCGTACCATCTTCCAGGGACTTCACCATGGGCAGGTATGGATGAGTGGCAAAGAAGGGTAGGGAGAGGGAGGGCTAGGTGTGAGTGGGAAAGGAAGGTTTACTGGAGGGGTGAACACAAAGATTTAGGGTTGGGGGTGGGGGAAGAATGTGCAAAGAGGGAGTAAGGTGTACCGGGGCGGGGGGGGGGGGGGGGGGGGGGGAAGAGAATAAAAGGTGTAATGGGGGAGAATGGCATAAGTAGGGAGGAAGGTGGATGGGGGAAGGTCCAAGTGAATGTGCAAGTGAGAGGTCTGTGGAATCAATGTGAGGCTCCTGGGGAGCGAACGCAGTGTGTGTGAGATAGGATGGAATGATGAGTGTGAGGGTGGGAGGGTGAGGGTGTGTTGGTACCAGTAAAAGGAGGGAGTGATGAGAGTGCTTGATGGGGACAGAGAAGCAAACACAGACCCAGGGATTGGGAAGAAAGAGGTCGTCGGGGAGGTCAATGTGGCTGGGGAGTGGGATTTTCAAAGGTAAGGAATGTACTTGGACATTCCTGAAAGAGAAGGGTTTGGGTTCTATGGCAATGATGGGGAGGTGGAAAGTGATGTGGGGTTTGGGGGGCGGCGGCACTGTGATGGTGGAAAGGACATGGGTGACTGGAGGAGGGGAAAGGATGGGGGAGCTGATCAGAAACTTGACTATGACCATTTCGCAGAAATCAAAAGTAAGTGGAGATTTGTGTTGGATGGGCACAGGTCCTGCATGGGTGGGCAGAGATGCAATTCAGCTCAGATGAAAAAGAACGCAGCATTGAAAATACTCAGGACAGTATGATGAGTGTGGTGGATGAAGGGTCTGCGTGCATGGGAGAATGCTTGCACGAGGCTCAGAAAGGCACTGACATGCATATGCATGTGCACGTTACTTGCCACATGTCAGCTGAAGCCTGACTATTGTCTGGGCCTTGTGGCGTTTGGACATGGACTGCCGCTGTATCTGTAGATTCCTGAATGTTGTGCAATCAATAACTGACTTCCCCACTTCTGACCCGCTGATGGAAGGTCATTGACGAAGCAGATGGTTGGGCCTAGGACACTACCCTGAGGAACTCCTGATGCCCTGGAACTAAGATGACTGACCTCCAACAAACACAACCATCTTTTTGCTAAGTATGACTCCAACCAGAGAGGTTTCCCCTTGATTCTCATTGACTCCAGTTTTGCTAGGGCTCCTTGATGCCGCACTTGGTCAAATGCTTCCTTGATGTCAAGGGCAGCCACGCTCACCTCACCTCTGGAGTTTAGCTCTTTTGAGCGTGCTTGTACCAAAGCTGCAATGAGGTCAGGAGCTGAATGATCCTAGCAGAACCCACACTGAGTGTTATTGAGCTGGTTATTGCTAAGCAAGGTACTGGATAGCACTGCCCTTCCATCACTTTACTATTAATCGAGAGTAGACTGATGAGGCGGTAATTTGCTGGGTTGGATTTGCCCTGTTCTTTGTGTACAGGATATATCTGAGCTATTTTCCACATTGCTGCTAGATGCCAGTGTCGCATCTATGCTGGAACAGGTTGGTTCTAGCATGGCAAGTTTCTGGAGCAGAAATCTTCAGGGCTCTTGCTGCAATGTCATCAGCCCGTAGGCATTGCAGTGTCCAGTGCTTTCAGCCATTTCTTGATATCACAGAGTGAATCAAATTGGCTGAAGACCGGCATCCATGATGCTAGGGACTGAGAGGAGTTTGGATCCACTCAACACTTCTGGAAGATTGTTGCAAATGCTTTAGCCTGGTCTTTTGCACTGATGAACTGGGCTCCCACAACATGGAGGATGGGGATATTTGTGGAGCCTCCTCCTCCAGTGAGTTGTTAAATTGCCCACCACCATTCACAACTGGATGTGGCAGGACTGCAGAGCTTAGATCTGATCCGTTGGTTATGTGATCACTTAGCTCCTTCTATTGCATGCTGCTTAAGCTGTTTGTCACACAAGTAGTCCTATGTTCTGGCTTCACTAGGTTAACGCCTCATTTTTAGGTATGACTAGTGCTGCTCCTGGCATGCCTTCCTGCAATCTTCTTTGAACCAGGCTTAATCCCCTGGCTTGATAGTAATGGCAGAATGGAGGATATGCAGGCCATGAGGTTAGATTGAGATTGTATACAATTCTGCTGCTGCTGATGGCCCACAGCACCTCATGGATGTTCAGTCTTGAGCTGCTAGATCTATTCAAAATTTATCCCATTTAGCACAGTGGTAGTGCCACTACACAATGGAGGGTATCCTCAATGTGAAGACGGGACTTTGTTTCCACAAGGACTGTATAGTGGTCAATCCTACCAATACTGTCATAGACAGGTGCATCTTCGACAGGTAGATTGGTAAGAATGAGGTCAAGTATGTTTTTCCATCTCGTTGGTTCCCTTGCCACCTGCCACAGGCCCAGGTTTAGTAGCTTTGTCCTTTAGGACTCAGCCAGCAACAGTGCTACTAAGTCACTCTTTGGCGATGGACATTGAAATCCCCCACCCAGAGTACATTCAGCACCTTTGCCACCCTTAGTGCTTCTTCTAAAATGGTGTTCAACATGGAGGAGTACTGATTCATCAACTGACGGTGGAGGAGCGTGGCTGTAGTACATGGTAATCAGGCGGTTACCTTGCCCAGGCTTGACCTGATGCCATGAGACTTCATGGGTTCCAGAGTTGTTGAAGAGGACTCCCGAGGCAACTCCTTCCTGACTACATAGCATTGTGTTGCCATCTCTGTTGGGTCTGCCCTGCCAGTGGGACAGGACATACTCAGGGATGGTGATGTCTGGGACATTACCTGTAAGGTATGATTTTTATGAATGTGAATATGTCAGACTGTTGCTTGACTAGTCTGTGGGACAGCTCTCCCAATTTTGGCACAAGCACCCAGATGTTAGTAAGGAGGACTTTGCACAGTCATCGGAGCTGAGTTTGCCTTTCTTGTTTCTAGTGCCAAGGTCGACACTGGGTAGTCCATCAGTTTCATTCCTTTATAGACTTTGTAGAGAATGTGGGTGGCCTCTTAGGCCATTTCAGAGGGTATTTAAAAAGTCAACCACATTGCTCTGGGTCTGGAGTCACATGTAGGCCAGACCAGATAAAAAGCTTACATTATGTGGACAGGTTGTATGAAGTAAGTTTGTATTTGCAGAGTGTTAGTTTTCACATTTACGCTGATGACATCCAGCTCTACCTCACCACCACCTCGCGACTGCACCACTGTTGCTAAGTTATCAGAGTGCTTATCTGACATCCAGTACTGGATATGCAGAAATTTCCTCTGATGAAATATTAGGAAGGCTGAAGCCATTGTTTTTGGTCCCCGTTTCCAAACTCCATTCCCTAAGAACCTACTTCACTCCTCTCCCAGGCAGTGGGAGATTAAAATCAGCCTGTTCGCAACTCTGATATCATATCTGACCCTGAAGTGATCTTCCAACCTCATACTTGTCCATCACTTTAAGAAACACACGGTCTTAGCTCCCATGGCAAAGAGGCGCAACTAGGCGTGGCATCGAGAGCAGCAGATGGTTCTTGGCCATGAGACCACAAGGCTCCCCTTCCACAATATCATCACCGTGAATAGGACATGGGTTGGAGTTCTGATTATGTGCTTAGTTGCATCTCCTGCAGGTTGCCCCCAGACTAGTCATGTGCGATTAAGAGCAACATGGTGCAGGGGAGAACCCATCTCCTCATGAACCACTGAGGCTGATGTAAGCATGGTCACTAACTGCTTGCCCACCCTGTGTACAACAAATGCCCAACATGATTCAATGCAGTCACAACAGATCGATTGTGGGGGGGTACTCAAAAGGCTAAGGCTACCTGCTAGATTAAATGCCCAACACCAAAACGGTACTCACCCTTCCAGAGCACAACAAATTGTTGAAGTACTTACAGCACTGGATCCAGGTGCACCACACCATGTCACAGGAGCTAACCACATCCTCCCAGGCACGCTTTGTCATGTGGGGAGGGGGGCAGGGGGCACCACCTCCTCCCATCCTGGGGAACCAGCAACTCCCACCATGCTGCCACCTCCTCCAGAAGGGCAGCAAGGCAATCATCAGAAAAGCAAGGGGCACAATGGCCTCCCACACTGGCCTACCCTGCTCCTCTGCCCTTCCCTCCAGAGTGCTGTGCTGAGCAGACCCCCACAGTTAGATCTCCAGGTGGCCATTGCAAACAGCCTACAGGAGGCTGCCAGGCCTTCTTTTAAACAGACTGCCAGGTCACCATTGGACCTGGCAGTCCGTCCACACCTGCCGCAGCCTGCACAATCCCGCTAGCCACAGGAGTCGGAAATGCACTGGGCAGGCCTTAATTGGCCCACCCACACAAAATGGCAGCACAGCCCCCAATCACAGGCACCGATCAGGGCCCACACCCACCAACCCATGTCCACTCCTGTCCACCCAACAGAAAATTTTGGCCTTTGAAACCATTGATCATCTCTGCTTCCACAACCTTTGTGGGCAGTAGGTTGCAGGTCATTATTCCTCTCATCCCCCTGCATCTCTTGCCCAAAATCTTAATTCTCTGCCCCAAGCTCCTGTACCATCAGCTAATGGGAATAGCTTTTCCTTATCTACCTCTTCTAAAACCTGTCATAATCTCAGACACCTCTATCAAATCTCCCCTCAATCACCTTTATTCCAAGGAGAATAACCCCAGCTTTTACTAGCTAATGTTGTACCTAAAATCTCCCATCACTTGAACCATTCTGGTAAATCTCCTTAGCACCCTCTCAAGGATCCTCACATCCTTCCTGAAGGGAGATGACCAAAACTGGACACAATACTCTAGTTGTGGCCTAACCAGAGCTTTATAAAAAGGTTTAGAATAAGTTATCTGCTTTTACACACAATACCTCTATTTATGAATCCAAGATCACTTATGCCAATTATTCTGAATATGTTATGCCACCTTCAAAGATCTACTCATATGCACTCAGGTCCCTCTGTGCCTGCACTCTTGAGAACTGTGCCATTAAGTCAACATTGTCTTTCCCTATTCCATCTGCCACTTGTTAGTCCATTCTGCTAGCCTACATCCAGTTGTAGTCAATTCATGTTATTCTCCTATTTGCCACTCCTCCAAGTTTGGTATTGTCTTGTATTCCAAGATCAATGTCATCTACGTATAAGTAAAAAATAAAACCAAGATCCTATTACTAACCCTTGGAGAACATCACTATCATCATCCAGTCTTAAAAATAGCTATTTATCACCACTCACTGTTTACTGCCCTCAAACCAAATTTTTATCTAAGCTGGCACTTGTTACTCACAATAAGAGGTTGTAGTGGAAGAATTAATCCAGTGAGGTCTCTTGGTTAAAACTTGTTTATTTCCAAAACAACCCCTCAATACTACTAGCTTCCACACAAGTGTTCCAGCTGTACCATTTTATTCTGTATAGTTGGGATAATTAATGCCCATCACCTGTTTAACTACCAATTGGTTTTAACAAGGTGATTGCCATATTAACAACAATGACCCTCCTATTCCATGGGCCTTTTTGTTAACCATCCTTTTGTTTGGTACTTTGTCAAACAATTTCTTAAAATCAATATGAACAACATCCACTGCACCCCCTTCATCAACCTTCTCTGTTACTTTAGCAAAATATTCAATTAGGTTAGTTAAACATAATTTGTCTTTTACAAATCCATGCTGACTCTCCTTAATTAACTCAAGTCTCTCCAAGTGCCTGGTGATTTTTTCCCTGATTATTGTTTCTAAATCCTTTCCCAACACTGATGTTAAACTGACCAGTTTGCAGTTGCTAAGACTGTCCTTCACATCCTTTCTTGAATAAGGGTTGCACGTTTGCCACATTCCCAATCCTCTAGCACCTCTCCTGTATCTAGGGAAGATTGGAAGATTCTGACAAGCCTGTCCATGATCTCCACCTCCCCCCTTCCTTTAGTAACTTGGGATATAATTTGGGATCCAGATCAGGTAACATGTCCACTCTAAGCGTAGCCAGTCATTCCAGTACCTTACTTACTCTCAATTTATACCCTATCCATTATATCTATTATCTTTGCTTCTAGCAATATTTTGTCAGACTCCTCTTCCATAGTAAACACCTATACAAAATACTTAATAGGTATTTTAGGCATCCCCTGCACCTCTACTCATATATCACCCTCTTTTTCGACCGCATATTGTCTGGCACACCCCCCCTGACCTTGCTGCCATTGGTGGCCATACCTGGAGCAAAGAGCTCCTGACAGCATCGCTCAAGGGATCATCAGAGCACACAGAGATCTCAACCACATCAAGGTGGCGATCCATGGAGGGGGTGTCTTTAATTTATAGGATTGGGGCATTCTGGCAGCATCCAAGATCCTATTCCAGATGGCAAAACCAGATCTGTGCACACAACGGTTGCTGCCATCTGGAACAGGATCTTGGATGCACTGCCAGAACTCCCCAATTGTATAAATGAAAGACTAATGACACTTCACCTACAGCTTAGCCATGACCAATATGCCACCATCATTAGCCTTTATGCCCCAAGCTCTGACTCCCATGAAGATGTTAAGGAAAAGTTCTATTCCGATCTTGATGAAGTTGTCATTGCCATCCAAAAAGTAGAAAATATTATCCTTCAGGGGACTTCAATGCCAGGTTTGGCTGTGACTCCGATTCTGGAACGGAACTATTGGGAAAACAGGGTGGGGAAAGCCACTGCAAATGGCATCTTTCTGTTGACAAAGTGTGCTCAGCCTCTTAACAAGCATCCTCTTTTGCCAGAAAGACAAATATAAAACCACATGGAGGCATCCTAGATCAATGCATTGGCACCTTATAGATTATGTCATTGATAAAAACATAAAAACTGCGGACGCTGGAAATCCAAAACAAAAACAGAATTACCTGGAAAAACTCAGCAGGTCTGGCAGCATCGGCGGAGAAGAAAAGAGTTGACGTTTCGAGTCCTCATGACCCTTCGACAGAACTTGAGTTCGAGTCCAGGAAAGAGCTGAAATATAAGCTGGTTTAATGTGTGTGTGTGGGGGGCGGAGAGATAGAGAGACAGAGAGGTGGAGGGGGGGGGTGTGGTTGTAGGGACAAACAAGCAGTGATAGAAGCAGATCATCAAAAGATGTCAACGACAATAGTACAATAGAACACATAGGTGTTAAAGTTAAAGTTGGTGATATTATCTAAACGAATGTGCTAATTAAGAATGGATGGTAGGGCACTCAAGGTATAGCTCTAGTGGGGTTTTTTTTATAATGGAAATAGGTGGGAAAAGGAAAATCTTTATAATTTATTGGAAAAAAAAACAAGGGGGAAACAGAAAGGGGGTGGGGATGGGGGAGGGAGCTCATGACCTAAAGTTATTGAATTCAATATTCAGTCCGGAAGGCTGTAAAGTCCCTAGTCGGAAGATGAGTTGTTGTTCCTCCAGTTTGCGTTGGGCTTCACTGGAACAATGCAGCAAGCCAAGGACAGACATGTGGGCAAGAGAGCAAGGTGGAGTGTTAAAATGGCAAGCGACAGGGAGGTTTGGGTCATTCTTGCGGACAGACCGCAGGTGTTCTGCAAAGCGGTCGCCCAGTTTACATTCCTTGTTGCAGTCCTACTCCGGCCCCCTTCCACAACTCTTTCTCCGGTACATCGATGATTACTTCGGTGCCGCTTCATGCTCTCGTCAAGACTTGGAAAAATTTATTAATTTTGCTTCCAATCTCCACCCCTCCATCATTTTCACGTGGTCCATCTCTGACACTTCCCTTCCCTTCCTCGACCTCTCTGTCTCAATCTCTGGTGATAGACTGTCCACCAATATCCATTACAAACCCACCGACTCCCACAGCTATCTCGACTACAGCTCCTCACACCCCGCTTCCTGTAAGGACTCCATCCCATTCTCTCAGTTCCTTCGCCTCCATCGCATCTGTTCCAATGATGCTACATTCAAAAACAGCTCCTCTGACATGTCCTCCTTCTTCCTTAACCGAGGTTTTCCACCCACGGTCGTTGACAGGGCCCTCAACCGTGTCCAGTCCATCTCCCGCGCATCCGCCCTCACGCCTTCTCCTCCCTCCCAGAAACATGATAGGGTCCCCCTTGTCCTCACTTATCACCCCACCAGCCTCCGCATTCAAAGGATCATCCTCCGCCATTTCCGCCAACTCCAGCATGATGCCACCACCAAACACATCTTCCCTTCACCCCCCTTATCGGCATTCCGTAGGGATCGCTCCCTCCGGGACACCCTGGTCCACTCCTCCATCACCCCCTACTCCTCAACCCCCTCCTATGGCACAACCCCATGCCCACACAAAAGATGCAACACCTGCCCCTTCACTTCCTCTCTCCTCACCGTCCAAGGACCCAAACACTCCTTTCAAGTGAAGCAGCATTTCACTTGCATTTCCCCCAACTTAGTCTACTGCGTTCGTTGCTCCCAATGTGGTCTCCTCTACATTGGAGAGACCAAACGTAAACTGGGCGACCGCTTTGCAGAACACCTGCGGTCTGTCCGCAAGAATAACCCAAACCTCCCTGTCGCTTGCCATTTTAACACTCCACCCTGCTCTCTTGCCCACATGTCTGTCCTTGGCTTGCTGCATTGTTCCAGTGAAGCCCAACGCAAACTGGAGGAACAACAACTCATCTTCCGACTAGGGACTTTACAGCCTTCCGGACTGAATATTGAATTCAACAACTTTAGGTCGTGAGCTCCCTCCCCCATCCCCACCCCCTTTCTGTTTCCCCCTTGCTTTTTTTTTTCCAATAAATTATAAAGATTTTCCTTTTCCCACCTATTTCCATTATAAAAAAAACCCCACTAGAGCTATACCTTGAGTGCCCTACCATCCATTCTTAATTAGCACATTCGTTTAGATAATATCACCAACTTTAACTTTAACACCTATGTGTTCTATTGTACTATTGTCGTTGACATCTTTTGATGATCTGCTTCTATCACTGCTTGTTTGTCCCTACAACCACACCCCCCCCCTCCACCTCTCTGTCTCTCTATCTCTCTGCCCCCCACACACACACATTAAACCAGCTTATATTTCAGCTCTTTCCTGGACTCGAACTCAAGTTCTGTCGAAGGGTCATGAGGACTCGAAACGTCAACTCTTTTCTTCTCCGCCGATGCTGCCAGACCTGCTGAGTTTTTCCAGGTAATTCAGATTATGTCATTGACCTGGTCAAAGATATAAGTACTTTCTGTGTCACTCAATCCATGAGGGGAACTGATGCCTGCTGGACAGATCATAGACTTTTCAATTGGCGATGAACATCCACCTAGCACCAAGACATTACAAGGCCCAAAGTCCAAGAGGAAGATGATCAAAGCCTCAGTCCTAAATCAGCCTGCCCAGAGAGAGAAATTCCATATTCAGCTCATGACCAATCTGGAAAATCTTCACACATCTAACTCAATTCCAGAACAGTGGGATGAAATACAGTTAGCTATACTAAACTCCTGTGCCCAGACCACTGGGTTTGAGCATTGTCATCACCAGGACAGGCTCAATGAAAACGATGGTGAAATATGTGACCGCCTAGAACAAAACCGAATAGCCATCATTGCCTAGTAGAGCAACCCATGGCCGCAAATCAAGAAGGCGGCATTCCAGTAGCCCAAGGTTGACGCCCAAAGACAAATCCAGAATATGAAGAACATGTGACGAGAAGAGAAAGTCCAAGAGGTCCAACAATACTCTGACCATCATGACATGTGAAGCTTTTTTGAAGCCACCAGGGCCATCTTTAGACCAAGGTAAAATGGACAAAATCCCCTTCTTCCACAGAATAGTGTTTCTCTTCTTAAGGATGACAATACCATCCATAAATGCTGGAAAGAACATTTTCAACAATTCCTCAACTATGAATCCACAGTGGAAGCTGATACTCTCTAGACTGTCACCCTGTACCCTGTGATAGAATCCATGAGATCCTGATGCCAGCTGACAGGATGAGGAAACCTCCCTCAATACCCCAATCTGCTTTGACGGAGATGGCCACAGAGGTCAGGAGCATGGGGGTCGTGCCTCCAAGCTGCAGGCAATGCAGGAAGAGGCTGAATGACCTCTTGAAATCCACGAGAGCGAGTAAGTCTTCACTCTGTATATTAGTGTAAAAGGAAACTACCGCGAAGGCTTGAAAATGCTCGAGCCTTGAGAGAACCTATGAAGTCCAAGGCAGTATTATATGCCATTGTCACTGCTCCTGGCCCCGTTGCCTCTGTGGAGGTGCTGTTGTGATTCAGGGTTGGAGAGGGGTGAAGGCCTTAGACTTGAGGAAGATACACAGCATTATGGCTGCCAACCACTGTGCTGAATATGCAGTCCTCTTGGAGCTTGGGCATGTGCTGAACTTATATTGCCTGAAAATAATCTTCATTGCATTGTGACACCTCATTTCATGTGAAGTGGGCCCACAATGCCCATGAAAGAAACAGGACTGGAGGTAGCGCGCCTGAGCTGGGAATCCTAACATTGCTTAAGCAGGAGGTTCTGCTGCTGTCCTCGGTGGAAGTGACCCGCTCCATTGGCAGAAGCAAAATTGGAGGGAGGCCTGGGGCTGGTCAGATTGCAAAGGTAGCTTTAACCAGATATGGGACATAGAGGGGGAGAAGGCTAGGGGGAGGGTGAATGAGACCTGGCATGCTTACGTGAATAGTACATGTGCGACTGATGCGTACAAATGCTGGGAAGTTTCCTGGTATAAACGTTGTGTGTTTGCTACAAGTGTGGTTTAACGCTGGTAGGTGTCACATCTCATAATCCACATGTTGCTAATGGCATTTAATATTGTGGCCTTGCACATCCCATTAAGGCTGTGAAAGGCCAATTAATGCTCTTCCTTCTGTGCATCCTTCGTAGGTGAACCTTCTTCTGCTAACCCTACCAGGCCTGAGGGACTGACAATCGCCTCGAGGAAGGTGAAGAGGCCTTGAAGGGTGCAGTACTACATCCTCTCCCTGCGCCAAGCATCAGTGCAGACACTGGCACCATGGCAGGGATTAGCACGTTGGGACGAGGGCAAGTGTGACCTGGTGAGGGCACTTCACATTTGCACCTGCAGCTGCCAGAAAGTGTGGTGGAGCAAGCCTCAGGCAATCAGAGGAGTGTCTGAGGTGATCCAGAGACTGATTCCGAGTCAGATGATCAGCCTCTGGAGTCATCCGAGAGGCGACAGATGCTGGATGTCCAGCGTGAGATGTGTGGAGATTTGGCAGATATACCAGAGGGATTGCATGCTTTGGCCAGGACTGTGAAGGTGTCCATCCAGACCATGTGTAATGCCATCGCCCACTCTTCAGGGTGCCGAGCTTCATCCATGGACGGACTGGCGACTGTCCTGGAGGAGCAAACCCACTGTATTGCAGACGCAATCATAGGTATGCGCTCTGACCTGCACACCATCACCCTAGCTCTGAGCTCAGGGACCCAAAGTCAGGGCAACAGGGGGACTGGAAGCCTGGACACTGATCCAGCTCCTCAGACCTCACAGGAAGGCAGGGAGGACCAATCAATCCTCATGGCGGAGGATAAGCAGCACTTATCCTGCTGCTGCCATCCGGAAGCAATTCTCAGGGCACTTCTGATGGGAGCAGCCTTTCCTCTGCCCCTCTGCCATTGGCACAGTCATCCTCAATTGCCACAGGGACAGAAGCTACTCCTGCTACTCCAATGTGGCAAGGCCCTCAAGGTCTCAGCTGCACAAAGGACACCCAGCAAAGTCATGCAGGGCAAGGGGACAAACAGATCAGCAGCCTCTCTCCAGCACAGCAACACATGATAGGGGAGCACTGTGCCAGAGCACAGGGTAAAGAATCAAGAAAATTCCACACAAGTCACTAATCGGGTCACATGGGTGCCATCATTTTGCTTATTAATGAAATGTCTCATAATGATTATGTAAATTAACCCTGACCTCACTGTCCCTCATGCAGGGGTTATTTAAATGTGTTACTACTGTTCAGCCTCTTTGGGGAGATAGGCATCAGCCTTAATGGTTCAAGGCAGGACAGGATGCATCGAATGCCAATGAGTGGACACGGTAAGTGTATTGTCAGAATGGTGATATAAATCGCACGTTCCACATGGAATAACGTTTGGACACTTGCTATGCACACATCTCTGAGGCCGGGATTTCATTATCCATTCGAACCTTTGCCTTATCAAGGCATCCCTTGCCTCTTGGCCAGCCATTTGATCACGTTCTTCTTCCTGAACGTTGGGGTGTTCCCTCACCTTATATTCACTCTCATCCACAGATGAATCCTCAAGGGCATCCCCTCTCTGAATGGCAAGGTTATGGAGGGCACAGCATACTACTGCCATGAGGGACACAAATGATGGAGCATACTGTAATGCCCCTCCAGATCTGTCAAGGCTCTGAACTTCATTTTTAATAGCCCAGTTGTCTGTTCAACAATGGCCTTGGTGCTTCCATGGCTGTCATTGTAGTTCCTCTCTACGTGTGCCCTCACTGGAATCAGGAGCCATCTCTTCAATAGGTAACCCTTGTCAGCCAGAAGCCATCTATCCAGGCCATTGGGGCCACTGAATAGATCTGGCAACTGGGAGTTACACAGAATGAAGGAGTTGTGGCTGCTGCCTGAGTACCTCACACATACCTGTATTATCCATTCGATGATGGTCACAGACCAGATGGACATTCAACAAGTGGCATCTCTTCCTGACGGAGTGTAGGGTTGGCCAGCTGGAGCCTTTATGGTGACATGTGTGCAGTCAGTGGCTCCTTGAACTAGGGGGAAACCTGCAATCGCTGCAAACCCTCTAGCTCTTTCGAGTTGATTCTGGCAGTTCATTGTGAAAGAGATGTAACTTCCTGCCCTTCTGAACATTGTATCAGTGAAGACTTTGATGCAGTGGTGTGTAGCAGGCCTTCACATGCTGCCTGAAAAGATTTGGTATAAAGAAGTTGAGTAGAACAGTAACCTTGACAGCTAAAGGCATTGAGTGACCCCCAGTGCAGTTGGACAAGATCTCCCCCACCAGAATGTCACAAAGAGATGTGACTGTGGCTCTTGAGAGCCTAAGCCTCCTCTGGCATTGTATCTCAGATATCTGAAGATACTCACTCTCTGCCTATATACCCAAGGGGCTGCATAAGTCCTGCTGCACCTCCTTTGTGGATTCATGATGGCCTCATCACCTTCTGGGTCTGGTGCAGCTCTGCCATCCTCATGGACCACCAGTGTACCCCAGACCTCTCGATGTGCCCTTCTTCATCTCACTCTCGTCCTCCTCCTCTTCACTAGAGGATGTGTCTCCAACAGAGACCATTATTCCCACGTGTGGCCTATTAGATTGCTAACTAGGTGGTGTTCAGGGTCTAAATGGATCTCTCTGCAGGAGGAAGAAGTCCTCTACATAAGGTTAAGTTTGAAATTCAAACTTTGTTTCTTGTATGAAGCACTTCTAGCAGGCACGGAATCATAAACTGCTAAGCTGAGCCTCAGGGCTCAGATGGAGCCTTTAAAACCTCTCTAACAAGCATCAGGGAGGGGGAAAGTTACCTGAATGTTTTGTACCAAAAGGCAGTCACGCCTCTTAGGATAGGGTCTTCTGATTTGGTCAGTGGTCAGGGACAGGAGGGTGTGACTGCAAGTCAGGCAGGTAAAGAGACCCAGAAGGCAGAAGTGCAGGAGCCTCAGCCTTTGCAATTGTCCAACAGGTCTGAGGTTCTCTCAGCTTGTTTGGGTGAGAGTGGGGGCTGCAGGGTGGATGAGCAAACTGACCATGGCACCATGGTACAGGAAGCCATTAAAATGGGGGGAGCAAAAAGGAATGCATTGGTAATAGGGGACAGGTATAGTGAAGAGGATTGACACTGTTCTCTGCGGAAAAGGACGAAAGTTCAGAATTCTGTGTTGTCTTCCTGGTGCCAGGGTAGGGACATCTGCTTAGGGCTGAAGGGGAACTTGCAGTGGAAAGGGGAGGATCCAGTTGTCATGGTCCATGTAGGTACCAACAACATAGGTAGAACTAGGAAAAAGGTTCTGTATGAGGAGCTAAGTACTAAATTAAAAAGCAGAAGAATACATGGCTCAAAGACTAGTGTGGTAGAAATAGGTTCCGGTTCGTGGGGCACTGGCGACAGTCTTGGGGAAAGTGGGATCTGTACCATTGGGACAGTGTACACCTGAACCATGCTGTGACTGATGTTCTAGCAATCCTCATAACTAGCCAAGTAGAGAAGGTTTTAAACTAAATAGTGAGACAAGGGATCAAATTTGGGAAGATATGGTAAACCAAAGAGTAAAGACAAGGCAAGAGAGAAAGGTATTAGTATGGGAAATAATAAACAGAAGGTGGCCGGAAGTATTAGAGAGTACAAATTTAAGAATAAGACAGCAATCAAAGCTACAGGTTAAAAAATAATAAAAGGGCAAAACTAAAGAGTGTGTTTGAATTTCATTTGAATAGCAAGTCAGCAACCCCTTTCAGGTAACAGTCTAAAATAGGTTTTTAATTTGAATAGCAAGCCAGCACGTTAGCACAGCACCCAATCGACAGTGGAGTTCCAAAGGCTTTTCTTCAACTTCAGTTGCTGGACACAGCAGACTTTTGTAAACATGGCTGAAGGCTTCCACGAGGCTGTTTTATGCACTCCTTTTAGTTCCTATATGACCCCATAACATTACCTTCCTTCCTTCTTTATATATGTTTCTCTCTCTTTAATTTGTAAATTCCATTGATCTATATGTCTTTGGAAATGTACTTTACCAATGATATAAAAATCTTTCATGTTGCCAATATGGGCAGTATCTTTTGGGAAATATAAACATAGTAACCTTGCCCTATTTATCTTGTTAGTTGTAAACATTCTATCACCCCTTTGAAACCCAAACAACTCATTCAATTATCTAAAAATGCACATTTCCTTCACACCCTGCATGCTAAGAACTCATCCATGTTTAATCATTAGCATTTCAAATGCAAATAGAAATTAATAAGTACAATCTGATAGCCATTACAGAGACATGGCTCCAGTATGACATAGGACTGGATTTTACGGGTGTGTGCCAACAGCGGGTCCCATATCCGGAAGTCGGCAGTGTTCCAACTTCCAGGTTGGCCATGTGATTGCGTGCCAAAATGTGCTAATTGCCACCAATTGGCAGCAAGGATGGGTGACAGTCATCCCACCCAATGCGGTCCAGACAGCGGGAGTTAGCCCTGAAACTCTCTGCCATTAACCGGAATCAAGCCAGATCAGACCTTTAAAGGGCCCCAGTCAGTATGCAATGTCAGGTGAGCCCTACAGGAATCCTGGAGGCAAAGGAAGTGTGGCCCAGATAGCATTATATTCCTTTGCACTGTATGAAGGCAAGCTCATGTTAATGATTGCTTATGTCTTTCTGCAGCCTCACAATGAGCTATAATTGAATATTTCAGCAAGTTTATCAGCTGCAGACATTGAGGATTTGTGCATTTTGTTGATGTGTGCCAGGTGGACCAAATCCACAAGGGAAAGGTGGCCATGCTATCACAATGATTAGCAATATTGTATTTATTACAAGAAGATTTGTGCACTGAATTCAGAAGTAATGAGTCCACTAACAACTTAAGAGACTTTAAAGACTTAATTAAAACATTTATTAACCAAACAAAAGATTTCAAGCACATAAATAAGATTACAGTTACTTAATACTATAACAAATCCTAAAATTCCTAACTAAACTGGCTCCCAACTACACACCCTCTTTCAGGCAACTGTCTAAAATTGGTTTTTAATTTGAATAGCAAGCCAGCACATTAGCACAGCACTCACTCAACAGTGGAATTCCAAAGGCTTTTCTCCAGCTTTAGTTACTCTACACAGCAGACTTTTGCAAACATAACTGGAGGTTTCTCTGAGGCTGTTTTACACACTCATTTTAGCTATTACGTAGCCCCACAACATCACCTTCCTTCCTCCTTTATATATGTTTCTCTCAAACCTGTAAGTTCCATTGTTCTATACGTCTTTGGAAATGTACTTTTCCCATAATATAAAAATCTTTAATGTTGCCAATGTGGGAAAAATAAACATAATAACCTTGCCCTAGTTATCTTGTTAGTTGTAAATATCCTACCATCCCTTTGAAACCCAAACAATTTCTTCACTTATCTAAAAATGCAAATTTCCGTCACACCCTACATGCTGAGACTTCATCCATGTTTACTCATTAGTATTTCAAATGTCTTTTACCTCTAACTTTTGATAATTTTAAGTTTGCAGCCTATCTGATTCTAATTTAATTAAATCACACAGACAGAACCATCACACCCATGAACCTGCTTTACAATAAACCACAATAATATTATGAAACTTATTATAGGTTCATGACAACTTATGTTATCTTTCCATTCATAGATGTCTGCCCCATCAGAGCAAGGGGAGAGCAGCTCCAAAAGGAGCAAAGATGCCCCCAGATTCCTCTCCTTGCAGTAGAGGCTCGAGCTGATCGCCTCATCCCAAGATGGGGTAAGAGGAGGGACCACAGGCAGACATGAGCTGCGTGGGAGGAGGTGGCTGAGCATGAACTTGAGTGTGGACATGGTCAGATGAAGCTGGAGTCAGTGCCAGAAGAGATCAATGATCTCGTGAAGTCAGCAAGGGTGAGCATGCCATCGTCAGTATGGACAACATGCTTCCAGTGTGTGACTTGCAGAAAAAGCAAATCCAGCGGGTGTACCAGGTACTCAGCTCATCCACAGTTACATGTTTGCAAAGGTGCGCAGCTTTCTTTAATCATGCCATGGATCATTCCAACCAGTTATGAATCAGGCAGCCCAAAAACTGCACAAGCAGAAAAGCCAGAACAAAAAGCAGAGAATGCTGGTAGAAGTCAACAGTTCTGGCATCTTGTGTGAAGAGAGAAACATAAGGAGCTGTTTGTGGTGATGATCAATTCCTCTGAGCTTTCAAGAGGAGCCATGCTTACTGGAAAGTTTCACTCGGCCTCATCCACAGATGATGTCAGACCTGATAACATCTACCAGCATTCCTTGTGTGTAAATCTTTTCTTCTATTTTGGATGGTGGTTGGTTGGCACGATGACATTCACCCCCAGAGGACAGTCTTCAGCTGGCCATGTGTTCATCTCATATTGTTGCTGAGACATTTGAGTTCTTGAAAGTGTTAACACCAAATCTATATCTAATGTTTTCAGGAGAAGCAAGCTAAGAATCCCAATGTGCGCTGCTGCACCAGTGGCGGAGTTGCAAGGCTTGAGATCCTCAGCACATTTGAGGTACAAGTGCTGTCCTTCATAGACATGCAGTGGTTAAAGGCTTATAGGTTTCGGCAAGATTGGAGTCCAACCTGGTTCCGGTGAGGTGACAGAGACATCATACTGGATTTTAGGATGAAATGATCACTTTGGCCTGAATTTTCAGTCGGCGGGAGGGCTCGGCAGGAGCGGGCAGGAGCAGTAAGGAACCCGACTGTCACCACAATCAGGTGTGCACCACCATGTTACGGGGGCGGGCCAATTAAGGCCCGCCCAGCATAATGCGCATCTTCAGAGATCAGCGGGAAGGGACGGGAGGCCAATGTCCACCCGGTCCAAGGGGACCCGGTGGCCTATTCAAAAATGGCGCAGGCAGCTGTCCTAAGGCTGCCATTGACTTCACAGATCAGCAATGGAAAACATCATCAGCCAACAGGGCAGGCAGGCGGGCAGGTCGACGGGGCAGTCAGCCCCAAAGTTTTACGATAAGTAGCCTCACTGCCCTCCTGGAGGAGATGGCAGCACGCTGGGATATCCCTGTCCCAAGGGATGGGAGAAGGAGCCCCCCCCACCACCTAACCAAACATGCCTGGGAGGAGGCAGCATCAGGAGTCAGCTCCCATGATGTAGTGAGGCGCACATGCGTGCAGTGCCGCAAGTCGTTTAATGACCTCCTGCAGTCAGAAAGGGTGAGTACCATGTTGGCATGGGTCACTTAGCACAACAATTAGGTGTCTGTCCCCGCACCCCCCCCCACCAACCTCATCGCACCTCCAAGTTCTTGGAGTGTGAGTGGCAAATGTCATGGAGGCAACATCTGGGCAAGGGGGTGTGTGTTTTGCGTCTCCAGGCTGAGCCCTGCAAGGTTTTCCTCAGGTAGGGGTGGCAAGGCTGCAATGGCTAATCAATGCTCCTCTTTCCTTTCAGGAGAAGACAGCCCACAATAATGCAGAGAGGCTGCAGACTGGTGGAGGGCTGTCCCACCTTCTAATCCTTACCAGATACGAGCAGGAGACATTGGAGCTGGAGAGTCACCATGTGCCTAGAGCCTTCGGCCACGGTGAGGTTGGGGTGCCACAGGGAGGTAAGAGGGCAATGCACTGATGTCAGAATATCTGTCATTGCAACCATTCCACTGTTGACTGTATATTGATTTCAGCCTCCAACATGGAATCCCCATTGATAATGGAAAGACGAGGGCACCCTCATCCGGGTGTCAGGCATGCACATTAACAATGTAACTACTTCAATTAATCACATGTCCTTGTTCTTTCTTTCAGGCTCACCAGAACACCCTTGGTCTTAGGAGCCTGAAGGACCACCGCTCACCCCTGAGGGCACGGATGATCTGAACGCACCAGCGTCACACCCTCTCAGCCAGGCAGGCATCAGTGCAGATACCAGCTCCTCGGTGGGAATAAGATCATCGGCTAGTATCTCGGTGCACAGTGGTGAGGGCACTTCTGACTCGCTTGAGGTGCAGGCAGAGGCAGAGAGTGCCCAGGGTGATGACAGTTGGAGGACTGCTGGGGACCAGGAACATGCTCAGCCAGTGGCTGACGATGTGCCTCTGGAGTAGTCCCTGAGGCAGCAGATGCTGTAAATCCAGCAGGTTATGCAGGAGGATCTGGCGGAGATACATAAGGGAATGCGTGCCATGATCTTCGTGATGGAGGAGTCCATGCAGAGCATGAGCAATGCAATGACCTCATGGCCAAGCGCACTGCCTCCTCTCATGGAGAGGCTCCTCCAGGAGCTCAATCAGGGCTTCCTGGGGATGCGGTCGGACCAGCAAGCCATCACAATGATCTCAGGTGGTCAGTGTCAGTGTGGGAGATGGGGTTGGGCCCCAGTATCCCAGCTAGGTGGCCATCCATCAATGGTGAGCATGGAGGTTCAAAGCGACCTGACGTTGGTGCATGAGCTGCTTGTCGTCTCTGTGGGCTCCTCTCAGGGCTTTCCGGATGATGGCAGCAGCTCCTCTGTCCCTCTGCCAGTGACCGTGGCATCCAATGAGGCTGTGGCGATTGGGGGGATGCCAGCTGTGCCACTGACCACTCCCTCCCAGGCGGGGCCAGCACAGGCTTCACGGGCCAGAGGACGCCCGCCAAGGTCATCAAGGCCAACAGGAGAGCAGAGTGAACAGGCTGTCTCCAATGCCGGTGCCAGTGAGGGGGAGCACCTAGACATAGCAACTGCAAATGTAAACGTAAATCGCCTTAGGCACCACATGAGTTATCACTAGTGTTTTTTTTTTTGCCCCACTTTTAAGTTATTTTTAAGTTGATGTGATGTTGAACGCTTTTTCATTTAGTTTGATTTCTGTATGCCAGGCTGCAAAGTAGTAAATGTTTGTTCTCAGTGAGCTTCTGGGTGCTTCATTAGTTCTGCAGGTGCAGGGGAACCCATGATGTTATGAGTGATATGTTTGTCATTGAGCTTTATTGAAATGGCACATAGTGCATGTTGTTGACCAAGCAAATATTGCTCTCAGGTATCGAGAATGGAGCCAGCAGCCCTGGTATGTGGTAATGATTCATCTTCGGCAGGCTAGCTGAAGGGGCGTTGGATCAAAGAATCCCGGGTGTCCCTGCCTCCCTGGAGTTTGCCCAGGTCAGCATCTATCCCCTCAGCGTTCTGATGAGCATGCTCGTCCTCGGACTCACTACTGGACTCATACATCTTCCTCCACTGCGTCCCCCCTTTCCAGCGCCAGATTGTGGAGGGCGCAGAATGCAACCACGATCAGTGACACACGATCTGGGGGGTATTGCAGTGTGCCCCCTGAACGGCCCAGGCATCGGAAGCGCATCTTGAAAAGACCAATGGTTCTCTCTACCATAGCCCTTGTGGAGGAGTGGCTCCTACTGTACCGCTGCTCAGCCTCTGTTCTTGGATGGTGGAGAGGCGTCGTGAGCCGCCTTTTGAGGGGATAGACCTTGTCACCCAGCCGCCATCCATCCAGCCGGGCTGGAGCATTGAAGAGCCTCGGCACCTGGGAGTGTCTCAGGATGTAAGCGTCATGGGACCTGGGTACCTTGCACAGACTTGTAGAATCTGCATCCTGTGATCACACACTATCTGCACGTTCATGGAGTGGAAGCCCTTCCTGTTGATTAAGGCACCGGGCTCACCTGCTGGCGCCTTGATGGCCACATGTGTGCAGTCTATAGCACCCTGGACACGAGGGAAGCCAGCAATCACTGCAGAGCCTCTGGCTTACTCTGCCCGGCTGGCCTCGTCTGTGCAATAGTGAATGAAAGTCAATGCGTGCCTGACCAGAGCATCTGTCACCAGCTTGAACATAACTGTGGACAGCTGATTGGGAGACTCCACAAAGATCACCCACCGACACTTAGAAAGAACTGGAGGTGTAGAAGCTGAGGGCTACTGTGACATTCAGCACCACTGGCATGGGGTGTCCACCCACACAGTTGGAGCTGATCTCAGGTCTGATCATCTGACAGGTGGAGGTCACTGTTTCCCTTGAGAGACGGAGCCTCATTTGGCACTGCACTTCAGACATATTGAGGTAGCTGCATCACCGCCTGTAAACCCTGGCAGCAGGACAGTGGCGTCTTCTGTGGCCCCTTTCGCCTTGGACTTCCTGTTGGCCCTGCGCCCCTTGTGCCTGCACCTATCCTCCCACAAGTGGCTCCCCTGGAGGCTGAACAGGGACACCTGGCCTCCTCCCTCTTCTGGCCCTCTCTTCCTCAGAGGAGGAGGTGCCTCCAGCAGAGAGCACAATCCCCATTCCCAGGGTAACGGAAGGCTGTCTGATACCTGGAATGCCCTAAGTGTTCTGACTCCTCCAGAGTCCTGAACTGAAGCCTGTTATTTCTGTCAAAGTGGCTCTGAAGCTGTCCCATTCATACAAGCAAGAAGCAGTAAGTAATGATCTAAAGTTCTAACAACTCACATTAGCGAGCCCACTCATCCCTCTTATCCCGCCCATGGATGAGGCATTTGAAAATGTGGCCTACCCGACTGCCCGTTGTGCCCATGTGACGCCCTGAAAATCACACGGGCTGCGCAAAATCGATTTTAATTGCTGCCTCAAGGGCCTTAACTGGCCCGTTAATTAATGGCGGGCTCGCCTCCGAACTCATACGCCCACCTTCCGAAATATCGCAATGGCGCGCGGTGACGTCGGGACACAAGCCTGACGTCATTGCGCATAATTTTACGCGCATGTGTGTCAGACCCACCCCCTCGTGCCTACTGTAAAACCCTGGCCTGTGATTTGAAGGTGCATTGGTGAAATGCACAGTGTTTGTTGCTGGGATTGCACACTCGTGACCATTGGCATCATCAGAAGGTACAAGTCTTTGTTCATGGGATCATAGTTTCTGCAGACTTAATTAATGCATGTTTGGCTGGGTGAAAGTGTATCTGAGTTAAGATTTCGATGTGATGCTTTTAGTAATGTGATAACCGATGACCCTTCTCAATTAATACTGTTCCTTATAGGAGAAGCCTCCTCAGCGCAGCCTCCATTGATAATGTTGAAGAACCTCTACCCTCCTCTGAGGATCAACCCTCAGAAGGTGCACTGTCACACCCTCTCTAAGCATCCAGCACCATCGCAGATATTGACACTTCAGCAGGGATCAGCACGTCCGACATTTCACAGTTGCAGGTGCAGCTCCTGGAGAGTGTGGAGGAACAGTCCCCAGGCAGTCAGAGGAGTGCCTAGGGTGAGCTAAAGTCTGAATACGAGTCGGATGGTGAATCTCTGGTGTCGTCTGTAAGGCAGCGATGTTGGATGTGCAGTGCGAGATCCGTGAAGATATGGCTGGTATAGTAGAGGGGTTGCCTGGCCCAGACTGTGGAGGTGTCCACCCAGGCCATGTGCACTGCGATCACCCACTCTACAGTGTGCCAAGCCTCCATCATGGGCAGATTGGTGAGTCTCCTGGAGAGGCAAACCAAAGCATTGCAGGTGCGATTGTTGGGATGCGCTCTGAACTGCACACCATGCCCTGGCTCTGAGCTCAGGAGCTCAGGCCCAGGGCGACAGGGGAACTGGGAGCTTGGTCACCCACCCAGCTCCTGGAACCTCACCATTTGGCAGGGAGGACCAACCAGTCCTAGTGGCGGGGGATGAGCAGCAGCTACCTCCATCTATGAATTCCTCTCTTGGTATCTGTGAGGAGGGCAGCACCTCCTCCATCCACCAGCTATTGACACAGAGCTCGACCAGTGCTGCAGCTACTGAAAGACTCACAATGAGGGGCTCAGGGTTGAGATCTCTCATCGTCAATGTCTTTTGTTTGTTAATTGTTCACATTAAACTGTAAAGTCATATTTCCTCATCCATGTATGCTTTTTCATAGCTGGGAGATGTGTGACTCATTTCTGTGCGCGAGGGTAGGATTTCCAAATTTGAAGGAAGGCTGAAAAAAAATGTCTCTTCCTGTGGGTCACTGGAGAAGTGTGGCTTGTGAGGGCTTCAGAAGCTTCTCACTGTAATTGTGAGATGGGGGGGGATCTGTCTCCTCATTTACGTGACACCGGTGTTCTGCAGGACTCTACACAAACTGTTGCCGTATTAAGGCTTCCCTAGTCTCGCAACTATCTGCTCGTGACCAGGCACATGCACTGCATCATTGCTGTGTTTCCCTGCCACATCCTCTACTTTGTCCTCCGATGACTACTCCCATTCTGGCCTCTCATCATCCTCTTTGGATAGCTATGTTGTGGAGGACACAGCAGACCACAACCATCAGGGAGACACATGAGATGGAGTACTACAAAGTACCTCCTGATCTGTCAAGGCATCTGAAATGCATTTTCAGAAGGCCAACAGTCTGCTCCGCAATGGCCCTGGTGCTGGCATAACTGTCATTAAACCGTCACTCTCCCTCAGTTCTTGGGGTCCTCACAGGTGTCATGAGTCATCTCTTCAAAGTTAACCCTGATCTCCCAGAAGCCAAACTTCCAATGCATTGGGCCTAGTGAAAAGAGCTATTATTTGTGAATTCCTAAGATGTACGCATTATGGCTGCTGCCTGGAAACCTGTATTACTTAATGTTTGTGGTCACATGCAAGCTGAACCTTGATTGAGTGGAAGCCCTTTCTGTTGAATGCACAGGGTTGCCCTGCAGGAGCTTTGATGGCTACATGGGTGCAATCAATGGCTCCCTGCACCTTGGAGAAACGAGCAAATGCTACAAAGCCTTGGGCCCTCTCCATCTGGCTTTGGGCATCAGTGGTGGAAGTTATGTAATTTCTGGCCCTCCGGAACATTGCATGAGTGATGACCTTGATGCAGTGGTGTGCAGCTGGCTGGGTTATCCCTGCGAGGTCCTCGGATACTGCTTTAAAAGACCGAGCAGCAAAAAAGTTGAGCACCATTGTCACCTTCAGGGTGACAGGCATTGGGTGGCTCCCAAGGCAGTTTGATGCAATCACTCCAGAAAACATCTCACAAAGGGACGTGACAGTTTCCCAAGAGAGCCTCAGCCTTCCTCAGCACTAGGTTTCTAGCATCCAGAGATACAACCTCGGTGCTGTGTAATATCTTTGTTGCCTGCGAGGAGCCTCTCCAGGCTCTGCCTGAACTTCGGGTCCTAGTGTTAGTCTGTCTCCACCCAGAGGAGCTACTGCCTTGCAGCTCCTCTCACCCTTCTCCTCTTTCTATTCCCCCTAATCCTCCCCTCCTCCTCACTGGAGGATGTGCCTTTTACAGACACCGTAATCCCCATCCGTGCAGGAGCGATTACAACACTCACCCCAGGTTGAAGGAGAGAATGGGGTTTTTTGGAGACCCTCCCAATGAGAGGACAAGCCTTCTAAAGAAATGTAATCCTAAATTCTGCAAGGCCCAGTTAAATGAGAACTTCCTGCAGTCAGAACTTTTGGAACTGCAAGGCTGAGACTCTGCTCTCAGCTGCAGTGTAAAAACCCATCCTAAAAAGCCTGCTCTTAAAAAGACAAGTTTCACATCTGACGTGATTCAGACCTTGAAGGCGTTTTATTGCCCTTCAGCCTGTATTATTGTGCTCTGCGCGCTTATTAATTGCCTCAAAAGGCATTTAAATGGACATTTAAATAACACAGGTAGGTTCCCAACCTTTTGACCCAGCCGTGCATGGTATTATCTAAAACGAGCCTGATGACGTTTGGAATGCCACTCAACATCATCACACCCAATATTATGCTCTGCAAAGCGGGAAATGCTCCCGTTCACAGAGCGTAAAATATAACGGATAGATTGGGACCTGAATATTGATGGGCACGTTACCTTTAGGAAGGACAAGAAGTTAGGAAAAGGTGGAAGGGTAGGTCTGCTAATTAATGATGGTATTAGCGGAGTAGAGAGGGTGACCTAATTCAGGAAACCAGGATGTAGAAGCGGTGTGGGTCGAGATGAGAAATTATAAAAGCAAGAAGTCACTTGTGGGAGTGGTGTACAGACCCCCTAATTGTAACTACATGGTAGGACAGAGTACAAAGGAAGAGATATGGGAGCTTGTCAGGAAGGTACGGCAATAACCATGGGTAATTTTAATCTACATATAGAGTGGAAAAATCAGATGGGCATAGGTAGCCTAGATGTATAGTTCATAGAATGTTTTTGGGATAGTTTCTTAAAACAACATGTTCTGGAGCCAACCAGGGAGCAGGCTATACTAGACCTGATATTGTGCAATGAGACATGATAATTTGATAACCTCATAGTGAAGGTACCCCTGGGTAGCAGTGATCATAATATGATTGAATATTACATTCAGTTTGAGGGAGAGAGGAGTGGGTCTGATACTAAGTGTTTAAACTTAAATAAGGACAATTATGAGGGCATGAAAGCTGAGCTGGCTAAAGTGAATTGGAAAATTAGGTTAAGAGATAGGTCAATAGAGATGTAATAGCTAATATTTAAGGGGATATTTCAGAATGCACAAATGGATACATTCCAACAAGTAAGAAAAAGTCCAAGGGATGGACACACCATCCATGGTTAACTAGAAAAGTTAAAGATAGTATCAAACTTAAAGAAAAAGCAAATAATTGTGCAAAGATAGGTGGAAGGCCAGAAAAATTGGACAGAATATAATGAAGAGCAAAGAATGACTAAACAACTAATAAAGAGGAAAAAAAAATACAGCACGAGAGAAAGCTAGCCAGAAATATAAAGGCAGATAGTAAGAGTTTTTATAAATATTTTAAAAAGAAAAGAGTTAACAAAGTGAGCATTTGTCCTATAGAAAGTGAGTCTGGGGAATTGATAATGGAAAAAAAGGAGATGTCAGAGGAATTGAACAGGTATTTTGCATCAGTTTTCACTATAAAGGATACATGTAGCATCCAACAAGCAACTATAAATGAGGAAATGGAAGTGGGGAAGGAGGTCAGGAAAATTACAGTCACCAGAGAAGTGGTGCTGAATAAATTCTTGGAACTGCAGGCTGACAAGAACTTGGATCCTGATGGACTTCTTTCTAGTATTATGACCCAGCAGTTGGTAAAACTGAGTTATTTAAAAATCCCAGTGGAAAACTTTAAACAACTGACATATTTTAAGTGGTACATTTGAGATGCAACTCTAAATTCAGGAATCAAACCACCAGTTCTCGAGAAGTTTTATATTAAACTAAATGAAAGATTTTATTAAGTCACAACACATTAAACATATATACATGGTTACAAATTACTACTATCATAACTTAAATTCCCAAACTAATCTCCATTAAGGCAACAGCACTCATAGACTTAACCAGACACCAGGCAAAGCATTTTCACCATATGAATTCAAAATGAGGTTCCTCTCACTTTGGTTCCTGTGGAGACAGTTGTAGACTTACAGCTCCTTTAATCTTACATTGCTTCTGCCCTGTACACATGAAAACTGCTATCGATTATATGCAGCACATCTCATTGAATGTAAATTCACATTGTATCACTGGCCTTTTGAACTCCACCTCTTCTAATAATAAAATCCCTTTCATAGTACCAATTTTATTAGTACTATAAACATATTGCTTGGTCTCTGCTAGCTAGGTGCCAAATTTCACCCCACTTCTTGAATGCTTTATTCAAAAAATGCATATGCACTCTAACTCTCTTACATTTCAAAACTAGTACACATCAACGCACCCAGACTAGCTGGGGCTTTAATCCAGTTAAGACACACTCACAGACTAAACCTTTATTTTAAAAGAAAAATATTTTCCAATAATATATATATTAATAGCTTCATGACACTAGAGTCTTAAAAGAAGTGTCTGGTGAGATAGTTGATGCATTGGTTTTAATCTTCCAAAACTCCTTAGATTTGGGGAAGGTCCCATTAGGTTAGAAGATAGCAAATGTAACTCCATTATTCAAAAAGGGAGGGAGACAGGAAGTGGGAAACTACAGGCCAGTTAGCTTAACATCTGTTGTAGGGAAAATGTTAGAAGCTATTAGTTATAGCAGGGCACTTGGATAAGCTCAAGGTCATCAGGCAGAGTCAACATGGCTTTGTGCAAGGGAAATCGTGTTTAACCAACTTATTGGAGTTCTTTGAGGAAGTGACATGTGCTGTGGATAAAGGGGAACCAGTGCATGTACTGTACTTAGATTTCCAGAAGGCATTTGATAAAGTGCAACATTAAAGGTTATTGCAGAAAATAAATGTTCACGGTATAGGGGGCAACATATTGATATAGATAAAAGATTGGCTGGCTAACAGGAAGCAGAGAGTAGGCATAAATGGGTCTCTTTCAGACTGGCAGGATGTAACGAGTGGTGTGCCACAGGGACCAGCGCTGGGACCTCAACTGTTTACAATTTATATGAATGACTTGGATGAAGGGATTGAAGGGATGGTTGACAAATTTGCTGATGACACAAAGATAGGTAGGAAAGTAAGTTATGAAGGGGACATAAGGAGGCCACAAACAATATAGATAGGTTAAGTGAATGGGCAAAGATCTACCAGATGAAGTATAATATGGGAACATGTGAAATTGTCCATTTTGGCAGGAAGAATAAAAGAGAAGCATATTATCTAAATGGTGAGAGATTGCAGAGTTCTGAGATGCAGAGGGATCTAGGTATCCTAGTGCATGAATCACAAAAGGCTATTATGCAAGTACAGCAAGTAATTAGGAAAGCTGATAGAATGTTATCATTTATTGCAAGGGGAATTGAATACAAAAATAGGGAGGTTATGCTTCAGTTGTGCAGGGCACTAGTGAGACCACATTTTGAGTACTATGTACAGTATTGGTCACCTTATTTAAGGAAGAATGTAAATGCATTGGAGGCAGTTCACAGAAGGTTTACCAGTCTAGATCTGGAGTAGGTGGGTTGTCCTGTGAGGAAAGATTGCACAGAGTAGGCTTGTATCTGCTGGAGTTTAGAAGAGTAAGAGGCGGCTTGATTGAAATCTATAAGATCCTGAGGGCTCTTGACAGCATGGATGTTGCGAGGGATGTTTCCTCTTGTGGAAGAATCTAGAACTAGGGGCCACTGTTTAAAAATAAGGATTGCCCATTTAAAACAGAGAGGAGGGGAATTTTTTTCACTCGGGGTTTTGAGTATTTGGAACTCTCTGCTTGAAAAGGTGGTGGAAGCAGAGTCTTTGAATATTTTTAAGGTGGATAGATCCTCAATAAGCATGGAGGTGATAGGTTATCGGCAGTAGGTGCGATGCAATTTCAGGTTACTGTCAGATCAGCCATGATCTTACTGAACGGTGGAGCAGGCTCGAGAGGCTGAATGGCCTACTGCTCCTTGTTCGCATGTTCATGAGTGAACTGGGAAATGAAGTTAAGAGATGGGTCAATAGAGATGCGATGACAGACATTTATAGGGATATTTCAGAATACACAGAATAGATACATTCAAACAAGAAAGAAAAATTCCAAGGGGAGGACCCACCATCCATGGTTAACTAAAAAGGTTAAAACAGTGTCAAACGTAAAGAAAAAGCATTGCACAAAGATGAGTGGCAGTTCAGAAGATTAGACAGCATATAAAGAACAGCAAAGTATGTCAAAAAGATTAATAAGGAGATAAAAATTAGAGTATGAGAGAAAGCTAGCTAGAAATACAAAGGTGGAAAGTAAGAGTTTCTGTAGATAATTAAATAAGAATTAACAAAGTGAGTGTTGGTCCTATAGAAAGTGAATCTGAGGAATTAATAATGGGAAAAAAAGGAGATGGCAGATGTATTGAACAGGAATTTGCATCAGTCTTCACTTTAGAGGATACAAGAAATATCCCAGAAATAGTTGTAAATCAGGAATTGGAAGGGGGGAGGAAAATTACAATCACCAGGGAAGTGGTACTGAGCAAACTGTTGGAGCTGTAGGCTGACAGATCCCCAGGTCCTGATGGACTTCATCCAAGGGCCTTAAAATAAGTGGCTAGTGAGATAGTTAATGCATTGGTTTATTTTTCCAAGATTCTCTGCATTCGGGGAAGGTGCCATTAGATTGGAAAATAGCAAATGTAACTCTTTTACTCAAAAATGGAGAGAGACAGAAAATAGGAAACTACAGGCTAGTTAGCTTAACATCTGTCATAGGGAAAATGTTGGAAGCTATCATTAAAGATGTTATAGCAGGGCACTCAGAAAAATTCAAGGCAATCAGGCAGAGTCAACATGATTTTGTGAAAGGGAAAACATGTTTAACCAATTTATTGGAGTTCTTTGAAAGAGTCACATGTCCTGTGGATAAAGGGGAACCAGTGGATGTACTGTACTTAGATTTCCAGAAGGCATTTGATAAGGTGCTACATCAAATGTTATTGTACGAGGTAACTTATTGACATGGGTAGAAGATTGGCTAGCTAACAGGAAACAGAGGATAGCCATAAATGGGTCACTGTCTGTTTGGTGGGATGTGACTAGTGGGGTGCCACAGGGATCAGCGCTGGAACCTCAACTGTTTACAATTCATATAAATGACTTGGGTAAAGGGATCGAAGGTATAATTGCTAAATTGGTTGATGATACATAGATAGGTAGGAAAGTAAGTTGTAAAGAGAACATAAGGAGGCTATGAGGGGACAGATAGGTTAAGTGAGTGGACAAAGATCTGATAAATGGAGTATAATGTGGGAAAATGTGAAATTCTCCATTTTGACAGAAGGATTAAAAAAGAAGCATATTATCTAAATTGTGAGAGATTGCAGAACTCCAAGGTAGAGAAGGATCTGAGTGTCATAGTGCATGAATCACAAAAGGCTAGTATGCAGGTCCAGCAAGTAATTAGGAAGGCTGATAGAATGTTATTGCTTATTGCATGAGGAATTGAATATAAAAGGAGGGCGGTTATGCTTCAGTTATACAGGGCACTGATGAGACTACATTTGGAATACTGAGTACAGTATTAGTCTCCTTATTTAAGGAGAGATGTAAATGCATTAGAAGCAGTTCAGAGAAGATTTACCAGTCTAGACCTGGAATGGGGGGGTTATCTTATGAGGAAAGATTGGACAGGCTAGGCTTGTATCCGCTGGAGTTTAGAAGAGTAAGAGGTGACTTGATTGAAACATAAGATCCTGAGTGGTCTTGACAGGGTGGATGTGGAGAGGATATTTCCTCTTGTGGGAGAATCTAGAATTAGGGATCATGTTTAAAAATAAGGGGTTGCCCATTTAAGACAAAGATGAGAAGGTAGTGAGTCTTTGGAACTCCTTTCCTCTAAAGGCAGTGGAAGCAGAATCTTTGAATGTATTCAAGGCAGAGGTAGAGAGATTCTTGATAGACAATGAGGTGAAAGGTTACCAGGGGGTGGGTGGGAGCTTACAGTGAGATGATTTAATTGAATGGCAGAGCAGGCTCGAAGGGCCAAGTGGCCTACTTCTGCTCCTAATTCATATGTTCGTAAAAAAATGAGTAATCCACCTGGCATGAAATGCAAGCATTTTATTGCTCATACGACATATTATTGCAGACAATTGGGAGATTAATGAGCTTAATTACACCATTGCATGAAATTTGAATGACGCAGGTGGGCTCCCGAATTCTAGCCCTGCCTGGCTGCCTAATTATCCGGATCGGATGTGATGACATTGTCATTGCACCCGAAGATACGTTGGTGTGGGCACACAACACTCCCATTTTATGAGCGTATTATTCAGCCTCTAATGTCTTCCCTAGTCAGTACTGCCACCCCACCTTCCTTTCTCCTTCCCTATCTTTTCTGAACACTTTATATCCTTGAATATTAAGTGCCCAGTTCCCACAACTTTTCAGCCATTTTTCCATTATTGCCACTACATCATTTTCCCACACGGCTGGCTATTTGTGCTTGTAGCTCACATTCCTAAACAAAAGATTAGTGCAGTATTGAGTATTTCCACTAGATGTCAGTATGCATTTAGTAATATGGCATACTAAGCCTGATTTGAAAACAATGCTAAAGATATCTAGATATCACTTGCTTTGAAACCTTTGTATCACATCTGAGGCATTGAACATGAGAGTCTGTAGGAATAGATCAGTTGGCCTCTCTAATGTAATGACCATCTGCTTATTTTGTGAAGTTGCAAATTAGACTGGAAATTATTGAGCCAAGAAAAATATACTTTTTTAAAATACCGTATGAAAGAAATAACACCAAAAGTTCCTCATCAATACAGCCACAATAACATAAAACAGAACTCATATTCAAACTACACGTGTTTCAAGAGAATAGTATTGGTTGACTGGAAGTCAACAATTGTTCCGATAACTTCAAAGAAAAGCGCTATTTTGTTAAGCCCATCAATATGGCTTTTCTATTTTTGGAAAGATGACTTAGCCCAGTTTCTAAATCTACCTCCGCTCCACCATGTAATCTTCCCTGTGGCATGACAGCCAGAATCCTAGCTATATTTATGGCAAATAACAAGTCACAACTCTGACCGGTCTCTTCAGCGTCCTATGTGTCTGATTGCTCAAACCAGCTGCAAAGCTTGTCAAAGGTGCATCCTTGGTCCCTCCAGTTCAAAGACTTTCTCAAACATAAATCTGAGACTTAAGGCCTGATTTTAACTCCATATGGGAATTGGGCAAGCAGCAAACCAACTTGCCCTTGGAAGCATGAACCTCCAGGACATTTTAATTCCCAGGCCTCATCCTCATGCTCCCTCCTCCTTTCACCTTGTTACTTGCCCACCCAAAAGAAATGATAGCTGGCCACCAGGCAATATACTGATGCTGCATGGCAGTAAGCCACCAAGGATGGAAAGAATGGCCCCTGGCACTCACCTTAGCACAAAGAGGATTTAAGAATAGCATTAACACTAATGCACTTGCTCTAGGCGGTGCAGTCCGCACTGCAATAATGAGATAAATACGTCACATGTAAGTAATGATTTTTTTTTATTTGTCCATGGGATGTGACTATCGCTGGCAAGACCAGCATTTTTGGCCCATCCCTAATTGTCTCTGAGAGCCGC
This sequence comes from Carcharodon carcharias, assembly GCF_017639515.1. Taxonomy (NCBI): domain Eukaryota; kingdom Metazoa; phylum Chordata; class Chondrichthyes; order Lamniformes; family Lamnidae; genus Carcharodon; species Carcharodon carcharias. Next base: position 140,783,466 of record NC_054468.1, on the reverse strand, counting down.
CTTCTTGAAATACTGTAGTCCATGTGATGTAAGTACATCCACAGTGCTGATAAAGGAGGGAGTTCCAGGACTTTGAGCAATAGTGAAGGAAGAATCTAATTACAGTTAGGCTGGCTGTGTTACCATTACAAGCACTTACAAGCATTAAGCCACTGTTTCGAAGTTAAGTTTAGACTCTCCAGTCTAATAACATGTCTTCAGAGCTTAGGAAAGTATGCTGTTCCATAAACTCAAAAGCTGGGGGAAAGGTAATGGCAACCACCCCCGCCACCCCCCCCACTCCACCCCTCTTCTTTGAACAAAGCAATTTTTAGATGTCACATAACATGTGAAATTAGATTTAGAATCAATCAATGCTTAAGATGTGCCTTGTTGGAATATAAAATCAAGTGGCTTTCAATGTGAGTGCAGAGGTGACACTCTGTAATTAACACTCCATAGGTAGTAGTAGTCATGTATTCTAAAATTAACAAGTGCAGTGAATTGAATTTGTAATCCTTGTCATCCAAATACCTACTTTGGAACATTTTGGAAAACTAGGATTGGTAAATTTCAGTCAAAATGAGCTTCTCGCACTACTTTGTGTGCAAGTCCCATTGCAACACCTACTTATCTGCTAGAAATGAAGAGTAATATGTGATCAATGAATCGTATAAGTATAGAGACAGGCAATTTTTTTATATTCGTTCATGGAATGTGGGCATCGCTGGCTAGGCCAGCATTTATTGCCCATCCCTAATTACCCTTGAGAAGATGGTGGTGAACTGCTTTCTTGAACCGCTGCAGTCTATCTGCTGTAGGAACACCTGCAGTGCTGTTAGGGAGGGAGACCTGCCACCCAGGATTTTGATCCAGCAACAGTAAAAGAACGGCGATATAGTTCTAATTCAGGTATCATGGGGTCATCCATTGTTTTTAATTAGTATTTAATTAGTATGATGATGCAAATCTTGTCTGATAGCTGGACTTTGTGATGTCTAGGGGACAAATTGACTAAACCATGGAAACGTGTGGAGATCATGGTACATGGTTAACTCACCCTCAATAATTGCATTGCAGGCACAGCAGTAATTTTGTGTTGTCTGCTCTTTTAAATGATGGCTGCATGCAGCCAGGGCTACCTATACTGTTTATTACCAGAAACATTAGCAGGGGACCTGATATTTTGTGACGTTAGCCTACTTAAAGACAGCCTGCACCTCCTAAAAGGGGAGATGCACTTTAGCTGCAAGAAGTTTTTTCAACAGCAATCTGGACAATGATATTTTGTGGAATGGCTAAACATATGAGAAAGCCAGTACCAAGGCCTTCTGGCAACATAACTGGAGATCTTGGTGAAAGAGGTGAAAAGAAGGAGAGACATCCTGTATTCGCAAAGGGAGAGCAAGAAAGAGGCTCTCGAGGCATATCCTCAGGAGGCAGTAGGGAGGAGTACCAGGACAGACCTATGCCCAGAGTTTTGCTCCAAGAGCACAGCGTTACTCCCCCGTGGAGACCGATAACTTTCAAAGAGATATTTGAATTCCCAGAGACCAAGAGCAGAATCGTCCCAGATTTGCACTAAGTGCAGCAGCAAGTGGGAAAAAAGTTGTTTTACCTGCTGGCTGCAATGGTGGGTTTTCATACCATATCGGTACATTCCTGGCATGTCCCGCCTAATTAATAATGCATTCCCAGGAAACACGCTGGATCGCTGGTGGAGTGGCCTCTGATGCATCCGCCTCGCCATCACCTCAGGCCTTCAGTAATCCGGGTACCATATTTAAAGGGTGCCCTGCACAGACTAAGCACTCTCTAAGGGATCGAAAGATCATGGCAGTCAAAGGGAGTAAACATACTGCCTCCAAATTTAATGACGCCTCCCTCTTGGGCCTGCTGGATGCAGTGGAGGCCCACCATGAAGCCCTCTACCCCTGCTCTGGGCAAGGATCGGCAAGCAAGGTCACCAATCCAGCATGGGAGGCGGTGGTCAGCGCCAACCTCCTGCAAAAGAGGACAGCCACTCAGTGCCGAAAGAGGATGAATGATCTCCTCCTTTCTGCCAGTATAAGTCACTCCTCTCATCACTCTCAACTCACACATTCACAGGGATCTCACTCACTGCCAGTTCAAGGGACATCACCATTCACTCTCTCACACACACCTTCATCTGTCTGCGGAACGTGTTCTCATCCCATCCATGGCACCACTCACCACCCACATATGCTAGGCATCCTTCTCATCTGGCCTGGCAGGTGTCCTGCTTACATTCTTTCTATCTGTATTCATGCAGGACAAGCTGGCACACAATTAAACAGAGAGGTTGCAGACTGGTGGAGGAATGCCCAGCATCAGGGTCCTCACAGACTTTGAGAATGAAGTTATCCAGCTGTCCCACGAAGATCTGAACAATTTCTGTGCTGACACTGAGGTCGGTAGTGCTCAACCAAGTGAGGATCCATCAGTGCAACATCCATCAGACAACCATGCTGTGAGTGAGTTCTCTGTTCTGCAGTCTTCTGCCGTGCACTAATTATCACTCCTTGCTTTCTCAGGCACATCTGGGAAGCAGCCGAGGTAGCCCACAAGCCAGGTATTCGACTCAAGCCCCGAAGACACCTCAGAAGGAGAATCTGATCCACAACAGGAGGAGGCAGGGACTTCCCAGGTTTCCGACACTTGGAGGACAGCTAGAGGCCAGAAATCTGCTGAGTCAGATGAGGAGCCTCTGCACTTGGTCATACCTCAGTTGCTGGAGGTGCAAAGATAAGCTTGGAAACATCAGGAAGGGATATCCACTGCACTCTTCAAATTGCAAGGCAGAATAAAGGATTCTGTCCGTCTTCAGTCTGAGGTGATAGCACTGACATACCAACACATTGAGGTCAACACTGGTAGGATGGCGGCTGCCATGGAGACCTTGGTCTAGGATATTGGTCTGGCATTGCTGCGCAGCTGAACTCCATCACTGATTCCACAGTTGGCATCCAGCAGTGTCAATGCGACAGGGGTACGGGCAGCTCGATCTCACTTCAGCTTCCGCTTCTCCTCAAGGAGCCAATCAGGGGCCCTCAGGCTCTGACAGGGAGAAGGATCAGCAGATGCACGCCCTGGGGTCATCCACCCAGGTGACTCCAGAAGTATCTGCCTCACCCGAATCCCCTCTTCCTGTGACCCTAGCATTTCCAGCTCCACAGGCCAAGAAGGGTGCCACTGCCACATAGCAGGACCCCAAAAGCAGGCTGAGGCCTTCCAGGTCTCGGCCCTCCAGAGGGCAACCACCAAGGTAATCACAGACAGTCAGCAGGCTGCCTCTACGTCTACTGTGGTTATTGGGGGAACACCAAGACGTAGTGACGGAGTTAGGAGGTTAAGAAGATGCAGCTGCACAGTCTGGGCATGGGTATTAATCACTTATACATAATGTTCACTATTGTAAATAAACTCCAAAGAATGTCTCCTTGCCTATAGCTCCTTGTTATGATGAACAGTGCTCATGCCACTCAGATGTGAAATCTTGGTTCCTGCACAAGATAAAGGTAGGTTTCTCCATCCAGAGCCTCATCCCTTTGCAGTGTGTAACCCTCAGAGCAAAGTGATGGTGTGGCTTCACACTCACTGGATGCATTAGTGATTGCCTGCACCTCGATGGTGCTTTTCATTGCTGCCAGAATGTCATGGGCAGGGGTCACAGAGCTTCGTCATTCTCTCAGCACCTCTGATATGGGGCTGATCCTCCCCCATCTCTTCAGCATCTGTGACCGCTGATAGTGTGGTCCTGAAGGGGACAGGTGCTGAAAGCTGAGAGAGGATCGGGTGCATTTAAAGTGTTACAGCTGTGTCTCCATGATATGACCCTGGTCACAGAGCGCACACAAGCTGCCCTCAGCCAGACAGGAGTCAGACTTTCACAGAGGCAAAGTGAAGATCTATGGAGTGCCCTCACTGCACGTCGTCATCATTTTCCACAAACCTTGCGGCTATGAGGGCCTGCCGACCACGCCTACCTCATCTGGCCAGTCCGATGGCCTTATCGCCAGGATCCTCACCTTTGATGACCTTATCACCACCATCCACTTCAACGTCCCCCTCATTGGAGGAAATGTGCAGCTCCTCCATCTCCTCCTTAGCCAGGTCGTGTGCGCAACAGGCCCTGCTGCCTCTTCAACTTGAGAGAGGTGCTCCTCCCTTTGCTGAGCCAGGCGCCTTTGTCGCTTTGTTCTTCTTCTTCTCTGCTCTAAGCCATGAGGCATACTACTAAATCACCAGGCTCCACGGTCCTAATTTTCTCCTCCTGCAGGATCAAAGAGAGAGACACGTGGGTTAGCATATGTGTCCTAAGAACCTCTCTTGGTTAAGCCTGAAGGCCCCTTCACGCATGCAGGAGAGTGCTGGCCACCACTTGAATGGCCAGTGTGTAGTGCACTCATTGGCTCTCCAGAACCCCACCCACCTCCATCCCACTCCACTTGATCGACTGGTGGCAGCTTCGGCCACTAGGCTGCTTGTTGTGCTCTCAGCTCAGGTGCAGGCATTCTCCTAACTCACACTGCGAGGCTGCGCTGTTAGCTTGAACCATGATGATACAGGTCCAAACCTTAATAAAGACATTGCAAGGAGCTGTGAGCACCTCCACCAGGGACTGCACCATGGCTACCTTTTGCAAGGGGATTCTACAACTTGCCCAGTCCAATTGTTCTGCTCCCTAAAACACACATTAATTTGCAGTCTTCGCCTAAGGGGTAAAAAGCTTTGGAGCATTTGGTGGCACATTCATGCCTTTATTTTTCTTGAATGAGCAGAAAAGCTTTTGAGGCCTAACTCCAAGTGTGTCAATGGAACTGTAGCTGAACGGTCTCAGCTACGGAAGAATGTTCACTTTTGACAAGTTTTCCAAGTGCGTGGCTGTTTCCCTCATGCTCCTGCCACCACCGGGGGAATTGTGTCCTGCCGTTGATGGGTAGAGCAGACGATTGCAAACAGGCTTCACAACGGCATAAGATGAATTTTCGGCCTTCTTATCATTTTGTTGGCACCACCACCAACCACACTCCCCCCCACCCACCATGATGCCCAACATCAACAGGGCTGGAAAATTGCAGCCCAAATTAAAGGATTTGCACAACATGATTCCAAGTTTTAACACTTTCAACATAACAAATAAACTCAAAGCAACATCGACTAAACATGATTTAGTCGGTAACTAACTGAAAATAAACTACAAACAATGTATTGCTTCTTAACTATTAACACAACCAAAAACCCCATGCTATGGTTATACATTACACTGTACCCTAAGTGGACACATCATTCTTCAGGAACCAGTCTAAAGTTATTCTTTTCTTCTCAGCCAGGCAACTTCTAATCCCTGAATTGATTTTGAGGTACACGCTAGAAATTCCTTCCTCTAGTTAATCTCAGAAAATCTTCCAGCCTCCTTTAAATGTTCATGAACTTGGTCTGTCCAATCTGAGCATGAACTTGGTGACTAACAGAAACAATATTTTCTCTGCTTCATTGTAGAACTGGCTGTTTCTGCCTCTGCGTTCTCTACCTCTCAGACTGTGAAAGACTGCTCATGTCTGTCTGTGAATTTCTGTGATATCCTAACAGCTGCAAGCCAATACCACAATGACTTCCTAATGACTTCGCCCTTCCCAAAGCCCATCTCCACGGTAGCGTGAATCACATGGGCCTGGTATCCCAATAGAAAAGTTAATTAGCTATTTTCTAGACCCCAACTCTATTCTATCTTGGAATTAAATATACACCTTAAAGTATAACCACTTAATATTGCTGAAAAGAGAAACATGTTGAAGTTTTTTGTCTTGCAGTCATCAGGACAAATACAATAATTCCAACTTTCAAATAATCACAACAATTTATACTACAGAAGAAAATGGTGCTTATTGGTTGGCAGCTGACTCTGATTGGCCGAGGTGTTGTCATGGAGAAAGTAACGAGGAACAGGCCCCCCAAGCTACCTGGTAATCCATAAAATGCACAAGGTTTGGACATATTCATTTTATTTGCAGGGAATGGGTCCCTGCATATGAATGTACATCACTTCTAGCAAAAGTAAATGAACCACATTACGAGCTTGACTGATTATCTTAATTTGATTGTTATTGTAGCTATTGGCATTCTCACATGCTGTCTAATTACAGAATCACGTTTAACAGTAGACATTTTATTTTGGGTTTTGCAAGCATGGGCTGATTGAGTACAGCCTGTACTCTGCCTATTATCAACTGAAGGCACACGTATTTGATTCAATCAGCCAATCGCTGGGATGTACCGCCTAGGTACCTGGCATTGGACCGGTACTCAAATTCAGCCATGATGTTGCTCAATTCTGTGACAGGCAAAACATCTTTTTGGACTGATAGCAGCATCCTGTTTGAGGAAAATGCCACTCACAGAGTCACTGCATAGTAGCAGAATGAAACGGCTTCCTTAATCTGTTGTTCAAAATTAGATAAAAACAAAAAAACTGCGGATGCTGGAAATCCAAAACAAAAACAGAATTACCTGGAAAAACTCAGCAGGTCTGGCAGCATCTCGAAACGTCAACTCTTTTCTTCTCCGCCGATGCTGCCAGACCTGCTGAGTTTTTCCAGGTAATTCTGTTTTTGTTCAAAATTAGAGCCAGACTTTTTAGGAATGAAATAAGGAAACACATCTTCACACAAGAGGTGGCAGTTTGGAACTCTCTTCTGCAAACAGTAATTGATGCCAGGTTAATTGTTAATTGAAAATCTGGGATTGATAGACTTGTGTTAACCAAATGTATTACAAGATATGGGGTAAAGGAGGATACGTACCATAAGGTCACCAATTAATCATGATCTCATTGAATGGAGGTGCAGACTCAAGTGGCTAAATGGGCTCCTGTTCCTATGCTCTGATGTTTCTCCGTATCTTTGGGTTGTGCTAGGTGTTGGAAGTGCGTTCCTGTTTTTTTTTGTTACTTTAAACACCAGAGTATGCAGACATCAGTTATAGCAACAACAAAATCAGGTCTTTAACAAGCTCATATTGCATGATGCATCATGAGTACTCAGATATACTATATAATTCCAATATGGTTACATGATTCTTTACTGAGCTCACAATTCATTATGGGAATTCAGGTATTCAGGTATATCACACTCCACAATCCTCTGCAACTACAGCTTACACTGGTGTACCCAAAACTCTTACAACCAATTCTACCTTTGATCTCTACATTTCATGCATACTGCCTTAAAATCACAATACATCAAAAGACACACAAGGTGACATTGAATGAATCGGTGTGAAACCAAGATGATGCACTTTGCCTATCTCAATCTTAATCATTTGTTACCATAGTTATATGGTCCATTTAAGCTCTTCAATCACTTTATTACTATAAACATAGGAACCAGACCAACTACTCTTTCTTGGACTCGAACTCAAGTTCTGTCGAAGGGTCATGAGGACTCGAAACGTCAACTCTTTTCTTCTCCGCCGATGCTGCCAGACCTGCTGAGTTTTTCCAGGTAATTCTGTTTTTGTTTTTGTTTTGGATTTCCAGCATCTGCAGTTTTTTTGTTTTTATTTTTGTTTTTACCAACTTCTCTCAAACCATCAAGACATGGATGAATGACCATCACACACTCCTTCAACTCCTCATACTTGCCTTAGGCCTGCTTCACAAGGCTTCCTTGTTCAATTAAAAAATTGTTTTAACTCATCATGTGCTGATTACTCATGATGTACATGGGTTTTAAACCCACATTCTCACACAAGACTCCTTCACTATGGTCAAAGCAGCAAAAATTTATTTCAGGAAACTGATGGTGTGATCTATAATGTGCCCACCTTCTCCACTCTGATCTCAAATTCTTGACTAACAAGTGAGTTAAAGGTTATCAGGGGTAGGTGGAATGTGGCGTTGAGGCCACAGTCAGATCAGCCATGATATTATTGAATGGTGGAGCAAGCTCAATGGGCTGAATTACCTACTCCTGCTCCTAATTCATATGTTCGTATGTTCCTTGTGGCAGCTTGGCTCTCACTGAAGGCCTGCCAGGTATATGTGCATTGTTTCCAGACTGAATTCATGAGCCATGTCATGAGTGGATAGCTCTTGTAGCCAGTTGCCAGTCTTTTACTTCGTCAAGTACAGGTGGCACAGGAGAATGCTGCAGAATGAAGGTTTTGTGACTTCTGCCAGGATAATGGACATTTATCTCTGTGTTCAGACACAAGATGCATGATGAGGGAGTGGAATCCCTTTTGGTCTAAGAAAATGGTTAAGTTCACATGAGGCTCTTAGAAGGCACACATAAATACAAGAATACGAGAGATAGGAGCAGGAGTAGACCATATGGTTCATCAAACCAGCTCCACCATTTGGTAAGATCATGAGTAATCTTCTGCTTCAAATCTATTTTCCCAGCCATTCCCCATATCCGTTTGTTTCCTGAGAGGCCAAAGATCTGTCTATCCCAGCTTTCAATAGTCAACTATGGAGTATCCACAACCTTCTGTGGAGAGAATTCCAAAGATTCAGAACCCTTGGAGTTAAGAACTTTTTCCTCATGTCAGCCCTAAATGATTGACCTCTTATCTTGAGGCTGTGCCCCCGTGATCTAGATTCCCCAGCCAGTGGAAACCATCTCTCAGTGTCTACCCTGTCAAGCCCCTTCAAAATCTTGAATATTTCAATGCGATTACCTCTTATTCTTCTAAACCCCAGAGACTATAGGCCCAATTTACTTAACCTCTCTTCATAGGACAACTCTCTCTTCCTAGGGATCAACCTAGTGAACCATTGCTGCACGGTCTCTAATGCAAGTATATCCTTCCTTAAATATGGAGACCAAAACTGCAGACAGTACTCCAGGAGTGGTCTCACCAAAGCCCTATACAAATGTAGCAAGACTTATTTATTCTTGTACTCCAATCCCCTTGCAATAAAGGCCAAAATGTCACCTGCTTTTCTAATTGCTTGCTGTACCTGCATACTAACTTTGAGTTCCTTGTTTGAGCACGCCCAAGTCTCTCTGAACATCAACATTTGCAAGTTACATGCCTTTTAAAAAATATTCTGCTTTTCTATTCTTACGACATAAGTGAATAACCTCATGTTTCCCCATATTATTCTCCTACCATCTTGTTGCCCATTCACTTGACCACTCTATTTCTCTTTGCAGCCTCTCTGTATTCATCACAACTTAACTTTCCGCTCAGCTTTGTATTGTTGGCAGAATTAGATACATTACCCTCTGTGTCTTTATCTAAGTCATTAATACAGATTGCAAATAGCTGAGGCCCCAGCACTGATACTTGCGGCACACAACTAGTCACGGGCTGCCAACTTGGAAATGCCTCATTTGCTCTTTACTCCCTGCTCATTAATCAATCCTTTATTCATGCTAATATATTACTGCCAACTCATTATTTTGCATATTAACCTTTTGTGTGGCACCTTATTGAAAGCCATTTGGAAATCCTAGTATACTACAGCTATCGGTTCCCCTTTATCTACCCTACCAGTTACACCCTCAAAAAACTCTAACAAATTTGTCAAACACGATTTCTCTTAAAACCATGTTGACTTTCTGATCACACAATGCTTTTTAAGTGCATTGTTAAGACTTCCTTAATAATAGATTCCTGCACTTTGCTGATGACAGATGTCAGGTGAACTGACCTGTAGTTCCCTGTTTTCTCTCTCCCTCCTTTCTTCAATAGCTATGTTCCAGTTGCTAACTTCCAATCTACTAGGACTGTTCTAGAATTTGGGGCAGGATTTTCCATTCATCGGGCAGGCTTGGTGGGCGAGCCCCAATTAATGGCCAGCCAGTGTGAAAGGCACGCTGAAATGTTCAGCGCTGCCGGTTTGGGGGCAGGAGGAGGGCGAGCGCGGAAGTCTGCGCATGCACAGGGGAGCGTGCGCTGAAACCTCCCTGAAGGCACAGGCTGCCTCAGGGAGCTGAAGAATTTGAGAAATGAAAATTAAGATCTTAAAGATGATATAAACATGTCTCCACATGTGACTCAGTCACATGAAGAGGGACATGTTTAAAATAATAGTGAAAAATATTTAGTGGATTTTTATTTACCATTAGAAATCTCATCCCGCCTATGGTTGCGGTTTTGTTAAAAATGCAAAGGCCGCCTGGCCTATTTGCCTGCCCGCCAATTGTAAGGTTGGATGGGCATCAAAAAATACAAATTAATTAATTGCTTAGGGGCCTTAATAGGTTTCTTAATTGTTGGCGGGTGCCCACCGACTGAAAGATCGCGAATGTGCACAATGACGTCGGGATGCTCGCCCGCGTGAGTTTACACCAAATCAGGTTGGGCACGCGCCCGCCTGACAAAGGTAAAACCCTGCCCTAGCGAATTTTGGAAAATCATAGCCAGCTCATCAACTAACTCTGCAGCTATCTCGCTTAGAACTGTATGGTTTGTTAGCCATCAAGTCCTGGCCCAGGAGGCAAAAACAGTTTGGACCATACTCTTATTTCTCAGTTTTTACTGATGTTCCATTTAAGGTATACAAGACCAGTTTGGACCAGCACTCTTATTTCCCAGTTTTTATTGTTTTTTTCATTCTGGAGAGGGGGATTTGTTGGATTTCAGGCCCTTATGTTTCTCTAGTGCTTTTTCTCTGCTAATATTAATTACATTAATTTCCTCACCTTTTGTGGCCTTAGGTTACCCTGTATTAATGGTATGTAACTTGAGTCTTCTACTGTGAACAGACACAAAATATTTGTTCAATGTCTCTGTCTTATTTCCCTAGATAATTTCGCCTGTCTCTGATTCTAAGGGATCAACATTTACTTTAGCTACTCTTTTTTTTATATACTTGGAAAAGTTCTGACAACCTGCTTTTATATTCGTGACTAGTTTATTCTCACATTCCACTTTTTTCCTTTTTATCATTTTTTTTTGCTGGTTTCTAAAACACCCCCAAACCTCAAACTTACTACAATTCTTTGCAATGTTATAAACCTCTTTTGCCTCTGTTGATATGGCTGGTCCAGAACAGCTTCCAATCAATGGTATCCAGAAGATGTTGATAGTGGGGCATTCAGGTACTTTTTAAAAATCCGTTCATGGGATGCGGGCATCACTGGCTAGACCAGTATTTATTGTCTATCCCTAATTGCCCTTGAGAAGGTGGTGGTGAGCTGTCTTCTTAAACCACTGCAGTCCATGTGTTGTAGCAACACTCAGTGCTTTTAGGAAGGGAATTCCAGGATTTTGACTCAGCGACAATGAAGGAACAGTGATATAGTTCAAGATGGTGTGTGATTTAGAGGGGAACTTAAAGGTGGTCATGTTCGAATGCATCTGCAGCCCTTGTCCTTCTCGGTAATAGTGGCTGTGAGTTTGGAAGGTGCTGTCTAAGAAGCCTTGGTGAGTCGCTGCAGTGCATCTTGTAGTTGGCACACACTGCTGCCAAAGTGCACTGGTGATAGAAGGAGTGAATTTTGAAGGTGCTGATTGGAATGCCAATCAAGTGAGCTGCTTTGTCCTGGATAGTGTCGAGCTTCTTGAATGTTGTTGAAGTTGCACTCATCCAGGCAAGTGGAAAGTATTCCATCACACTCCTGATTTGTGCCTTGTACATGGTGGATAGGTTTTGGGGAGTCAGGAGGTGAGTTATTTGCCACTGACCAGCTTTTGTAGCCACAGTATATATATATATATATATATATATGCCTAATCAAGTTCAGCTTCTGATCAATGGTAACCCCCAGGATGTTGATAGTGGGGGATTCAGCGATGGTAATGTCATTGAATGTCAAAGGCAATGATTAGATTCTCTCTTTTTGAAAATGGTCATTGCCTGCCATTTATGTGACATGAATGTTACTTGTGATATATCAGCCCAAGCTTGAATGTTGTCCAGGTCTTGCTGCATATGGAGACAGACTGCTTCATTTTCTGAGGAGTCGCAAATGATGCTGAACATTATGCAATCGTCAGTGAACATCCCCACTTCTGATCTTATAATGGCAGGAAACTCATTGATGAAGAAGCTGAAAATGGTTGGGCCTAGGACACTTCCCTGAGGAACTCCTGCAGTAAGGTCCCAGGGCTGAGATGATTGACCTCCAACAACCACAATCATCTTCCTTTGTGCTGTGTATGATTCCAACCAGTGGAGAGTTCTTCCCCTGATACCCATTGACTTCAGTTTTTCTGGGGCTCCTTGATGCCACGCTTGGTCAAAGGCGGCCTTGATGTCAAGGGCACTCACTCTAATCTCACCCCCTTGAGTTCAGCTCTTCTGTCTATGTTTGGACCAAGGCTGTAATGAGGTCAGGAGCTGAGAGGCCCTGGCGGAACCCAGACTAAGTGTCAGTTACTGTTGAAGGTTAGTGGGAGATGGCTACGTTTCATTTTGTTCAAATGGTCAATATCTGTCACATATCCGGCCTGAATGTTACATAGGATTACATTGAATTGACAGCACATGAATAGGCCATTCGGCCCAACTGTTTTAAGCTACTGTTTATCTTCCACATGAGCCTTCTCTCAGCCTGTCACCTTATCAACATATGTTTCTATTCCTTTCTCACTCAATCACTTACCTAAATTCATAAACCTTCAATTAATCTATGCTATTTACCTTATCCATTCTAAGTGATAATGAGTTCCATATTCTCACCAGTCTCTGAGTGAAAAAGTTTCTCATGAATTTCCTGTTGGATTTAATAGAGACCAGCATATATTTATGGCTCCTCATTCTGCATTCCCCACAAGTGGAAACAGCTTCTTTATGTCTACCCTGTTGAAGTCCTGAATAATTTTAAACTCTATAAGGTCACCTCCCATTCTCCCCTTTTCTAGAAAAGGACCATCAGCCTGTTCAATCCTTCCTGATAGTTATAACCTCTCAGTTCTTGTATCATCGGTTTAAATCTTGTTTTACCCCTTCTGCAGTGCCTCAATATGCTTTTAGTAATGTGGAAACCAAGAATGTACATAGTACGCTAAGAGTAATCCAACCAAGGTAATACATATGGTTACCAAAACTTCTCTACTTTTCAGTTCTGTTCCTCTAGAAATGAGCTCAAAGGCTTCATTTGCATTTATTTGGCCTTGTTAACAACCTGCATTGCTGCTTTTAGCAATTTGTGAAACTGTACTCTGAGAAACCTTTGCACTTTTACCTCCCTTAGACCCCAGGGCAGAATTTTCCCAGCCCCATGTTGGAGGGCTGGGAGGCAGGTGTAGCTGGGAAATTGTGTGGTCACCTGTCGCCAGGGGACTTCCCTGGAGGCACCCTGGTAGGCGGATTGGCTGCCTGCTGCACACCACTAACCACCCTACTGAGGAAGACTGTGATAAAATTCAAGAAAATATTAATGAACTTACAGAATGAGCAAATTACTTTCAATATAGATAAGTGTGAGGTGGTGCATTTTGATAGAAGGAATAAGGAGGCCACCTACACCTTGGAAATAAAGAGCTGGATTTTTGCCGCAGGCTTCAGGACTGTGACGTCAGGACCACGTGGAGGTCTCGTATTCGCACTTGCCTGCAGTGAGACTGGCGGAGCAATTTTTCTGGAGACAGCCGCTTAACTGGCCTCTTCCAAGGTTGCCATCCTATTAAGGATGGTGGGTGGGGTGCCAATGCTGCCGGCCCAATCAGAGGGCCACCAGCTCTAGCGTCTTGGCAGTCCCACTCGGAGAGGTAGGCGCTGCTGAGGCAGGTGGATGACCCTAAGGGCTTTTCAACAAGAAGGTGCTCTCAGTGGCCTGTGTATCAATCAACAAAGATCTGACATTTCAACAGGTGAATCATCTGGAGGTGGAACTCTTCCACTGGCCTAGTGTCTCAGACCATTCTTTGGAGCATGGAGCCTCTGGCTCTAATGGCGGTCAGCCTGCACTAGGGAAACTGCCTGCATTGAGTTGATGGTCTCTGTATGTAGTGGGGTGATTGCGCCGCCACTGGCAAAATACAGGCGAGACTAGAAAATCACCCCTTATTGAGGCCTTGGTTATGTTAAGCCCTGCTCTACGAATCTTAATAAGCAGGTTTGTGGCGATTAGGTACTTCTGGTAAATGTTAGCATCCTATTTTGATGAAGGGAGCAGCTAACTCTGGTTCACAGGTCTTTAACACCATAACCATGAAGTTGTTAGGATCCAAAGCCTTTGCTGCATCCGGTGCACTCAGCTGCTTCCTAATGTCAGAATGAACCAAATTGGCTGGACAGTGACATTGATGAAGGTGGGGACCTTGGTAAGAGGCCCAGTAAGATTATCTATTTATTATTTTTTCCTGAAGACACTTGCAAAAGGTCTATTCCGTTCATATGCTGGGCACCACTAAGGTTTAACATGATGTTCATTAAGCCTCCTCTTGCTCCTCCTGTTAGGTGGTCCATTATCTTTCTCACATGAATGTGGTAGGACAATAGATTGTTTAGCACAGCCTATACTCTGCTCTTTAGATGTGTGGCATGCCATTATCTCTGTATTGTAGCTTCACTAGGTAGAGATCTCTTTCTGTTTCAGGAAGAATAGAAAAGTTGTATACTACTTAAATGGAGAGAGATTGCAAAACTCAATGGTACAGAGAGATCTGGGTGTCCTGGAACATGAACCCCAAAAGTTAGTATGCAGGTACAGCAGATGATTAGAAAGGCAAATGGAATGTTGGGCGTTTATTGCAAGGGGAATCAAGTCTAAAAGTAGGTAAATGTTGCTACAGCCGTACAGGGCCTTAATGAGACCACATCTGGAATACTGTGTACAGCTTTGGTCTCCTAGTTAGAAAAAAGATATAATCATATTAGAATCAGTTTAGATAAGGTACACTTGACTCATTCCTGGGATAAGGGGCTTATCTTATGAAGAAAGATTGAACAGCTTGGGCTTATACACATTGGAGTTTGGATCTTATTGGAAAAAAAAGATCCTGAGGGGAATTGATACCAGAGTAGAGACCAAGAGGATGTTTCCATTTGTGGGGGAGACTAGAACCAGGAGACACAGTTTAAGAATAAGAGGTCTCCTTTCTAATATTGAGATGAGGAGATATTTTTTTCTCTCAGAGGGTCGTTAGTATGCTGAATTCTCTTCCCCAGAAAGCAGTGGAGGCTGGGTCATTTAATTTATGCAACGCAGGGTTAGACAGATTTTTGATAGACAAGGGAGTCAACAGTTATTGGGGGCAGACAGGAAATTGGAATGGAGATCACAACCAGATCAACCATGATCTTATTGAATGGTGGAGCAGGCTCAAAGGGCTGAAAGACCTATTCACGCTCCTAAGTCCTAAGTTCTTATGTAAATATATGTCTATCGCTGTTCCTGACATATCCTTCCATAACAGCCCCTTGAACCTGTTAGTCTTCCCACTTTATGGTGTTTACGTGGTGAGGGATGTGCCAAGTCATGAGCTTAATGATGGTGCGATTACACAGTTCTCTTGATGATTGCCCATAGGGCCTTTTGAATACCCAGTTTGGGCTGTATTTTCCATCTCTAGTCTATTTCATTTAGTGTGACAATAATGCCAACAATGTGAGATGTCTTCAATATTGAGATGAGACTTTGGCTTCACAAGGACTCTGTGATGGTCACTCCTACCATTGTTATCTTGGATAGAAAAGTCAGAGAGGTAGGTGAGTCCAAGACCAAATAGTTTACTCCCTCATTTTAGATCCCAGATCATCTGATGCAACTCCAGTCTTGTAACTATGTCCTTCAGGACTTGGCCATTTCAATCAGTGTTGATACTGATAAGCCACTCATCATATTGATTTGTCAATTTAGGGAGCATGGTAGACAGTGATCAGCAGAAGATTTCCTTGACAATATTTGACCTGAAGGCTTGTGAATGATCATGACATACATGACAAAGTTATCACATTCACGGGACAACAACCCACATTGGGAACATGGATGACAGATGTTCTAGAAAGTATTAATGAATAGAGAATTGCAACGATTGTGGGGCATGCAGAAAAAAGCCACTGGTAAGTTTAAATTCTGGTTGAATGTTCTGGTTGATGGCCAAGAAGCAAGCTTCATAGAATGGCAGAATGGAGTGAAAGTAAGAAAGCGCAGTATAAGGAGTGATAGCAAATCCGGAAGTGATTCTTGTGGCAGAAAATGATCACAAACTAGAGAAAGAGCGTCTGATTCTGGAAGAGGGAGCTGTCGCGTTAGTAATCCCGACAGATATAAAAGTATAAGTAGAGATGTGGCTTGAAGACCAGACAATGAAATAAAGGCCACAGGGCAGTTCACAGAACTAGAAATAGATGTCCTCATGATTGTGAAGTTTTGGTGGCTGCCAATAAACTTCAGGACAAACAGATAAGAGGCAGAACAAAGGAAGTCAGATAGTGAGTGAGAATTAGGAGTTTATTTTGAGATACTTGATAGGAGTAAAACAACTTTGTTGCATAGTGGATTTGTGCTGAAAATCCTTGCAGATGGGACTTATAATACTAAAGCAAGTTTAGTAGCTTGGGGCTTTGAAGAGCTACTTGGTATTACAGATGTTAGAATGAACTCCCCCACTGCAGGAAAAGTAAACTTTAAAGCATGTTTAGCTCTTTTGCCCACATATTCATGGAAGTGTAGATCAAATGACATAAAAACCACATTTCTGCAGGACAATACTTTTCAGAGAAAAGTGTTTGTCAAACTGCCTAAAGAGGCAGCAGATGGAGAAAGAAAATACAATCACTAAACAAATACATCTCTGAGCTGAATGACATTTCCAGGGTGTGGTATTTTTTGGGTAGGACTGTCAATCCCCATCCACCACTACTCTCCTCCGTCTGGCTGAACTTGTTCTCACACTGAATAATTTCTCCTTCAACTCCTCTCACTTCCTCCAAATAAAAGGTGTGGCTATGGGTAACCACATGGGCCCCAGCTATGCCTGTCTCTTTATGGGGTATGTGGAACATTCCTTGTTCCAATCCTACTCCGGCCCCCTTCCCCAACTCTTTCTCCGGTACATCGATGATTACTTCGGTGCTGCTTCGTGCTCTCGTCGGGACTTGGAAAAATTTATTAATTTTGCTTCCAATCTCCACCCCTCCACCATTTTCACGTGGTCCATCTCTGACACTTCCCTTCCCTTCCTTGACCTCGCTGTCTCAATCTCTGGTGATAGACTGTCCACCAATATCCATTACAAGCCTACCGACTCCCACAGCTACCTTGACTACAGCTCCTCACACCCCGCTTCCTGTAAGGACTCCATCCCATTCTCTCAGTTCCTTCGCCTCCGTCGCATCTGTTCCAATGATGCTACCTTCAAAAACAGTTCCTCTGACATGTCCTCCTTCTTCCTTAACCGAGGTTTTCCACCCACGGTCGTTGACAGGGCCCTCAACCGTGTCCGGCTCATCTCCCGCGCATCCGCCCTCACGCCTTCTCCTCCCTCCCAGAAACATGATAGGGTCCCCCTTGTCCTCACTTATCACCCCACCAGCCTCCGCATTCAAAGGATCATCCTCCGCCATTTCCGCCAACTCCAGCATGATGCCACTACCAAACACATCTTCCCTTCACCCCCAATATCGGCATTCCGTAGGGATCGTTCCCTCTGGGACACCCTGGTCCACTCCTCCATCGCCCCCTACTCCCCAACCCCCACCTATGGCACCACCCCATGCCCACGCAAAAGATGTAACACCTGCCCCTTCACTTCCTCTCTCCTCACCGTCCAAGGGCCCAAACACTCCTTTCAAGTGAAGCAACATTTCACTTGCATTTCCCCCAACTTAGTCTACTGCATTCGTTGCTCCCAATGTGGTCTCCTCTACATTGGAGAGACCAAATGTAAACTGGGCGACCGCTTTGCAGAACACCTGCGGTCTGTCCGCAAGAATGACCCAAACCTCCCTGTCGCTTGCCATTTTAACACTCCATCCTGCTCTCTTGCCCACATGTCTGTCCTTAGCTTGCTGCATTGTTCCAGTGAAGCCCAACGCAAACTGGAGGAACAGCATCTCATCTTCCGACTAGGCACTTTACAGCCTTCCGGACTGAATATTGAATTCAACAACTTTAGGTCTTGACCTCCCTCCTCCATCCCCACACCCCCCCTCTGTTTCTTCCCCCTTCCTTCTGTTTTTTTCCAATAAATTATATAGATTTTTCTTTTTCCCTCCTATTTCCATTATTTTTAAATATTTTTAAATCTTTTATGCTCCCCCCACCCCCACTAGAGCTATACCTTGAGTGCCCTACCATCCATTCTTAATTAGCACATTCGTTTAGATAATATCACCAACTTCGACACCTATGTGTTCTTTTGTTCTGCCGTCTGTGACATCTTTTGATGATCTGCTTCTATCACTCCTTTTGCCTACAACCACACCCCGCCCCCCTGCACCTCTCTCTCTACCGCCCCCCCCCCCCCTTAAACCAGCTTATATTTTAACCCTTCCTGGGATTCACCTAGTTCTGTCGAAGGGTCATGAGGACTCGAAACGTCAACTCTTTTCTTCTCCGCCGATGCTGCCAGACCTGCTGAGTTTTTCCAGGTAATTCTGTTTTTGTTTTGGATTTCCAGCATCCACAGTTTTTTGTTTTTATCTCTGTTTTGCTGAAGATAGGTCGTGTTCAACAGATTCTCATCATCTTTATGGTACCTGTTGATGATTTCTCATGGGATAGTATGGCGGCATTTGAGAAAAGTGTTATTAATAAGATTAGAATAGAATTTGAAATTGGAAGTCAGGCTTGTGAGGCTTTTAAATATATTGGCTAATTATTAAACAAAATCTGTCGAGTATTACTTTCAACCATCAATCCTACTTAGTGAGTGTTGCTCCCATCCTGATTAATCGTACTAGGTCATCACAGAAATGTAATTTTATATCTAAAGAAGAGACTGAGCACTTGTGAAGTTTGATTGATCAATTGAACTGTTTGTGCACTTGGACTAGGCCAAATGCCAGTTTTGATGTGCTGGAATTAATACTTTGATGAAACACCCAAAAGCAGAGAATGTTTTAAGGCAATTAAAACATTACGTATGTGAAATCTTGCTAAAAGCATAATTAAGTTCCCATTCCAAGATGATCCCAAGAACATGAAGCTAATCGCCTATAGTGATGGTTTCACATGCTAATCTTTCTGATGGGTATTCTAGTGCAGCTGGTTTCATGGTAATTCTTTTGGGTGAGAATGGAGAATGCTTGGAAAGCCATCTAAAAGGGTTCTTAAAAGCACTTTGGCTTCTGAAACACTGGCTCTTTTGGAGGCACTGGATATGGGATTCCATTTGGCAAACATTTTAAGTGATATTCAGTACAATGGGGACACTGAAGGTAGTATACCCATTGAAAGTGAGATAATGAACACTCTACGAAAGTATGAGAGTGAAAGATTATGGATTGACATTGATACAAATGCTGGAGATAAAGGAAATCTCTAAAATTAAATGGACAGATTCATGATGTCAACTGTTGGGTTGTTTCACTAAATGAAGCACACGTACAAAGAAATTTTTAGGGGGCCTGTAGGAGGGCCACCTCAAAGTGGATTGGTTTGTACAGAGTATGGAAGCTTTGAATTTTTTTTAAAAATTTGGTTGTACATAAGAAGTCTAATTTTTAAAATGGTATTTAAATTTTTAACTGTATAACACTTGGACATAAATTATATTCAGGTGGTGGGCATTAATTGGGGACTTTGTATATCATAATAGGCTGAAAGAGAGATTTTGCTGGGGCATGCAATGTGTGTCTCTGCAAATAAAAGCTTGTAAGTGAATAAAGACTAGGCTCCAGTATTTTATCCTTCACCACATAGCTATGGGTTTTCACAAAACGGATGACTCCAACCCTACTTTCTGATCACACATTTGCAATGTGTGATACCTATCCACAGATAGGGACCTTTTCAGTCAAAGTATACAACATCTTGATCCTTTAGTAAACAATCAATTCAACAGGCTTCAACCATGAGCACCATTAGGGTGTTTTGTGTGCTAGCATTGGAACAGGAAACACATTAGTACTTAGAATGCCAGCAATAACAAGATGAATGTTTTCATTGTTGCTTTGCACAGAAGTCACTTGTACAGCATGGTACTCTTGAAATTGTTGCCCTGTTACCCTCGATATATGGAACATTTGTAGTGCCTGTGGCCAGCATGTGTGCGGGAAGTGTCTCCAGCTGTAGCTCCTGGAAGCCCGGGTTTCGAAGCAGGAGTGGTGGCTGGGTCACTGTGGAGCATCCGCAAGGCGGAGAGTATCATGGATAGCACATATAGAGAGGTGGTCACACCGCAGTTTAAGAGTCCACAGGCAGGAAGGGAATCGGTGACCACCAGGCAGAGGAAGAGGACTAGGCAGGCAGTGCAGGAATCTCCTGTGGCTATTCCCCTGAAAAACAGGTATACTGCTTTGGATACTGTTGAGGGAAATGGCCTCTCAGGGGAAAGCAGCAACAGCCAAATTCTTTGCACGGTTGGCTCTGCTGCACAGGGGAGGAGTAAAAAGGTGTGGGAATGCAATAGTTATAGCGGATTCAATTGTAAGGGGAGTGGGTAGGCGTTTCTGTGGCTGCAAAAGAGACCCCAGGATGGTATATTGCCTCCCTGGTGAAAGGATCAATGATGTCTCAGACCAATGATGGCTGCAGGACATTCTGAAGGGAGAGGGTGAACAGCCAGTGGTCGTGGAACACATTGGTACAAACAACATAGGTTAAAAAAAGGGGTTGAGGTCCTAAAAGCAGAATATAGGGAATTAGGAAGTAAGTTGAAAAGTAGTACCTCAAAGGTATTGATTTCAGGATTACCACCAGTGCCACTTGCTAGACAGAGGAGAAGTAGGACATATTGGATGAATACATGGCTGAACAGATGGTGTGATGGGGAGGGTTTCAGATTATTGGGACCGGTTCTAGGGGAGGTGGGACCAGTACAAGCTGGACGGGTTACACCTGGGGGAATGTCCTGGGGGAACATTTGCTAGAGTGGTTGGGGAGGGTTTAAACTAAAGTGGCAGGGGGATGGAAACCTGTGCAAGGAGTCAGAGGAAGAGGAATCAAGGACAAGAACAAAAGACAGAAAGAGCAATAAGAAAAGTGACAGGTAGAGAAATCAAGGGCAAGAATCAAACAGGGCCTCAGTGAAAAATAGTGGGAAAGGGACAAGTAATATTAAAAAGACAAGCCTTAAGGCTTTGTGCCTTAACGCGAGGAACATTCGCAAGAAAATGGATGAATTAACCACGCAAACAGATGTAAACAGGTATGATATTGTGGGGATTACGGAGACATGGCTGCAGAGTGACCAGAGATGGGAACTGAACATCCAGGGGTATTCAGTATTTAGGAAGGACAGACAAAAAGGAAAAGGTGGTGAAGTTGCATTGCTGGTTAAAGAGGAAATTAACACAATAGTGAGGAAAGGTATTAGCTCCAATGATGTGGAGTCTGTATGGGTAGAGCTGAGAAACACTAAGGGGCAAAAAATGTTAGTGGGGGTTGTATATAGACCCCCAAACTGTAGTGGGGATGTTGGCAATGGCATTAGAAAGGAAATTAGAGATGTAAGCAATAAAGGAACATCTGTAATTATGGGTGACTTTAATCTGCATATAGATTGGGCAAATCAAATTAGTAACAATACCATAGAGGACGAATTTCTAGAGTGTATATGGAATGGTTTTGCTGGACCAATATGTTGAGGAACCAACTGGAGAACAGGCCATCCCGGGCTGGGTATTGTTTAATGAGAAAGGAATAATTGGCAATCTAGTTGTGCGAGGTCCCTTGGGGATGAGCGACCATATTTTGATAGAATTCTTCATCAAGATGGAAAGTGACGTAGTTGATTCTGAGACTAGGGTCTTGAATCTTAATAAAGGAAACTACAATAGTATGAGGCACGAGTTGGCTATGATGGATTGGGAAACGTTACTTAAAGGGATGATTGTGGATAGGCAATGGCAAACATTCAAAAAGCGCATGGGTGAACTGCAACAATTGTTTATTCCTGTCTGGCGCAAAAGTAAAACAGGAAAGGTGGCCAAACCATGGCTTACAAGGGAAATTAGAGATAGTATTAGATCCAAGGAAAAGGCATACAAATTGGCCAGAAAAAACAACGGACTTGAGGATTGGGAGCAGTTTAGAATTCAGCAAAGGAGGACCAAGGAAATGATTAAGAAGGAGAAAATAGAGAATGAGAGTAAGCTTGCGGGGAACATAAAAACTGACTGTAAAAGTTTCTATAGGTATGTGAAGAGAAAAAGATTGGTGAAGACAAATGTAGGTCCCTTACAGTCAGAAACAAGGGAATTTATAATGGGGAACAAAGAAATGGCTGACCAACTAAATACATACTTTGGTTCTGTCTTCACAAAGGAGGACACAAATAACGTACCAGAAATGTTGGGGAACACAGGGTTTAGTGAGAGGGAGGAACTGAAAGAAATCAGTATTAGTAGGGAAATGGTGTTGGGGACATTGATGGGATTGAAAGCCGATAAATCCCCAGGGCCTGATAATCGACATCCCAGAGTACTTAAGGAAGTGGCCTTAGAAATAGTGGATGCATTGGTGGTCATGTTCCAAGATTCTATAGACTCTGGAACAGTTCTTACAGATTGGAAGGTAGCTAAAAACCCCACTATTTAAAAAGGGAGAGAGAAAAAACAGGGAATTGTAGACTAGTCAGCCTGACATCGGTAGTGGGGAAAATTCTAGAGTCCATCATAAAAGACTTAATAGCTGAGCAGTTAGAAAACAGTGGCAGAATCAGACAAAGCATGGATTTACAAAAGGGAAATCATGCTTGACAAATCTGGAATTTTTTGAGGATGTAACTGGTAGAGTTGATGAAAGGAGCCAGTGGATGTGGTTTATTTGGACTTTCAGAAGGCTTTTGACAAAGTTCCACATGAGAGATTAGTGTGTAAAATTAAAGTGCATGGGTTTGGGGGTAGTGTATTGAGATGGATAGAAAACTGGTTGGCAGACAGTAGGAATAAGCAGGTCTTTTTCTGAATGGCAGGCAGTGACTAGTGGGGTACCGCAAGGATCAGTGCTGGGACGCCAGCTATTCACAATATATATTAATGATTTAAATGAAGGAACTAAATGTAATATCTCCAAATTTGCAGATGACACAAAGCTGGGTGGGAGGGTGAGCTGTGAGGAGGATGCAGAGATGCTTCAGTGTGATTTGGACAAGCTGAGTGAGTGGGCAAATGAAAGGCAGATGCAGTATAATGTGGATAAATGTGAGGTTATCCACTTTGGTAGCAAAAACAAGAGGCAGATTATTATCTGAATGGCTATAAATTGAGAGAGGGGAATGTGCTACGAGACCTGGATGTTCTTGTACATCAGTCGCTGAAGGTAAGCATGCAGGTGCAGCAGGTGGTAAAGAAGGCAAATGGTATGTTGGCCTTCGTAGCCAGAGGATTCGAGTACAGGAGCAGGGATTTCTTGCTGTAATTATACAGGGCCTTGGTGAGACTACACCTAGAATATTATGTGCAGTTTTGGTCTCCTTATCTGAAGAAGGATATTCTTGCTATAGAGGGAGTGCAGTGAAGATTTACCAGACTGATCCCTGGGATAGTGGGACTGACATTTGAGGAGAGATTGAGTCGATTTGGATTATATTCGCTAGAGTTCAGAAGAATGAGGGGGGATCTCATAGAAACCTATAAAATTCTAACAGGACTAGACAGGGTAGATGCAGGAGGGATGTTCCCGATGGTAGGGGAGTCCAGAACCAGAGGTCACAGTCTGAGGATACGGGGTAGACCATTTAGGACTGCAATGAGGAGAAATTTCTGCACCCAGAGAGTGGTGAGCCTGTGGAATTCACTACCACAGGAAGTAGTTGAAGCCAAAACATTGTATGTTTTCAAGAAGGAGTTAGATGTAGCTCTTGGGGGGAAAGGGTATGGGGAGAATGCGGGAGCAGGCTATTGAGTTAAGTGATCAGCTATGATCATAATGAATGGCGGGAAGGCTCGAAGGGCCGAATGGCTTGCTCCTATTTTCTATGTATATTTCTATGTATTATTTCTCAAGAACCAGAGGAAATGTCACCATTGTTTCCAAGGTTCTAGACTTGGGCCTAATAAAGTGGAAACCTCCACATTTAAAACAAAATCCAATTTTCTGCTTCCCTTTCTTCAAGTGGGGTGGGGAGTAGAATTCCACTGCAACTTAAACAGCACTGTGCTCGAATGGATTAGGCTATTATGTCCTTAGCAAGCATTAGTCCATTGAGTCACTGATAGAGCCAGAAACCTTCTCTTCTTTGTGGCAGAAATTTTTCCCATGAAGGTTGTGTGGTTACTTCCACCAGTCCTGCAATCCTCAGAGAACTCTGTGTTCCTCCAATTCTGACCTTTTGTGCATCCCCAACTTCCTTTATCCTACCAGTGGCAGCCATGCTTTCAACCAATTAGGCCTGGAATTCCCTTCCTAAACCTTTACATCTGCCTGTCTCTCTCTCCTCATTGATGTTGCTCCTTAAAATATCTCCCTGTTTGACCATGCTTTTGGTCACCTATCCTAAAATCTCCTTTGGCTCCATGTCAATTTATGTCCTTTGATGCTCTTGTGAAGCGCCTTGGGAAGTTAAAGGAGCTATATAAATGCAAGTTATTGCTGTTATTGGTTGTGGATAAGCCACTTACACAGTTTTTCCTGCGGTAATTTTTGTTTAATTATATCCATCTTTTTCTCCTCTCTCTGTTCTCATGCTCCCAATCATGTAATGGAGAAGGTGGTCCACAACAAGTGGGAGAGGCAAGTGAAGGGCAATGACCACCAAGGATCCATCTGCTCAGCAGTCTTGAGCAGATGATCATGGATACCACTGCAAAGGAGCCAGTGGCGCCCAGTGCTCCAAGGTCATCCTGAATGATGGTAAGTTGTTGCTTTATGCACCTCCTTCACCAACTCATCAACTTCCTCATGAAAGATGGAAAATGCCCATGGAGTGAAAGCTTCTGCTTTCTTCCCCACTTGCCCTTCAACCATCCCCACCTTCCTAATACTTTTGCACTTTTTGATAGTCAAGAGATGCTGGCTGCTCAGGTCTGACAGCCTCACATGGAAGAGCTAAAGAGCTCTGAGAATGAAGCACCATCACTTTATCTAACACTCACTGCTACCAGCTTAGATACTGTCACTGAGCAAATATGAGAAGCTCTTTTAGAGTAGGATCGGTATGAGATTCGGTATGAGATGAGTCACCGGGCACGAGCAGGCTGCATCCAGGACAGCAGGATAGATCAGTTCATGTGCAAACTACCTAGAAGGTGAGGTCGCACAGCAGTTCTCCTGCAGGGGACTCAGATGAGACTCTCATTGGAGTTGACTACAGGAAAACACTAAGGAACATGCATATTGAGAAGTTTGGTGCCAGATAATCTCCATTCACTGACTAGGAACATGAAGGAAGCTGGTTCCACCATGGCACAGAGTGTCGTGCAGAACTTGGAAGCCATCCTTTACACAATGCAAATAGTGGGCATATTCGTGGCAGCACAGCCAGACAGATGTATGCTGAAGTGCCTGCTTATCAGTGTTTCAACTTCCAATGCAGCATTGGTGGAGGCCCACTGATATCTCAGTGTTG
Source organism: Carcharodon carcharias (assembly GCF_017639515.1). Taxonomy (NCBI): domain Eukaryota; kingdom Metazoa; phylum Chordata; class Chondrichthyes; order Lamniformes; family Lamnidae; genus Carcharodon; species Carcharodon carcharias. The sequence goes on along the minus strand of NC_054468.1, from coordinate 140,757,888 downwards.
CAGTGGAAGCTCAGATGGAGGTCATGAAATGCCTGGCAGCTGTCACCCAGTCTCAGGCTACTACCAATCAGACAGAGACTGCTGAAATCAGAGGGCCTTCAGTGTGAGCACTGGAGCCACACGCAGCACTGTGGAACAAACCATGAGGATACTAAAGATCTCTCAGGGGTGGACCTCCACTCAGGAAGGTGTCCATGTTTCTGATGGTGGGTTGCATCCTCCACACCCTCACAATAATGAGAGCCCAACAAATATCTCCTGGGATCTGGAGCCTTAGGCATACAGACAGAAACTTAGGAATATAAGGAAACAGCCTGGTCATAAATATTGAGTTTGAGAAAGTAAAACAAAATAATTTTGAGTGGTGGATAGGGGCATTAAAAATAGAGACAACATATGCAGCTCTTAGAGAAGTGATTCTTTTGGAAGACTATAAAGATTCAATTCCTTCAGTAGTGAGAGCTCATGTGGAGGAACAGAGGGTTAAAACGGTAAGACCAGCAGCAGAGATAGCTGATGATTATGAGTTAGTTCATAGATCTAAACCTTTATCTTGCCATGCTTTTAAATCAGAGTAGGATAGAAAGTGGGAATGTGAAAGGAAGGTAGGTAGTCATGGAAGAGAAGGAGTAATTGGAAATTCCCAGGAAAGTTTTTCTTAGATGAAAAAGGAAGGTGCTGAGGGTAGAAGTGACACTTGAAAATTGAGGTGTTTCCATTGTAATAAGGTTGAATATGCAAATCAATGTGTTGGAAGTTACAGGAAAAATCTGTTGCAACAATTGGAATGCAGAAAAGTTCTGGAAGTAAAAGTACTGTGTGTTCTGAGGTCCAAGCACAGGAAAAACCAATGTTTAGTGTACAAGTAAAGCAGGAAGAATCAGTGATAGGTAAAGAAGTAGGAATGTGTTCACAATTTACCCAAGGCAATTCTGAAGAGCAGGTTGCAGAAATGTTTAAAGATTTTGTATGTGGAGGGGAAGATTTTCCATGTGTACAGGATAGAGCAGGTAAAGATATTAAAATATTAAGAGACACGGGGCTAGTCAATCCTTATTGTTATGGGATAGTGATATTTGTGCAGAAGGAGCATTGCAGGAACAGGTCATAATAAGTGGAGATGCTAAACCTATTCCATTGTGGAAGGTAAATTTAAAGAGTAAGTGGAAAACAGGTGAGGTAATTGTTGGAGCCATGGAAAAATTGCCCATTGTAGGGGTTAAATTTATTTTAGGTAATTGTATAGCTGGGTCACAGATGTGGGTGATGACTACAGTAGTTGAGCAGCCTGTAGAGGTGCATTCAACGGAAGTGTTGCAGAAAGAGCATCTTGGATTGTTTCCAGATTGTGTAGTAACGAGATCACAAGCTGACAGATAGAAACAGGAAGAAGAGGAAGTTAAATGGCAGGGAAAAGGTGTTGAAGTTCAATTACCTGATACTATCTTTGATAAGATTGATCAGGAAGGGAGAATGGAAGAGAATGAAGCTGAAGTGTTTAGCTCAAGACACTTGGTAGAGCTACAACAAAAGGATCCACAAACAAAGTAATTATATCAGACAGCTTATTAAAAAACAGAAGCCGAATGTATTCCAGAATGTTGTTAGCTTAAGGATAATGTGCTAATGAGGAAGTGGTAACTGTATTAAGTTTCAGGGGATGAAAAATGGATGGAAGTGCATCAGATTGTTGTACCATCTGGATATAAAAATGAGATTTGAGAGTACTCATGAAATTCCAATAGGGGGAAATTTAGGAATTGGAAAGACATGGGCAAAATTACAAAAACATTTTTATTGGCCTGGATTGCATAGCAATGTAGTTAAATTCTGCAGAACATGTCACACATGTCAGGTGAAAGGGAAACCACAAGCAGTGATTAAGCCTTACTTTTAATTGCAATTCAAACATTTGAGGAACCTTTTACTAGGGTCATGATTGATTGTGTAGGACCCCTCCCTAAAACTAAAAGTGGAAATCAGTACTTGCTGACAATAATGGATGTGTCTACAAGGTTCCTGCAAGTGTTACCTTTGTGAAATATTGCAGCAAAAAGTATTGTGGAAGAGTTGACTATTTTTTTTTACAAGATACAAGAAATGCAATCAGATTAGAGTTCAAATTTCATGTCACAGCTGTGTAAGGAGTAATGAACAGCTTGGGGATAAAAGAGTTTAAGTCAACAGCTTACCATCCTGAATCAGAAAGGGTTTTGGAAAGATGGCATCAAACTTTAAAAACCATGATGAGGGCTTATAGTCAAGACTATCTACAGGATTGGGATAGGGGTATTCCATTCTTGCTATTTGCTATTAGGGATGCTTCTATTGCATTAACTGGATTTAATCCTTCTGAATTAGTCTATGTTCATGAGGTAAGGGGACCACTTAAGTTAATTCATGCGAAATTGGTGGGTCAAAATTCGGAAACTACTCACCTGGATTATGTACAAACTTCAGAGAAAGATTGAAGAGAGCATATGAGTTAGCTAGGGAACATTTAAAGATGTCACAGCAGGTGATGAAAGTGAAGGCAAATAGGAGAGCCACAACTAGTAGTTTTATTGCTCAGGAAAAAGTGTTAGTTTTGTTACCAGTACTGGGTGAATCATTAAAGGCAAGGTTCAGTGGGCCTAACAGGATTGAAAAGAAACTAAATAAAGTGAATTATTTAATAAATACTCCAGATAGAAGAAAGAAGCAGAGGTTGTGTCATGTAAATATACTTAACAATATCTTGACAGGGAAGAGGACCAAAAGAAGGTATTAGTGGTGGTAGATAAGGAAGAAGATGTAGAAATGAAGGATTATGAAATGGATTTTCCTCTAATCAAATTGGATAATGAGGGGGTACTTAAAAATTTAAATGTGATATTGAGTTATCTTCCAGACAAGTGGCAAAGTGATTTGGAGAAGCTAATGCAGTCACACAAAGCTATTTGTGGGAATAAGCTGGGGAGGACAAATTTAACTACACATGATGTAAGTGTAGAGCATTCATTTTCAGTAAGGCAACATCCTTACAGATTAAGTCCAGCAAAATTATCACAAGCAGAAAGATATTGAATTCATGCTTCAAAATGACATAATTGAGTCTAGTTGCAGAAACTGGACTTCACGTATTGTGATGGTACCAAAACCGGATGGAACACAAAGACTGTGTGTGGATTATCAAAAGGTGAATGCAGTGACAAAAGCAGATTCATTTCATATACCACGGTTGGAAGATTGTATTGAGAAAGTGGGACAATCAAAGTTTATCACATAGATTGACTTGGTGAGAGGATATTGGCAAGTACCATTATCAGAGAGAGCAAAGGAGATATCGGTTTTGTGATGCCAGATGGACTGCTTCAGTTTAAAGTCATGCCATTTGGTATGAAAAATGCACCAACAACATTTCAAAGACTGACAAAGTAATTGCAGGACTGAACAATTGTGCTGTTTATATTGACAACTTGATAGTTTTCAGTCAAACATGGGCGGAGAATTTGCAACATCTAGAAGAATTATTTAATCTACTACAAGAAGCTAATTTGGTGATGAACTTGGCTAAAAGTGAATTTTCAAAATTGCAAGTTACATATCTAAGCCATACCATTGTACATGGTAAGATGGCTCCAAGATGTGAAAGTCAAAGCCATCATGGGTTTCCCCGTGCCTACAACAAAGTGAGAAGTTTTGAGATTTCTGTGCGTGAGTGGGTTTTACTGGAAATTTGTACCAAATTTTAGCAGTGTGGTTGCTCCATTAACTGAACTATTAAAAAAGAACAATAAATTTCCATGGACACAGGAGTGATCATTTAAAAACTATTGACTGCAACACCAGTTTTGGCAGTACGTAATTATGCCAAGCAATTTAAGTTGGCCATTGATGCAAGTGATGTAGGCATTGGGGCTGTAACTGTTGCAAGAAGATGAAACTGGAATTGAAAAACAGATAGGGTATTTTTCATGAAAGCTGAATGTACAACTGAGAAAATATTCAACAATCGAAAAGGAGACTTTGGGTCTGGTGTTAGTATTGCTGCATTTCAAGGTTTACGTTGCAAACAATTCATCAGAAACAATTGTTTGTACAGACCACAATCCTTTAAAATTTCTGGACAGATTTCGAGACCGAAGTGCAAGGCTGTTCAGATGGAGTTTATTACTGCAACCATTTAATTTACAGATTATACATGTGGCTGGACAGGAAAATCTAATTGCAGATGCATTGTCGAGAGTTTGAAACTTAAAGGGGAAATTGGACATTTAAAACCTGGACACTGGACTGAAATGACATCTGTTGATGCAATGGATTTGTATATATATTATATTAATACATGCATCTGATAATGAAATAGTTTGGATATATAGATTATTATAGTGGATAGTGTAAAATGGGTTAAGAAAATTAAGCCGCCTTTTAAAATTATGATGATTCATTTTCTCATAAGATGGAGGTGTGATGAAAGTATAATAATTTTCATAATATTTTTCTGGTTTATTGTGAAGAAGATTTATGGGGGTAAATATAGCTGGGTCTGTGTGTGATGCAATTACATTTGGAGTCAAGTGGACTGCAAGTTCAAAATCATCACAGGAAGCTAGGTGCTTGACATGCTCATGATGGATGCTGGCTTACCATGTAAGGTGGGAAGGGAATTTGCATTTTTAGATAAATGAAGAGATTTGGATTTCAAAGGGACCTTAGTCTGTTTACAACTATCTAGATAAGTAAGGCTAAGGAATGTTTATTTTCCCCAAAGGTTACTGACAATATATATCGGCAACATGAATATTTTTATATTATGTGGAAGATACAGTTTCAAAGACATATGGAACAATAGAGTTAACATATTGAAGGAGAGAAACATACAAAAAGGAGAACATAAGGCTATATGGCAGAAGGCCATGTAAGATCTAACAGGAGTGTGCAAAATAGCCTTAATGAAGCCTCCAGCGTTTGTGCATTAGTCTGCTATATAATGAAACAGAAGTTAAGGAGAAGCCATTTGGAATTCCACTGTCAAGTGGGTATTGTGTTAATTTGCTGGTTCTGTTTTAAATTTAAATCTATTTTTGGACCGTTGCCTTAAAGGGGGTATACCCGGGGCTCAGGTTAATTAGGAATTTTAGGAGTTTTTATAGTAGCAAGTAATTGTAGTCTTATGTATGTGCTTGAAATCTTTTATATTTTGTTAATAAATATTTTATTTTATGTTTTTAAAATCTCTAAAGGTCTTGGTGGACTTTTTATTTCTGAATTCAGTGCACAAGTCTCATAATAAATACAAATTGCAAAACCGTTGTGATAGCGTGACCAAGTTTCCCTTGTGGATTTGGTTCAATTGGACTATCATCTGCCACATCATAACACTCCCCATGACAAAACCCCCTTGGCCCAGATTAGTCAATAAAGTACAACAGCAAAATGTTCACACTTTATTCAGCAATACATCAAAAATACCAAAAAACAATCACCCTTGCGCATCTCCTTAGAACCTGTATTGCAAGTGCCCTTGCCTGGTCTAATGTTCCTACACAGTGCTACCCTAGTAGCTGCAGCAGGGCTGGTGGAAGGCAGCTGACAGTCACTGGTGGATACTGCAGATGGTCTTTCTGGTGGCTTCAAACAGCTCTGGACCTTGAGGGCCTAGATTCAGACTACCACTTTGGCATGAGCAGCAACAATCTGGTTTCAATCACTGAGAGGCAACAGGAAGGGCACTGGCAGAGTGGCAATGGTGGGAGGATAAATGCTGTCATCCTGAGAGAGGGCAGCAGGTTTGTTCTCCACAGTCCCACTGCCACTCCCATTGAGTGGTACTTCAGCCCTGCACACCAACATGTAAAATGATGTGCGGTGACATCGGGCGTGTGTCCTGACATCACCGCACGTCGTTTTAGATTGTCAGTTCGGCGGGCTCGGCTGCGCGCCCACCAAACTGTCAAAGGTCTATTAAGGTCATTAAGAAAATAATTAAAGTTATTGAGAATGCTGCCTGTCCAACCTTAAGGTTGGTGGGCAGGCGAAGAGCCCAGGCAGCCTTCACACTTTTCATAAAACCTCATCCATGGGCGGGATGAGATTTCATGAAGGATTAATTAATTAAATTAAAATTATTTAAAAAATTAATGGACATGTGCCAGCTCATGTGACAGTTTCACATGAGGGATGATTTTCTTAATTTTTTTTTCCTTTATTAAATTTTTCTGAACTTAAACTAACCTCCCTGAGGCACTTCCGTGCCTTAGGGAGACTTTTGCGTTCTTTTTCATTTTTAATCAACTTTTCATTCTAGCTCCCCCATCCACCCCCCACCCATTACTATCAACACCCCAGTGCTGCTCATCACCTGGCACCCCTGGTCCTCCCTCCTGCATCCCTGATACCCCCTCCACCCTACACACCACTGGTGCTGTTCACCTCTACTTTGCATCCGACTTAATCCCCCACTCACACCCCTGGCTCACTCTCTCCTCCCTGACGTCATGGCTCCTTAGTCGAAGTCGGGCCAGATCTGGTGGTGCCGTTTGGGGTTGAACAATGACTGGGAATGGTGGGAGAGGGTGTGAGCATCAGCAGAGGTGCAAGGATTGGGGGTCGTGAATGGCACCAGCGATACTGGTGAGGTTCGCGGGGGTGCAAGCATGATGAACCAGGGTTATGATTGGAGGGATGAGTCAGGGGTGTGCTGAAGTGTCAAGATACTTATTCTAATTTGAAGGCTCTATGCCTGTTCAGAATAGTGCTAAATATATCAGAGTAAGTCCCAGGCAACAGCCCAAGTTTACAGAAAGATAAAAACAAAAAACTGCGAATGCTGGAAATCCAAAACAAAAATAGAATTACCTGGAAAAACTCAGCAGGTCTGGCAGCATCGGCGGAGAAGAAAAGAGTTGACGTTTCGAGTCCTCATGACCCTTCAACAGAACTAGGTAAATCCAAGGAAAGGGGTGAAATATAAGCTGGTTTAAGGTGTGTGGGGGCGGGGGGTGGTGGGGGGGTGGGGGTGGGGGGGTGGGCGTTGGGTGGGGGGAGAAAAATGGAGGGGGCTGGTGTGGTTGTAGGGACAAGCAAGCAGTGATAGAAGCAGATCATCAAAAGATGTCACAGACAAAAGAACAAAAGAACACATAGGTGTTGAAGTTGGTGATGTTATCTAAATGAATGTGCTAATTAAGAATGGATGGTAGGGCACTCAAGGTATAGCTCTAGTGGGGGTGGGGGGAGCATAAAAGATTTAAAAACATTTAAAAATAATGGAAATAGGTGGGAAAAGAAAAATCTATATAATTTATTGGAAAAACAAAAGGAAGGGGGAGGAAACAGAAAGGGGGTGGGGATGGAGGAGGGAGTTCAAGACCTAAAGTTGTTGAATTCAATATTCAGTCCAGAAGGCTGTAAAGTGCCTAGTCGGAAGATGAGCTGCTGTTCCTCCAGTTTGCATTGGGCTTCACTGGAACAATGCAGCAAGCCAAAGACAGACATGTGGGCAAGAGAGCAGGGTGGAGTGTTAAAATGGCAAGCAACAGGGAGGTTTGGGTCATTCTTGCAGACAGACCGCAGGTGTTCTGCAAAGTGGTTGCCCAGTTTACGTTTGGTCTTTCCAATGTAGAGGAGACCACATTGGGAGCAACGAATGCAGTAGACTAAGTTGGGGGAAATGCAAGTGAAATGCTGCTTCACTTGAAAGGAGTGTTTGGGCCCTTGGACAGTGAGGAGAGAGGAAGTGAAAGGGCAGGTGTTACATCTTTTGCGTGGGCATGGGGAGGTGCCATAGGTAGGGGTTGAGGAGTAGGGACACCCTGGTCCACTCCTCCATCACCCCCTACTCCTCAACCCCCACCTATGGCACCACCCCATGCCCACGCAAAAGATGTAACACCTGCCCCTTCACTTCCTCTCTCCTCACCGTCCAAGGGCCCAAACACTCCTTTCAAATGAAGCAGCATTTCACTTGCATTTCCCCCAACTTAGTCTACTGTATTCATTGCTCCCAATGTGGTCTCCTCTACATTGGAGAGACCAAATGTAAACTGGGCGACCGCTTTGCAGAACACCTGCGGTCTGTCTGCAAGAATGACCCAAACCTCCCTGTCGCTTGCCATTTTAACACTCCACCCTGCTCTCTTGCCCACATGTCTGTCTTTGGCTTGCTGCATTGTTCCAGTGAAGCCCAATGCAAACTGGAGGAACAGCACCTCATCTTCCGACTAGGCACTTTACAGCCTTCTGGACTGAATATTGAATTCAACAACTTTAGGTCTTGAACTCCCTCCTCCATCCCCACCCCCTTTCTGTTTCTTCCCCCTTCCTTTTGTTTTTTCCAATAAATTATATAGATTTTTCTTTTCCCGCCTATTTCCATTATTTTTAAATATTTTTAAATCTTTATGCTCCCCCCACCCCCACTAGAGCTATACCTTGAGTGCCCTACCACCCACTCGTAATTAGCACTTTCGTTTAGATAATATCACCAACTTCAACACCTATGTGTTCTTTTGTCTGTGACATCTTTTGATGATCTGCTTCTATCACTGCTTGTCCCTACAACCACACCACCCCCCTCCATTTCTCTCCCCACACCCAACACCACCCCCCCCCACACACACACACACACACACAAACACCTTAAACCAGTTTATATTTCACCCCTTTCCTTGGATTCACCTAGTTCTGTTGAAGGATCATGAGGACTCAAAACATCTACTCTTTTCTTCTCCGCTGATGCTGCTGAGTTTTTCCAGGTAATTCTGTTTTTGTTTTAGCCCAAGTTTACATGCTGACTGGTCCTCATAGGACCATCAGTGATCTCCCATGGAACGATTCCTGGTGAACCAGAAGCTCCAAATCCCAGCGTAAGTCAGCTCCCTTGCTCCAATTCCATGGCAGCCCTCAGTGGTAGCGAATGTCTCAGCATTTGCTGCTGTTGGCTCTGTAAGATCTGGGCAAATGTTATCCTAACAGTACCATCAACATACACAGTTCCATTAGAAAGCTGCATCAGCTCAGCATTTTAAATAAATAACAGATGTAGATAGATATTTGTGATTATCTAGTAGTGTGTGTAATCAAGGATTCTAATAGTAAGGGAATAGATTTTCCGTAATTGGGTAAAGAAAAAGTGATAGGAAGGAGCTGGATTACTTTTGGTCTGCAGTAAGTTGAAAGAAGATAGGAAAAGGATAAAAGGAGGCTAAAAGCAAAGAACAGTAACAATTAGGGTGTGATTCCATGAGTTATTAAACAGTGGGGCAGCTTTGTTTAGGCTAATAGGAAAGCAATAAGAGAAAAATGCTAACCAGTGTTTTTGCACATTAATCTGCAATGAACTTGTGAAAGAAAATGAGTTTTTAAAGTAAACCAGCAGGCAAAGCAATACAATATCATAGAGGCACTAGGTCCACAGCACCTGACTCAAGTACTATTCACTAAATTGTATTGTTTACATTTCATATTATAAGTAAGCAAATATCAACCGTGAGGCTGTCCTGGTTTGACCGAGAATCAATTGGATGCAAAAACTCAAGTTTGATCAAAGTGATTGTGCTAAAGGAGGAACGTGCTGCTGAACTAAGTTATAAGTGGCCTGTGAGGCACTGACATCAAGCAAACAGTCAATAGTTCTGAGAAATCTGTATCAAGGATTAAAGAAAGCGAAGGTGATAGTGACAAGTCAAATTTAATTAACCAGCCAATTGATTCAACTTGCAGGTAGATTGCTTATGTAATATGTAACAAGTTAATTAGTTGTTGTTATGTGAGCAGATTTGGTACATGATTGAAAAGATATGAGGAGAGCTTTGAATTTTGATTGAGATATGAAGTTTTGAAAAGATTAGAGAACATTCAAAAGCAGCAGAACCCAATTTGATGAATCCTGAACAAGTTAAAGATTAAGTGATGAAGGTTTACTCGGCAAGGTGATGTTTGTTGGATGTTCAATTTATTACGGATGTGGGTTCCATAGGAGTCCAATACTGAGGATTAAGTCACTTCTGGCCAGATCAGCAAGTAATGTTTTACTTCGCTCTTGCTGGAGTACTGCAAACCACAACCAAGTAAACAGGTGACAAAGAATGTGTCAGCACAGAAAGAAATAAATAAGGAAAGAACCTACATTTATCTAGTCAAATAGGAAAACAATGCAAATCCTGGAAATCTGAAATAGAAATAGAAAATGCTGGAAAAACTCAGCAGGTCTGGCAGCTTCTGTGGAGAGAGAAACAGAGTTAATGTTTCAAGTCCTGTTATGGCACAGCCAATGGTAAATGCTGAGTTGCTCAAATCCCAGAGGGAAACTTGAGACAACTGCCACAACTATTTTTGCAATTTGTATGTTTTGAGATGCAGGCTTTGAATTCAGTAGTAATCAGACCACTGAGCTTATAGGTTTTTATAAAACTAGATTAAACATTTAAGAACATAGAACATAAGAACTAGGAGCTAGAGTAGGAAATTCAGCCCCTCGAGCATGCCCCGCCATTCAATACAATCATGGCTGATCTCATTTCGGCCTCAACTCTAATTTCCCGCACTCTCCCCATAACCTTTCAACCTGTTACTAATTAAAAACCTGTCTATCTCTTCCTTAACTTTATTCAGCATCCCGGCATTCATTACACTCTGAGGTAGTGAATTCCATAGATTCACAACCCCTTGAGAAAAGTAATTTATTAATAAGAGGAATGATCTTAAACACATATATATGCCTATATGCCTAAAAACTGCTACTACAATAACTTCTAAATCCCTTAATTAATCTGACTCCCAGTTACACCTCCGTTAAGGCAATGGTAAGACACATAGACCAGAATATAACGCCCACTGGGCGGGCCCGTGCCCGATCCGACCGAGCGTAAAATAATGCATGATGACCTTGGGCGAGAGTCCTGACGTTATTTTGGTTGGCGGGCGCGCACAGGAGTCAGCAGCGTGCCCACCAACAATTAAGAGGCCATTAAAAAGGTAACTGAATGAAATTTTTCACTGCCTGTCCAACCTTATGGTTGGCGGGCAAGCTGAAAGGCCAAGTGGCATTTGCACTTTTTAGGAAACATGTGGCCTCACCAAGGCCCTGTACAGCTGCTATAAAACATCCTTGCTTCTGTACTCAAGTCCTCTTGCAATGAAGGCCTCTGAACTGCTTGCTGCACCTGCTTGCTTGCTTTTAGTGATTGGTGTACAAGGACACCCAGGTCCCTTTGTACAAAAATATTTCCTAATCTATCATCATTTAAATAATACTCTGTCATTCGGTTTTTCCTACCAAAGTAGATAACTTCACATTTATCCACGTTATAGTGCATCTGCCATGTATTTTCCCACTCACTCAACCTGTCTAAATCACCTTGAAGCCTGTTAACACCCTCCTCATTGTTCACATTACCCCCAACTTTTGTGTCATCAACAAACTTGGAAATATTACATTTGTTTCCCTCATCCAAATCATTGATATTTATTGTGAATAGCTAGGGCCAAAGCACTGATCCCTGTGGTACCCCACTAGTCACTACCTGCCACTCCAAAAAAGACCCATTTATTCCTACTCTCTGTTTCCTGTCTGCTAATCAATTCTCAATCCATGCCAATATATTACCTCCAATCCCAAGTGCTTTAATTTTACACACTAACCTCTTATGTAGGACTTTATCAAAAGCTTTCTGAAAATCCAAATACACCACATCCAATGGTTCTCCCTTTTCCTGCTAGTTACGTCCTCGAAGAACTCCAGTAGGTTTGTCAAACATAATTTCCTTTTCATAGATCCATGTTAACTTTGTCTAATCCCGTTGGTACTTTCTAAATATCCTGTTATCACATCCTTTGTAATAGACTCTAGCATTTTTCCTACTACTGAGGTTAGCCTAACTGGTCTGTAATTCACTGTTTTCTCCCTCCCTTCTTTCTTAAATAGTGAAGTTACATTTGCCACCCTCCAATCTGCCAGGAATGTTCCAGAATCTACAGAATTTTGGAAGATGACACATCCATGACCACCTCCTTTAATACCTTGGAATGTGGATCATCAGGATCTGAGGATTTATTGGCTTTCAGTTCCATTAATTTCTCCAGCACTATTGTTTTAGTAATACTAACTTACTTCAATTCTTCTTTCTCACTAGACCCTTGGCTCCCTAATATTTCTGTGAAGTTACTTGTGTTTTCCTCCATGAAGACAGAACTAAAGTAGTTGTTTAATTGCTCTGCCATTTCCTTGTTTTCTATTATAAATTCTCCCATTTCAGATTGTAAGGGACTTACATTTGTCTTCACTAATCTTCATCTTTTTATATACTTAAAGAGCTTTTACAGACCGTTTTTATGTTCCTTGCAAGTTTACTCCCATACTCCATTTTCCCCCTCTTAATCAATCTCTTGGTCCTCCTTTGCTGAATGCTAAACTGTTCCCAAGCCTCAGGCTTGCTACTTTTTCTAACAACTTTATATGACTCCTCTTTGGATCTAATACTATTCTTACTTTATTTTGTTGGCCATGGTTGGACCACTTTTCCTGTTGTGTTTTTGTGCCAGAAAGGAATGTATAACTGTGGCAATGCATTCATTCGTTTCTTAAATATTAGCCATTGCCAATCCGCCTTTTAATGAAGTTCCCCAATCTATCTTAGCCAACTCATGCCTCATACCTTCGTAGTTTCCTTTGTTAAGATTTAGGACCCTAGTTTCAGATTTCACTTTCACTTTCCATCCTAATGATGTTATGATGACTGTTCTCTAAAGGATTCTGTGCAACAAGATTATTAATTAAGCCCTTTTCATTGCACAATACCAAATCTAGGATAGCCTGTTCCCTTGTTGGTTCCTTGACATGCTGGTCTAAAAAAACATTTTTTACACACTTCAGGAATTCATTTGCCACAATATTATTGCTAATTTGGTTTGCCCAGTCTATATGTAGATTAAAAGCCACAGGAAGACCCGGGTCATTATGTTACAATTACTCTAAGCTAACTCCACTGTGGGTGTCCCTTCATCACGTGGACTACAGCAGTGTCATGAAAGTATAATAATTTTCATAATATTTTTCTGGTTTATTGTAAAGTAGGTTTATGGGAGTAAGTATAGTTTGGTCTGTCTGTGTGTGATTTCATTATATTTGGAGTCAAGTAGACTACACGCTTTGACTCATCAAAAGAAGCTAGGTGCTTGATATACTAATTAGTAGGCATGGATGTTGACATAGCATATAAGGTATGAAGGGAATTTGCATTTTTAGATAGATGAAGGGAGATTTAGATTTCAAAGGGTTCTCAGTCAGTTTACAAATAGCCAGATAACCAAGACTAAGGAATGTGTTTATTTTTCCCAGGTGTTACTGACAATACATAGTGACAACATGAAAGGGAGATACAGTTTCAAAGACTTATGAAACAACAGAATTTTCATATTAAGAGAGAAACATATATAAAGGGAATGAAGCTACGTGTCAGGAGAAGGCATTGTGAGATCTAACAGAAATGTTTCAAGTAGCCTTAATTAAGTCTTCAGTATTTGTGCATAAGTCTGCTGTCTACTGAAAATGAAGCTGGAGAAAGCCATTTAGAATTCCACTGTCCAGGGTATTGTTTGAATTTGCTGGATCTGTTTAAAATCTAAAATCTATTTGCAGACCATTGCCTTAAAGAGGATGTAACTGGGAGTCAGGTTAATTAAGAATTTTGGGAGTTATCATAGTGGTAATTTGTAGTCCTATGTATGTGCTTGAAATCTTTTCTTTTGCTAATAAATATCTTAATTTAGTTTTTTTTTAATCTCTAAAACTCTTGGTGGACTTATTATTTCTGAATTCAGTGCACACATCTCAAAATAAATGTAAATTACAAAACCATTGTGATAGTGTGATGAAGCTTCCCTTGTCGATTTGGTCCGACAGGCACACATCATCTGCTGCATCATAACAAGCAGTATAAGAAGGTCCACCACTGTCTTCTCAAGGGCCACAAGGTGAAGGACAGTAAGTCCTGTCTCTGCCAGCAATGCCCACATTCCAAATGAAAAATGTAATAAAAACATTGAAATGGCACAATAACATTGGCTGGGATTTTCCGTGCCCTCCGGTGTCAAGCGTGTTCGGTGGCATGAGGGGACAGTATGGTGCGATTGGTTTCATGATGGCGTGAAACCAGTTTGTGATCATCCACTCAGCCAGGCAATAGTGGGCCACGTTCTTCACCATTGGATGTTAGGAACCTCATTGTAATACATCAGCATATCATTATTAGACCTGCCCACAGGAATTGTTTCCGCACCCCTCACCGCTGGGTCGACCACCCATATTGGTAGCATGCCAACGTGTTTCACAACAGCACATAAGTGATGTGCAACTGGCAGGCTGCACTTTGCTCAGGACGTCAAGGTTTGTTTGCCTACCTTGCTTCGGTCAGCTCTCACTGTCATCACCGCCAGGCTTCACAGGCAGTACCACATCACTTTTAGGGAGGCTCACACAGGTCTCTACCTACCAGACCAGCCATATTTGGATAGCTTTTCAATGGCTGCAGGGCAAGGGCTTGCTTGGTGAAGAGGGATAAGTGGCCTCAGGCAAGGGAAGAGGCTGCAGGATGAGAGCTGTACTGGGGAAGGAGGTTAACCCAAGGTGTGTTTGGGGGGGGGGGGGGGGTTTCATCTGTGCAAGTGGCCTCAAGATGGTGAGGGCTGTGGAGGCAGTCTCCAGAGGAGATGAGGCTAGATGGATATGTGAGGGTATATGTGTGAGAATGGGTGGTGATGTCCCTTGAGCTGGCAGTGAGTGAGATGCCAGTGAATGTGTGATGGATTTTGAGTGTGTGAGCTTAGAGTGATGAGATTGTTGCCATGCCCTGGCTGCACGGATGAGATAATTCATCCTTTATCTGCACTGGATGGCGAACCCCTTCTGTGCAGTATTGGCACTGATCACCACTGCCACCGCTTCCCAAGCCCGGTTGGTCATGCCGCTGTCCATCCTGCGGCCAAGCCATGGTAGAGGACATTGTGGCAGGCCTCCATGGCATCCAAAAGGCGTTCCAGTGATGGGTCACTAAACCTGGGGGCTGCAGTCTTTTTGCCTTTCATGGACATCTTCCCTGCAGTAGTTATGGGCTGGAAGCACTGAGATGTGTGCACGTGGCTAGACTTTAAATGTGGTGCCTGGCTTGATGAAGTGGCAAGATGATAGTGTGGCAGGCGAATGAGAGCCCTCCCACCATGGAAATGGCATATTTTCCAGGAATGCATAAGTAATGCAATGGGTTTGAGATAATATGGCGTAAAAACCCGCCATTGCGGCTGGTGGGTAAAACATCATTTTACCCGCCCGCTACCACACTTAGTGCAAACCTGGGATGATTCTGCCCATTGTCTCTAGCATCAAGTAATGTTTCTTTCTCATCTGCTTCAACATCTCTGGAAAGCCTATGGTTTGACTTGATGTATACTGGCTTTGACATGGGTAAGTTGGATGGATCAAACAGTCTTTTCTCATCCAAGTTTCCTTATGGATCTTTTTACCACTCTGAGATAACCATCCAGTAATTTTATTTTGTGCCTCTGACCTATTTATTTGAATTATTGAATGCTCAGAAATGACTGACTCAGAACATTGATGCTTTTGTTTTCAAAAATTTCTTCCACTACTGTGAATAACAAATAATAACAGTGAATAGCAGTGCCCAGAGACACTAGCCGATGATCCAATTCCCACCATGGTGCTAGCATCTGTGCTGGTGCCTGCCTGGCAGAGATGGTGTAGTGCTGGTGGGTCTAATTGTTCAGGGCCCTCAGGTGTCAGAGATGGCCCCTCTGCCTCCTCCTCCCGGCCCTGCTCCGGTGGTGCTGAAAGGAAGAACAAGGACATTTGATCAGTTAAAGTGGAGATAATGTCAATGTGCACACCCGTCCCCCAAATCAGTATGTGCTCATCCTTCCATAATCGATGGTCAACCCATGTTGCAAGCTTCAGTCACTGAACATTCAGCAGTGCCATGGCTGCTGGGACACACATAGTGATCTCAGTGCTCGGCAATCTTACCTCCCCGTGGCACCCCAGTCTCACTGCCACCAGTGGACCTGGGCGCATGGCGACTCTCCAGAACCATCGCCTCCTGCTCGTATCTGGTGATGATGGCTAACTGGGCCTGGCCTCTGCCAGTCTGCATCTGCTCGGCAGCATTGTATGCGGTCTTTTCCTGAAAAGGAGAGAGGAGCATTGATTAGTCCACCCTGTACCTGGATTCCCATTGCATCCCTGCCACCCCAACCAGAGTGGGACATTGCAGGGCTCCAGTGATTCATCACCCCGCAGTTGCCGCACACTCACACCAAGAAGCCCTGGCTGATCCCCACATGCTGCCTCCATCACATTTGGTACCACACAGTCTAAGCTTGCAAAGCAAGGAGGCACAAGCACGCAGAACACCAAGGGCAGCAGATGTATTGGTGCCCTGCCACATGGAAGCTCTCATCCCAGCATGTCAGCAGCCTGACTTTGACATGTTTCGCAGTTTCAGCACTGCATCTAAGTGCTGATCCTTGAGGTTACCCCCAAACAGCACTCTGGGTGTCAGTCTAACACATGCTGCGGGTGCAGAACCCATCTCAGCACTACCCTCTCAGGGTGAACAAGGCATGGGCAATATCTTCTGGCCCACCCAATGAGGGAAACATGCCATGAAGGATTCGATGCTGTAACTGCACTCAGAGTGGGGAAAGGGGGGCTTGGTGGGGGGGGCTGGGGGAAACCTACTTGCTGTATTAAGTGACTTCTGCCAACATGGTACTCACCCTTCATGAGCGCAAGAGGTCATTCAATTGCTTGCAACACTGGACCCACATGCGTCGCACCACGTCATGGGAGCTGACTTTGTCTGCCACTTCCTCTCAGGCACGTTTGGTCAGGTGAGAGGGCCTCCTTCTCCTGCCCCTTGGAAAGAGGACCTCCTGCCGTGCTGTCACCTCCTCCAGGAGGGCAGCTAGGCACTCATCAGAAAACCAAGGGGCACACTGCCCCGCTGCCCTACCCTCCTGCCTGACCGGCTCTCCAGTAGCGTTCTGGGGAGCCCTTCTGTTGGCAAAGATGAACAGCCTTTGCAAGGCTACCAGCGCTCTACTTGAACAGGCCACTGGGTTGCCATTGAACCTGGCAGTCATTGCACTCCTGCCACCGCCCACCCACTCCCACTGTCCTCGGGAGCCGCTCTTCACACTAGGTGGGCCTTAATTGGCCCACCCACATAAAATGGCAGTGCTAGGGAATTTTGGAAAACCACAACCAGCACATCCACTGTCTCTATACTATCTCATTTAGGACCCTGGGATGTGGGCTACTTGGCCCTGAGGATTTGTCAGATTTTAGTCCCTTAAGTTTCTCCAATACTTTTCTTTTAATATTAAATAACTTGAGCTGCTCACCCTTAATGCCCCCTTGGTTAGCCTCTATTTCCAGTATGAAATTTGTGCCTTCTACTGTGAAGACAGACATAAAATATTTGTTGAATATCTCAGCCATCTCCTCATTCTCAATGATAATTTCTCCTGTTTCTGCCTCTAAGGACCAAAGTTTAATGTGGCTACTCTCCTTTTTATATGCATGTAAAAGCTCTTGCAATCTATTTGTATTGTTGTGGACAAGAGAGAGATAGGCAAACTGCACTGATTTCTTCTAAGCACCTGTCCATACGCAGAAGGTGTTTTGAATTACTTTTAAAGTATGCGGTGGCATGGTTTCACAATCCTTCAGTTTGTGTGACCCAATTTACAAATAATCCACAGAAAACTTGTGCGTTTACAACTTGAAATTCTGTCTTTAATCTTATGAATTACTCATAAGGTTAGTTTATTTCACATTCAGGCTAGGAGTGCTCGCAAATTCCCACTCTACTACTTAGATGGACACAGACACATGCACACGTGAACCCCCCCTCCCCCCAAAGAGACTGGATAGAAAATGGAGTTTTACAGTATAAGAACCACAGAAATTAATATTCTTCCATGAGATTTTCAGTGTTCAAAGTCAGAGTCCAATCAGGAATTCTTTCACATAGGATTTTGAGGTTAGCTGGCTGAAGACGGGAGTTGTAGGGTTCACTTCACAGTTGGTGTGGATATTGCAGATGAAGTAGGTGCACAGAGACTGGGGGGGTTCTGCAGGCGATGGTGGAAAATTGTTGGATCCAGTGCTAAAGGATCCGGATTGCACGCTTGTTTTGGGGTGACTGAGATGATACCAAGACAGGGAAGATCAGTAGACCGTTCTTAGAAGAAACACATTCTGTTTACTTACTGAAGGAATTTAGCAGCTACACTTGTGTGCTTACAACTCAAAACTCTGTCTTTACTCTTCAGACTCTAACTCAAGACTGACTACAGAGGTAGCCCGCACTACACTGCCATTGGGTACCAAGATCATGTGATCATACATTACAACATTTGTCTTAAAGGTATATTACACAACAGATTACTACATCCCTCCCCCTTTACTCAGAAATACATATAACAATTTTTCTCAAAATATCAGATTATTCATACAGCTAAATAATTTACAAAGTCAGTCCTTCTGGGGGTTTTCTTATGTGTGTAGAACATCTTAGCTCTACAGCTTCTGATGTTACATCCTCAACCTCCCTCACTGTAGTCGTTTGAGCATCTGGTTCTTCATTCGGTACCTGCAACTCTATTTCTTTGACCCTTTCTGGCACAGTCGGCCTTTCAGAGGTGTTTGTACTCAGTTGAGTTCTTTCAACAGGAGACGTTGATTCAGTCACAAATACTGGTGGAATCATTTCTGGGTATTTTGTTTCTCCTCTTCTTATATGATCCACATCTCACCGTCTGACTCGATCTTCCACTTTCACATGGTAGGAAAGAGGTCCTGTTACTGCACTTATTTCAGCAAACAACCATATTGGTCCTTCTCTAAAATTCTTCACAAATACTTTCCTACGTTAAACGTCCTGTTATGACTGTTGACAGTCATGTCCAATTTTCTGACTTCTCTGACTCCTTTCCACCTTCCCCCCATCCCAGATTTGGCATAATTAGGCTAAATCTCAATCTATATATGGAAAATAAAATGTGATAATTTAGTTGCTATAGAATCTCCACACAATTTCTTCATACCAGATTTGAACATCTGAACTGCTTTCTCGGCCAGTCCATTTGAAGAATGGTGGTATGGTGAAGTTTTCACATGAACAATACCATTGAGGCTGATAAACGGTTGAAATTCAGCACTCGTAAATACTGTTCCATTGCCTGATATGACCACTTCAGGTAGTCCATTGATTGTGAAACTCTGCCATAGCTTCTCTATTGTAGCAGAAGATGTCAGCGACCTTACTTCATATATGTCCATCCATTTTGAATATGCACCGATGATAAGTAGAAACACTTCCTACAATAGGTCCCACTTAGTCGATGTGTACTTGCACCCATGGCCTTCCTGGCTACTCCCAGGGGTGTAACGGAGCCGTTGAAGGTAATTTCTGTACTTGCTGACACTGCATACAACTTCTCACTAAGTTTTCTATTTCTCCATCCATTCCAGGCCACCATAGATAGCTGCGTGCTATTGCCTACATTCAGGAAATTCCAGGATGTGCACTGTGAAGTTCAAATAACAATGGTTTTCGTCCTTTTGGAGGAACAATCATTAATGCCCCCCCACAATAAGATACCTTCCTGGCTGGTTATTTCATATCTACTCTGGAAATATTGTTTCTTTTCATCAGATCCTTGTTTTTGTGACCAAACATGAGGAACTTGATCTCACACTTTGATAAGACTGGGTCTCAATTTGTCTGATCTGTAATCTGTCTAGCACATATCGATGACAAGTCCAGGAAGTTCAATAATAAAATTAATTCTTGAGGAATTGGAACATGCTCATCTTTTACTTGCATGGGCAAACAACTGATTGCGACTGTATTTGCAATTTGACTTCTGAATCTATGAAAGTATACTCATACGCTGCCAAGATCAATGCCTATCTTTGCACTCTTGCTGAGGCTAGAGGGGATATAGCCTTGTCTTTGCTGAACAATCCCAATAATGGCTTGTACTCCGATATGATAGTAAAATGACAACCGTGTACATATTGGTGAAACTTCTTAACACCAAAAATGATTGGCAGGCCTTCTTTTTCTATTTGAGAGTACCCTTTTTCTGCTGTATTAGTGTTCTCAATACATATCTTATTGGTTGTTCTGATCCATCATCCATTCCATGGGAAAGCACTGCTTTCACCCCATAGGGAGATGCATCACACATTAATACCAACTCTTTTTGGTTCAAAATGTACTAGAAGTGCAGATGATTGTAACAACTGTTTCACTTTTGTGAAAGCTTCTTCCTGTGGTGTTTGCAAAGACCATTGCTGGTTTTTCTTGAGTAAGTAATACAGTGGTGCCAGTTCTATCAACAAATTAGGTAAGAAGTGTCCATATTAATTGATCATCCCCAAGAATGATTTCAGTTCGGATGTATTCTTTGGTGCTGGCGCTTCTCTAATGGCTTCCACTTTTTCTTCAACTGAATGTATGCCTTGTGAATCTACCTTGTGACCTATGTAAGTTACCTCTTTTGCTTGGAATGTGCACTTTTTTTTTCAACTGCACTCCAACCTGCGAAAAACATTTCAAAACTTCTTCCAAGTTCATCAGAAGTTCCTCTTCAGTGAGTCCAGTCATGAGAACGTCATCCAAATAAACTACAATGTGGGGCAGTTCCTGTAGTAAACCTTCCATGGTTCTTTGGAATATGGTGCAAACTGAAGATATGCCAAGATGTAAATGGGTGTATTGGTCCAACCCTTTGTGTCTATTAATGGTGACAAACTTCCGGGAGGCATTCTCTAATTCCAATTGTTGATAGGCCTGAATCGTATCAAGCTTCATGTAGGCAGTTTCACCTGCCAGCTTAGCGTGCAAGTCTTCAATTTTTGGTATGGGTTGTCTGTTCAGTTTAGTCACTTTATTGACTGTTAATTTGTAGTCCCCACAAATTCGAATGCTTTGGTCTTCAGGTTTGAGAACAGGTACAATTGGTGCTCCCCACTCTGAAAACTGCACTGGTTGTATCACTCCCAGTTTTTCTAATCTGTCCAGTTTGGCACCTACCTTTTCTCGTATTGCATAAGGTACTGGTCTTGCTTTCATGAATCTTGGTGTTGCCTCTGGATCTACATGAATTTTTGCTTGTAGCCGTTCAATCTTTCCAAGTTCATCCTTGAAAACTGAGGCATGTTTTTATAGTAGCTCTGATAGCCCATTAGTTCTCAGTTGGAAGATTTCAGTCCATTCCACTTTAATCTCTTTCAGCCAGTTTTGTCCAAAGAGACTAGGTCCCTCGCCTGCTACCACCATTAAGGGTAATTTCACTGTTTGACCTCCATAGTGTACTGTGACTTTACATATGCCCTTGATTTGTATGTCTTCTCCCACATAAGTTTTCAATTTGACTTCAGTTTCTTCCAAATTTAATTTACGTTCCCCATGATTTAGGTATTTAAAAGTATGCTCACCTGTCACCTGTCATAAATATCTGAATCTATTACTTCAGGCTTTTCAACGCTGTTAATCTAATTGAGTTTTTGCTTTTGGCTGAAAGTTTGCCTGATTCTATCTTTACAATGTCTCATGAGGTGTCCATTTTGATGACAGAAAAAACATTCGATCTTTTTAAACTGCGATCAGGATTTTTCAGTCAGTGTGCGGGGAGGGCCTGACACACTGACACGTAAAATGATGCACATCCCAACTTCATTGCGCAGTCCCGCGACATTTCATTCAGCGGGCATGTGCCAGAGTCGGCTGCATGCCCGCCGAAAGGTAAAAGCCCTATTAAGTCCATTTACAAAATAATTGATGTAATTGTTAACATTCCTTGTCCAACCTTAAAGATGGCGGGTAGGTGAAAAGGCCAAGCGGCTTTTGCGTTTTTTAGGAAATCTCATCCATGTGCAGGATGAGGTTTCCTAAAGCTTTTATTAAATAAATAAATAAAAATTCTTAAATATAAAAACATGTCCCATCTCATGTGGCGGTGTCACTTAAGGGGACATGTTTAACTATATTTTTAATCCTTTATTTTAATTATTTCAATGTCAATTCAATCTCCCTCAGGGAGATTGAAGCACTGTTTTGCACGCATGCACGAAAGAGCACTGGCCCCGACTCTCCCTCTTCCCCCCGCCGCACAGCTATCGCTGAGCACTACGGCTCGCGTATCATGCTGGGTGGACCATTTAAGGTCCACCCGTGTTAAATGGCTGTGCGGAGCCAGTGGTGATTGACTCCGCTACCACCCCCACCCACTCCTGCCGAGCCCGTCTGCCACCTGAAAAATTCAGGCCTGTGATTCATTACAAGGTTGTCTACTTCCATCTCTGTTACCAGTATGCCATAATTTTGCTGCCAGGTTATCTCTTTTAATTTGTCTACTAGTGGTAGCTGCTTCCCGCTTCTGAGTAAAGCTTTGCACTTTCGCACTCTTTTTGGCTGAGGCTCCCCACTGAACGTGGAGGATGGCGCCATTTTGCACTCCCTGTATGGCTTTCTAGTCTTGCACTGCACCTTCCAGTGCCAGAGTGATTTCCAATGTCTTCTGAAAACCTAAATTTATTTCAGACAGCAATCTCTTCTGAATTGCATCTTCATTTATACTGCACACCAAACAATGTCTAAGCATATCATTGATAGATGTACCAAACTCACAACATTCAGTTAATTGTTTCAGACTTGCCACATAACAAGCGACTATCTCCCATGCGGCTTTATTCCTTGAGTCAAATTTGAACCGTTGCATCATTACCGACGGCTTGGGCTGATAACGATTTTTTACAAGGTTCATTAAGTCATCAAAACTTTTTCAATCTGGGGCACTGGGTGCCAACAACTTTGAATTAATCCCTATGTCTTACTCCCACATGTGGATAAGAGGATTGCGCACCTCTTCTCCTCCCCCACAATGTTGTTCACCTGGAAGAAGAACGTGACGCAGTCGTCCGAGGTTGGATCGAAAGGCTCATCTCTATCAAACTGAGACATGCTCTGAGGGCATTGCTTTGACATCAGGAAGGAAATTTTTCTTTACTTACAACTGCTGTGCAAGGCTCTTCTAATTTCCTTCATTCTTTCTTGCTTTTTACTTCATTCTTTCATGTCTTTTCTTGCTTTTTATTCTCTTTGCCAGTTTATTGGATCCAGCAAGATAAAAGCAAAAAACTGCGGATGCTGGAAATCCAAAACAAAAACAAAAATACTTGGAAAAACTCAGCAGGTCTGACAGCATCTGCATCAAACAGACTCGAAACATTAACTCTATTCCTCTCCGCAGATGCTGTCAGACCTGCTGAGTTTTACCAGGTATCTTTGTTTTTGTATTGGATCCAGTGTCCTGGTTTGTTGGGGCTAAAGGATCCGGGTTGCATGCTAGTTTTGGGGTGACTGAGTTGGTACCAAGACAGAGAAGATCAGTAGACCGTTCTTAGAAGAAACACATTCTGTTTATTTGCAAAAAGAACTTAGCAGCTACATTTGTGTGTTTACAACTCAAATCTCTTGTCTTTACTCTTCAGAGTCTAACTCAAGATTATTGACTTCAGAGGTAGCCTGTACTTTTCTGCTATTGGGTATCATGATCATGTGATCTTACATTACAACATTTGTCTTAAAGGCATATTACACATCAGATTACCACAGAAATCTTCCAGTAGAGACAGGCTTGGAGGAGCTGAGGGATGGTAACCAACTTCTTGCTCAGCTAGGCGGCTGGAGCCCTTTCCAGTTGACAGCAGGCTGAGGATTTCTCAGTTCTCAAAGGCATATAAAGATTTCAAAATTGTTACTCGAGTCATATTGCGTCTTACTCCACAATTACCTCAAAGGGATGTTTATCCAATGGCTGGAACTGGCTTTGATTTCAGGACTGTAAATGTTCTAGTCATTAGATGTTGCAAGAGTTACCCCCCATATTGAGGGTCTGGTGTTGCAAAGCCATTGTCTAGGCAGACTCTCTAACTCTACTAGACGGGTAAGCTTATCAGATGCATATAACGGCCCTTGGTCCCATTTTGAAATGGGCCTGGACAGCCCTAGGTATGATATGAGTCTGTTAGCAACTCTGCAAGCATAAGGAATTTCGATGTGTGAATCTCCTGGTTTCATGATTACAAGGGGTCTGAACAATGAGATGTGAGATTCCACTGACTGAGAAAAGAATTTTTTGTTCTTGTACCTCCTGGTGGTTGCTCACAGAACAAAGGGCCAACCCTGTGGTCATGTGACTTGGAATAACCATGGGCAACATTTTCCCCAGTCAGGAGGGGAAGTGTGGGAGCGGGCATGGGCGGGCAGGCTTCTGAACAGTGCCCCCCAGTCGGGGGCGCTGCCAATTTACATGGGCAGGCCAATTAAGACCTGCCCAGCATGATGTCCGCCAGGAAAAGCTATGCACTCCCTGTGCCGGTGGGGGATTCCCTTAGCCGGGAGTGCGGTCTTTCATGCGAAAGAGCGCATAGATCTCCCTGAGGCAAAGTTCTACTTCAGGGAGATCGGCTCCAATTTAAAACTTTAAATAAAGGTGATTAAAAAATTTCCCTGCCATGTCCCCACATGTGACACTGTCACATGAATTGGGACATGTCCATAACTTTTATTTAAACATTTAATAAAAAATTTAAATACCCTCATGAAACCTCATTCTGCCCGTGGATGAGGTTTTATGTTTTTTCAGAAGCCTGTCTGGGCTCCCGGCACGCCCGCCAACCTTAAGGTTGGACGGGCAGGTCCATCACTCATTTTAATTAGTTTTTTAATGGCCTTAATAGGCCATTGACAGTTCAGCGGGTGCACAGCCAATGCGGCTGTGTGCCCGCTGAACTGAAAATCTAAATGATGCGGAGTGACGTTGGGACGCACGCCCGACGTATCCCCGCGTCATTTTACACACTGGCGAGTGGGCGCTGACCAGAAAAATCTGCCCCATCTTTTTTGGTTTAGCAGAAAGTCAATTTTTTTTAAATGGCAAAAGAATAAAGTTCTGGATTCCTTTTCATGTCCCAGGGATCTGATAATATAGTCCTGACCCCAGTTTGATCTCATTTTTATATTTTTTCCCCCTTTTATCAGCTTTTTGGATGCCCCTTGTTGATTTCTAAAACCCTCCCAACCACAGGATTACTGCTATTCTTTGCCATATTTTAAATCTCCTTTTTTAATCCAATATTGTCCTTAACTTCCTTAGTAAGCCAGGGATGGATCTTTCTTGCTGAGTGTCCTTTTGAATGGAATGTATTTTTGTTGTACATTTTAAATTGTTTCTTTAAATGTTTCCCACTCTTTATTTACCGCCATAATTTTTAGCCTATTTACCTGATAAACCTTAGCTAGGGCTCCTCTTGTACCAACATAATTGGCTTTGTTGAGTTTAAGATTCTTGTTTGGGTTTGGAGTATGTCACTTTCAAACTTAATATGGAATTCAATTGCATTATGATCACTTCTGTCCAGCATATGTTTTACTATGAGATTACTAATTAACACTGCCTCATTGCACAATGCTAGAGCAAAAGTAGCTTTATCCCTACCATATTACCTGTCAACTAAGCATGCTACAAACTTATCTTCCAGACCGCCTTTGTCAATTTGATTGGTCCAGTCTATATGAAGATTAAAGTCCACCAAGACTATTACGTTTGTTATATTACAAGCTCCAATTACTTCATGATTAATGCTCTGTTCAATGGTATAACCACTGTTAGAGGGCCTACTCTACTCCTACCAGCATTCTCTGACCCTCGTTATTCCTATTCTCCGCCCATAATGATTCTACTTGGTGATCTTCCGAACCAAGATCCTTTCTCAGTACTGCCCTTATGTCATCCTTTTTTATTAGGCTACTTCTCTTCCTTTTCTATTCTGTCTGTCTTTTCAAAATTTTGTGTACCCTAGAATATTTATTTCCAACCTTTGTCACTTAGTGACCATGTCTCTGTAAAAGTGATTCGATGTAAACCATTTATCGATATTTCTGCCACTTGTTCATTTGTCTTATTGCGAATGCTTTAAGCAGATAAAGATCCGTTAGTTTTATTTTCTTACTAATATTATTTGCATGGGCTTTATTTGCTGGTGCAATATTGCAAAGATGCTGTTCATTCAGAGATATATAGGAGTAAAAACAGGTTGGAGTCTAAATGGTGAGCGGATATGATCCTTAAAATCTTGATGATAAATCTGGATAATGCAGATGGAAGCAGGTCATTTAACTCAGAGTATAAATAGACCCGCTCAATACAAGCGCAAAAATTATAACATTCAAACTAGATTGGTAACTAGTAGAATTTTCTTCCCCACAGAGCAGTGAGTATATGGAATGGACTTTATTTCAAAGCTATTCTTACTATCACAATCAACTTTTTTCACAATTAAAAGTTGGATAAATATTCAATTTATACCATAATCATCACCTTATCCTTAAAAAGCCTCCCTAACTCCATGTGCCCTCCCAAATCCATCCCCATCGTTAAGTCTCTTTCTCTCCAAGGTCCTTGAGCATGTTGTTGCCTGCTGACATGTCTCATCTCTCCCTGCAAAAGTTCCTCCAGTTTGCCCTGGAAGAACTGTCTTTATTCATTTAGAAAGCTTGAGGGTGAAATTTTCCTGTTGGCATCAGCACAAAATAATCGAAAACAAATCAGCAGCTGGTTTCATACCCTGCCCCATTTTCTTTCTCATTAGATTTAATTTTTACCTGCCTTATTTCCAAAAGTAAGGTGCTTAGTTTCTAACATAGGAAGCTCACAAAGGATTGCCCAAGGTTTATTACCCTTTTCATGCCTTTTCTCAATTGGATAATCTAGAATTTGCAATGGTCTTATTCTGACATAGGAACAACAGTAGGTCATTCAGTCTCTCGTGCCTGCTCCACCACTCAATTGGATCACGGCTGGTCTGCATCTTAACTCCTTCTATCTACATTGATTCCATATTCCTTAGTAACCTTGCTTAATAAAAGTCTACCAATCACAGTTTTGAAGTTTTCAACCGATAACCAACTCTTTGGGTGGCTGAGTTCCATATTTCCACAACCTTTTGTGTGAAGAAGAGTTTCCTGACATCACCCCTGAATGGCCTAGATTTAACTTTAAGGTTGTGCTCCTTGTTTTGGACAAGTGTGTGCATTTCAGCACCACTGGAGCAGCTGCCC
Source organism: Carcharodon carcharias (assembly GCF_017639515.1). NCBI lineage: Eukaryota > Metazoa > Chordata > Chondrichthyes > Lamniformes > Lamnidae > Carcharodon > Carcharodon carcharias. The sequence goes on along the minus strand of NC_054468.1, from coordinate 140,730,694 downwards.
TGTGATAGGATCCTCTCTGCAATTGTTTGTTACTAACATCTGATACCTCACTCCTGGCCCACAGACGAACAGTACTCCAAATGTACCAGGATGGCTTTTGTCCTTTCCCCTCTCAGTGGTGACAATAATGAACTAGGCGTTCCTTTTGTTGTTTGGAGTCAACAGATGTCAAGCAGATAAAGTGCCTTTGAAGCTTAGCCCTGTGTTTTTACAGGCATTTTAATCTGTGACTATTTCACTGTGCATCAGGCTAGATGATCCTATATCTCAGGAATGAGTGATTGCGGTTTATGGGTTTGGGAGTTAATTGTTTCTTGAGAGAATGATGAACAATTTCTGGGGGGTTAGTAGAATTTGCCATTACAACATCTATTCCACCAGATCATCAAACAATCTCTCGATCTTTTTCTGATCCTATTTAAAACTAACTGAGGATACCCAAACATTGGCATCAGCAAACCATGATGGTGATTGCTTGCTGCCATCTTGACACCAACTGAGCACTTTGCTGAAAATTTAATATCCGTTGAATTATGTTGAGCTGGAAGAAAGCGCACTACAGATCATTGCAACAGACCTTGTCAAAACCTTTTCCATATCTAGGAACACTGCCAATGTTTAGAATTGTTTTAAGTGTCTGTCTTTGAAGTTCTATTCTAATTGCTACATATTGATTGGGATGTACCACACCTCTTTAAGCATGAATTATTGCTTTTTTTATGAATGTAAAAGTTGAAACAATTAAATTCCGTAAATTTATGCATAAGTGCACTGTCTTCAAAGTAAGCTGCCTAACGTTTAGTTAACACAACATGTACTTGACACATTGATTTACCACATTTTTGCTTATGGACAAAATGGGTAGATTTCTAATCAAAGATCTTGTTGTAAGTTAATAAATTGAAACAAAAGTGTTACTACTTACGTTAGCTAGAGATAAGTATAAGAAATAAGGTTAACAACACCAATTTTTAAGTGTAATGGAAACTGTTACAGGAAAATAAGTGTGACCCATGCTGGAAATATGTGCTATAGATGAGATTTTAATATGATGGATACACAAGTTAGGAATTTAGGGTAAATAGAGAAGGGCAATAAATTCTAGCAAGACTCACATCCCATGAGTGAATTAAAAAATGACAAATTTAATACAATTGCTCCTTGTCACACAGGCTTGGTTTGCAACTGTTTTATTTTGCCACCCTTGATAATATTGTTTTCATTAATTATACATAAACTTACAACCCAGGAACAGGTTGTTTGGTCCACCATGCTCATGTCATTGTTTATGCTCTCAGTAGTAGTCTCTGATCCCTTCATCCCTCTCTCGTTCCATTACTTACCTAAGTTGTTCTTGGATATTGATTTGAGCTCTGCTTCAATAACTAACACTGGCAATGCATTCTGCAGTATCAAAAACCTTTTGTAATAAAACTATCTCTTGCCCTCTGTCCTAAGAATCTTATATTTAATCTTTCTTTTATGATGCTGGCTTCTAGAAAGTGAGCCCGACATCCAGATCATTGAGGTGCACATTGAAAGGAAAGCCAAATGTGTAACTCTCTTCTTGACAGTATACAGCCTCTCCATTAGCAAGTTCTCAGCTGTGCCTTCTCACGGCAACAAATGGAAACTGGATATCTTGTTAAAGCTTCAGAGGAACTTAGAGGAGGTTTGACCCTGAGACATGCGGTGCGCAAGCCCACCAGCATGTGGACAAGCCCTGGCACTTATAAATCAAACTCCCAGCTTTAGGTGAATAACCCCACTGCCTTTGGGTACTTTGGGAGGGTTGAAGGCTAAAGGGGTAAAACTCTGACAAAAAATCTGAAGTGGAGCCTAAAGGTGAACTAATGTGTAAATGAGTCATCTTCCCGGCAACTCCTGCAACCAATCCGGCACTGGATTTAGTGCTTTGCATTCTTTTCAACTCAACTGGGAAGGTCAAGAGGGGAACTTTGACATTTGGGCAGCCAGGGTCTCCACAAATTTTGCCCAGGCTTGTGTCTCTTTGAGAGACATGACACAGGGGACAGCAGTTATGAGTGATAGGCCCAACTCGATTGGCGCAGTGAGTGGGTGCTACAGGCTGTCTCCGATGGTGGAAGGGACCATTAGCTTCTACTGGTCAGCCACTGACCACCTCAGGTTGGGCAGCTCCTGACTAGTAAGGTGCTAACCTACCATGAACCATCTGTTTCAATGGGTGCTTGGAAGTTAAGAGTCTCTACTCAACAAGTGGACCTAATCCATTGCACTAGGCAAACAATCAAAACAAATGAGAAGTATGTAGATGCAACTGTTCAACTGATAAGCTGGAATATCAGAACCACTTGCAAAAGATTGACAGACATCTTGCAGCTGGTCAGTAAGGCACACAATACAGCTGGGATCAACTTGGAACTTGATAAGCAGAACATTGACATAGCTTCCCCACAAGAGACCAGGCTTGCCGAGAGTGGATTACCAACAAATACACATTACACATTTATCTGGCAGGGGAAGAGTTTGCAGGAAACATGTGAGCAGGTCTAGGCTTCGCTGTAAGGACCTTGCTACTCTTGATGTTAGAACCTGCCATACATGATTCAGAATGTGTTCTCTCCATCTGCCTCTCAATTCAAACAGGACCTATTAACTTCATGAGTATCTAAGTTTCAATGCTGTGCTCCACATCGGAGGTGAAAGACCTGTTTTATGAGGGGCTTGATGCTGCTATCAGCAGAATCCCTAAGTCAGAGAATATCTTTACCAATTAGGAGATTTCAGTGCAAGAGTGGACGTGGATTGTGGGCATGGCCCTACTGCCACAGACATCATAGCCTGCAAAAAATAAATGAGAAAGGACAAAAACTACTTGAACTTTGACCTTTGTGTAAATAACACCCTCTTTCAGAACAAGCTATGTCACAAGGTGTCCTCCAGATATCCAAGATCAGGGCATTGGCATCAACCTGGTTTGATCATTACTAGATGTGACTTCCTGAACAACGTTCTCATCAAGCAGCTACCACAGCGCAGACTGTGATACAGGTCATTCCCTGGTGTGCACCAGGGTTAGGATGCTACCACTGAAGCTTTTTCGTTCAATGTGGAAATGCCAACCTCCTACCAATGCCAGCCACACTGCTTACCCAGGTAAAAAGCAACAGTTCCTTGACTTGATTAAATAGGCACTCTCTGGCATTCCCACACAGAGTGCAGAAGCAAAATGGAACAGATCTTGAGACACAATCTACAATATTGCACTCTCAAGATATGGGAAGCAAGAGCAGAAAAATGCTGACTGGTTTGAGGCTAACATTGCTTGAATTCAATGAAAGGTTCCATCACAGCGATCTGCTCCAATTAGAAGCAAGAAGACTCTGATTGCACTAAGAGCTGCTTAAGTAAAGTCCAACAAACTGCGAGGTAATCTGCCAAAATATCCAGATGTTCTTAAACACAGGGAATGTGAGGGGCATGTATGAAGGGAAATGCAATAGGTCTATCAGCAAAGAGCAGCTCCATTGAAAACCAAAGTAGGGGAGGTCATCACTGACTGCAATAAACAGTTAGAGAGATGGGTGAACACTACTTTGAATTGTACAGCAGAGAGCACATTGTCACTGAGGAGCTTCATTGATTTCATAGAAACTTTGCCTGTTATGGCAGAGCTGGATATCAAACCCACAGCAAAGCTATTTACTCACTTATCATGAGCAAAGCTCCAGGTGCTGATGCTATATCACCTGAACTCATCCAGTACGGGAAACCGGCGCTCCTGCAGCATTTGCACAAAATTCTCCATCTCTGCTAGAGGGAGGGGGCAGGGCCCCAGGATATCTATGATGCAAGGATTGTGGTCCAGTACAAGAACAAGGGTGACTGCAATGATTGCAGAAACTATCGAAGCAGGTCCCTGCTGAGCATGGTGAAAAAAGTATTTGCCTATGTTGCCCTTATCAGAATGCAGATCCTGGCTGAAAGCATCCACCCCAAATCCAAATGTTGTCCCAGAACTGGAAGATCTACAATTGATATGATCTCAGTCCATCAGCTGTAAGGGAAATGTCATGAACAATGGAGGCCATTATACATGGCCTTCATCGATCCCACAAAGACATTCAACCATGGGAGCACAGACTGTCCATTTAAGCTGCTAGGGAAAATTGGCTGTCTGGCGAAGCTGCTGAATGACAACACGATGGGTAAGGTCAGCCATGGGGGCAACATCAGAAACCTCAATTTGTGATCTGCAGTGGGGTCAAAATAGGGTTGTGTTCTCACACCATCACTTTTTGGTATATTCTTCTCTGTGCTGCTGTCATATGTCTTCAGGTCATCAACAAAGGGTGTCTACTTACATATCAGGACTCATGGAAAGCTGTACAATCTTCCTCGCCTGAGATGCAAGACAAAGGTGTGCCAAATCCTCATCAGAGAGTTGCTCTACACTGATGATGCCACACTAGCATTCGATACTGAGGAACACCTTCAGTGGCAATGGGCAGACTCTCATAAGCCTATGAAGAGTTTTGTTTGACCATCAACATTGTAAGACAAATGTCATGGTCCAGGATGTTGCCATACTGCCATCTATCAGAATTGACAATGTGACCCTGGATGTTGTTGAATATCTAGACTTCATAATCACCAGCAATCTGTCACTTGAAGCTGAAATCAACACACACATCTCAAAAATTGCAACTGTTAGGTCCAAGCTGAGTAAGAGAGTATGGAATAACAGCAACCTGACTGAGAACACCAAAACGCGATTCTACCAAATCTGCGTCCATGGCGCACTCCTCCGCAGTGGTGAGACCTAGACAACATATGCTAAGCAGGAGAAAAGGCTGAACAGTTTCCACCTTCACTGTCAGCATTTCTTGACAGGACAGGGTCACTAACTCAGAATTCCTGGAGCGTGCTATTATCATTAGCATACACTCATTGCTAAGCCAACAACATATGACCTTCTCGAGTTTGTACCATTATTTAGGAACAGCTTTTCGATTTTGAAGGTGCGAAATTCAGAATCTTAGCATCACTGGTGTGCGCGGCACTTCCAGCCACATCCACTATAGCCTGAGCGCACCCAATGTTGAGAAGGTCACTCATGCAGGCTGCTTCTGCATGTGCTGGAAGCAGATGAAGTGCTGAGAACATGATGTCATTCAGCACTATCAACTGATGCGGTGCTGAACTTCCAAACCTAGACCGGTCAGGTCCTTTCAATGAATTAGCTTGTCATTCATCAAGGTGTTTGGGTGCAAGAGGGGCCCAGCACAAGCATTACTTAGAGGGCCAAGCACCCAAGTTGCAGGTAAGGTAATTTTGAATAACTTCTGCTATTACAAAGTCTCCAAAAGTACACGGGAATGTTTTTGGAGGTGTTCTGGTGAGCTTCTTGATTTGCCAGTGAATGTAGCTGTGCCCTCACAGGAACTGCAAAGAGTTTGGTGACCAGTCCACACAAAGGCTGTAGTTGCAGTGTCTCTGGGTCTGCAGGACAAAGAATTGGAGCAGAAGCTGCAGAGAGGACAAGCTCTATACAATGCCTTCTGCTTACTTGGAGCCAGACTCCTCCAATTTCAGTGACAGTGACAGAAGGCTGTCTGGCAGGCCAGCCATGTACCCAGCATCAAGGTGTGCATTCTCATCAATGTTTGTTTGGAGTCTGCCCATTGAAGTCTATTCGCTTGCTCCTTCAGTAAACTGGTACACAGACCATCCTTTATCACTAGTTTGGCTGTAGCCCACCTATGCCTGGTGTCACCACAAATAGATCCAACTCTATACTAGCCTCCAAGATATATATACAGCGCTGGTATCTGAGCTGGTTTCTGTAAGTATCAGATGAAGTGATGGGGCCTCTTCAACAGTGCTGTGCTATTGCTCTCTCTTCTCCTGAGGCTAGTGTGGTTGGGCAGGCTCTTGCTTGTCTGAAAGCAAATCAGAAAGGGGAAGGTTGGAATGAAGGATGGGGTGAGTTGGAGATTAAGAGGTCCATGGTCACAATCTGGAGCTTGCTCACCAGACCAGATAGGATGAGGGTGGGCTGAGTGTTGAGAATGGGCATAAGCCAGAAACATACCATCATCCTCAATGTTCTCAGTGATGCCTGATGCCATTAGCTCTGTCACAATCATTTTGAGGATGTGGGGAGCCATCTCCACTAAAGAGTTCATATGCAACCATGTGGTGGGGATCGCTCTCAGCAGCCAGCCTCCTCATCAACTGCTGCAGGGTTGTAACAAAACATGGTGGTCATAAAAGAAAAATTAAGCAGTATTGAGGGCACAATGATGGCAAGGGTGCATTTATATACATATCACTATATATTTTGTTCACTAGACTATTATGTGCATTATCTGCATTTGTTTGGATGTCCTCCTTCAGAGGGAATATTGTCCTGTCATGCTTCATGTTTCGCTGTCATTGTGGAATGAAGGGAACTGAAGGACATCTCACCTGTGTAGGCAACAATATGGTAGTATGTTAGAGGTCAGTCTTTATTGAATGGTAATGTGTGTGGTGTGATTTGTATTCTCAAGGCAATGTGACATGGCTGAACATGCAGCATCTGCTGGCCTCCCCGTAAATGAAGTTCCAAGGAGATTGGCCGAAGTCACTGATGAGCACGAGATGCAATGTGCTGCTTGTGAAATCATGGCCTTGACAATATGGGCAAGGAGCAGAGAGATGGCTCGTGACAGCTTCATTGACCTGAGTGTTAGTGCAAAGCCTGCAGAGTATCCTCTGGGCGGTGGAGGGGCGGGGGGTGTGTGGGGGGGGGGGGGGGGGGGGGGGGGGGCAGGGTGGAGAGCCATCTGTTTGAGAATGGTTCTCTAAGAAGTAGAGGATGTGTGCGGTAAGATAACTCTGGATAGATGCTGACAGAGATGGGCACACACTCAAAGCAGGCAAAGGTTTGCAGGCGAGGAAATGATGGTCAGTTAGGTGCATCACTCATGGTCAAAACTATTGAAGAGGAGTTTGTCCCTGACAACCCTGGTATGTCTCTCCATAATCTTGGCGTCTGGGTGAACTGCCAGGAGATCTCTGCTCTCCTCCCCATATTCCTCCTCAACATCTTCACCTGAGAAGGTTAGCAGCTCCTCCATGTCCTAGATTGCTAATTCTTCACCCCTTTGCAGTGCAACGTTGTTTGCTATGCCTTGCACAATAATAATCAAGGACAAAATACTGCAAAAGCAAAATACTGCAAATGCTGGAAATCTGAAACTAAAACAAAAATTGCTGGAAAAACTCAGCAGGTCTGACAGCATCTGTAGAGAGAAAGACAGAATTAACGTTTCGAGGCCTTATGACTCTTCTTCAGAGCAATCCAGGACAACCTCTGTGGTGCATATTGTAAAGCTCTGGTGGACTGTTCAAGGCAAGGGAAGTGCATTTTGAGCAATCCTATGGTCTGTTCTATGGTTGCCCTTGTTGAGCAGCGAGACACTCTCCCTAGGGCTTTTAGGATGATGCACTGGTGTCATGAACCATGTTCTAAGGGGATAGCCCTTGTCACCCAGGATTCAACCCAAAAAGAGAACTGTCAGGACTGGCAATATTACTAGAGAAGAACCCAACTGGATAAAAAATTGACCTAAAATAACTTGAACTTTTTTTTTTGTTGGTTGCCTAATCCCAGTGCAACTAAGATTTTTTAATCCTCAGCATAATCATTACATATAAATAGATAATTTCCAGGTATATCGTTAGCTCAATTTTCATCAGTAATTAAGTTGCTCGGAGATGCCAATATGCCTGCCAACTACATAAAAACAAGAAACTGCGGATGCTGGAAATCCAAAACAAAAACAGAGATACCTGGAAAAACTCAGCAGGTCTGGCAGCGTCGGCGGAGAAGAACAAAGTTGACGTTTCAAGTCCTCATGACCCTTCAACAGAACTAAGTAAAAATCGGAGAGGGGTGAAATAAAAGCTGGTTTAAGGTGGGGGGTGGGGGGGATAAGTGGGGTGGGGGGAGGGGTGGTTGTAGGGACAAGCATGCGGTGATATGAGCAGATAACCAAAAGATGTCACAGACAAAAGAACAAAGAGGTGTTGAAGATGGTGATATTATCTAAAAGAATGTGCTAATTAAGAATGGATAGCAGGACAAGCAAGGTACAGATAGCTCTAGTGGGGGTGGAGTGAAATAAGACTAAAAGGGCATAAAAGGTATAGATTTAAAAATAATTGAAATAGGTGGGAAAAGAAAAAGCTATATAAATTATTGGAAAAAACAAAAGGGAGGGGGAAGAAACGGAAAGGGAGTGGAGATGGAGGAGGGAGTTCAAGATCTAAAGTTGTTGAACTCAATATTCAGTCCGGAAGGCTGTAAAGTGCCTAGTCGGAAGATGAGGAAGCTGTTCCTCCAGTTTGCGTTGAGCTTCACTGGAACAATGCAGCAAGCCAAGGACAGACATGTGGATAAGAGAGCAGGGTGGAGTGTTAAAATGGCAAGCAACAGGAAGGTCTGCATCATTCTTGCGGACAGACCGAAGGTGCTCTGCAAAGCGGTTGCCCAGTCTGTGTTTGGTCTCTCCAATGTAGAGGAAACCACATTGGGAGCAACGAATGCAGTAGACTAAGTTGGGGGAAATGCAAGTGAAATGCTGCTTCACTTGAAAGAAGTGTTTGGGCCCTTGGACGGTGAGGAGAGAGGAAGTGAAGGGGCAGGTGTTGCATATTTTGCATATGCATGGGGAGGTGCCGTAGGTGGGGGCTGAGGAGTAGGGGGTGATGGAGGAGTGGACCAGTGTGTCATGGATGTTCCTTCCCATGCATATGCAAAATATGCAACACCTGCCCCTTCACTTCCTCTCTCCTCACCGTCCAAGGGCCCAAACACTCCTTTCAAGTGAAGCAGCATTTCACTTGCATTTCCCCCAACTTAGTCCACTGCATTCATTGCTCCCAATGCGGTTTCCTCTATATTAGAAAGACCAAACGCAGACTGCACGACCGCTTTGCAGAACACCTTCGGTCTGTCCACAAGAATGACCCAAACCTCCCTGTCGCTTGCCATTTTAACACTCCACCCTGCTCTCTTGCCCACATGTCTGTCCTTGGCTTGCTGCATTGTTCCAGTGAAGCTCAACGCAAACTGGAGGAACAGCACCTCATCTTCTGACTAGGCACTTTACAGCCTTCCGGACTGAATATTAAGTTCAACAACTTTAGATCTTAAACTCCCTCCTCCATCCCCACCCCCTTTCCATTTCTTTCCCTCCCTTTTGTTTTTTCCAATAATTTATATAGCTTTTTCTTTTCCCACCTATTTCCATTATTTTTAAATTTATACCTTTTATGCCCTTTTTGTCTTACTTCACCCCACCCCCACTAGAGCTATCTGTACCTTGCTTGTCCTGCTATCCATTCTTAATTAGCACATTCTTTTAGATAATATCACCACCTTCAACACCTCTTTGTTCTTTTGTCTGTGACATCTTTTGGTTATCTGCTCCTATCACTGCTTACTTATCCCTACAACCACCCCCACCCCCCCACTTCTCCCCCCAACCCCCCCCCCCACCTTAAACCAGCTTATATTTCACCCCTCTCCTATTTTTACTTAGTTCTGTTGAAGGGTCATGAGGACTCAAAACGTCAACTTTGTTCTTCTCCGCCGATGCTGCCAGACCTGCTGAGTTTTTTCAGGTATTTCTGTTTTTGTTTTGCCTGCCAATTACATATTGGCAGGCCATCATTCAGCACCAGCTGAGGGGGAGGGAGGTCAAGAGGAAGTCAACCAGGGCCACCATCATTGCAGGGTCCTCAAATACCTGTGGCAGTTGGGAGATTCTTAAGATATATGTATCATGAGAGCTCCCTGGCAAATGAGCACACACATTCTTTTCCGGTGGTTACAGACAACTTAAATGTTACAGAGGTGAAACCTCTGCCAATTTACAAATGTAGCTGGCTGTTTCCTGGAAGCCCAAATGGCCACGTATGTACAGTGGATTAGATCCTCTACCTGTGGGAGCCATGTGATGGCCCTGATGCCAATTGCTCTGGCTATCAGCATCTATTGAGAACTTGATGAATGCCCCCGGTCAGGGCATTTGTCACCTGCTGCAAGTACCTACGTGTTGCAGCCTGGGAAATGCCACAAATATCCTCTGTGGAGCCCTGAAATAAGCTGCTGATGTAGAAATTTAGGGTCACAGTTACCTTGAGGGCAACTGGCATGGGGTTCCCTCCAAAGCCACAGAGCTGTAGGTCTTGTTGTAGGAGCGCGCACAAGTCAGTAATCGGCTCCTGCAAAAGTCTTACCCATCTCTGACATAGCTTCTCAGCACCTGAAGGTAGATGGTGTGCGTTCTGAATACGCAATTACGTGCCAATGCTCTTTAGTAATGATGGTGGTCCTGGTTGAGTTCCTCTTGACCTCCCTCTCCCTCAGCTGGTGCTGGCTGATGGCCTGCCAATATGCAGTTGGCAGGCAAATTGGAGTTTCTGGTGAATTAAATTACTGGTGAAGATTGAGGTAATTGTATGCCTGGAAATTATGTATTTATATGTAATGATTATGCTGAGGATTAAAAAAATCCTAGTTGCACTGGGATTAGGCAACCAACAAAAAAAAACATTCAAGTTGTTTAAGGTCAATTTTTATCCAGTTGGGTTCTTCCCTAATAATATTGCCAGTCCTGACAATTCTCTTTCTATTCCTTCATGGAATGTGGGTGTACTGGTTAGGCCAGCATTTATTGCCCATCGCCAATTGCCCTTGAGGAGGTGGTGCTCTGCTGTTTCTTGAACTGCTATAGTCCATGTGTTGTAGGAACACAAACATTGCTGTTTAGAAAGCAAGTTCCAGGATTTTGACCCAGAGACAGTGAAGGAACGGTGATATACTTCCAAGTCCATACGATGTGTGACTTGGAGGGAACTTGCAGGTGTTAATGTTCTCATGCATCTGCTGCCTATGTCCTTCTAGGTGGTAGAGTTCATGGGTTTGGAAGGTGCTGTCCAAGGAGCCTTGGCGAGTTGCTGCAGTCCATCCTGTAGATGTGACACACTGCTGTCACTGTGCGTCAGTGGTGGAGGGAGTGAATGCTTAAGGTGGTGGATGGGTACAATCAAGTAGGCTGCTTTTTCTTGGATGGTGTCAAGCTTCTTGAGTGTTGTTGGAGCCACACTCATCCAGGCAAGTGGACAGTATTCCATTACATTCCTGATTTGAGCCTTGTAGATGGTGGACAGGCTTTGGGAATTCAGGAGGTGAGTTATTCGCCAAGAATTCCCAGCCTCTGACCAGCCTCTATAAACAGTATTTATATGGCTAGTCCCGTTCAGTTTCTGGTCAATTGTAATTCCCAGGATGTTGATAGTGGGGGATTCAGTGATGGTAATTTTTTTTAAAAATCATTCATGGGAAATGGGCTTCGCTTGCTGCGTCAGCATTTATTGCCCATCCCTAATTGCCCTCAAGAAGGTGGTGGTGAGCTGCCTTCTAAAACCACTGCAGTCCGTGTGTGTAGGTACACCCACAGTGCTGTTAGGAAGGGAGTTCCAGGATTTTGGCTCAGCGACAGTAAAGGAACGGTGATATATTTCCAAGTCAGGATGGTGAATGACTTGGAGGGGAACTTCCAGGTGGTGGTGTACCCATCTATCTGCTGCCCTTGTCCTTCTAGATGTTAGCGGTCGTGTGTTTGGAAGGTGCTGTTGAAGGAGCCTTGGTTAATTCCTGCAGTGCATCTTGTAGATGGTACGCACTGCGGCTACTGTGCATCAGTGGTGGAGGGAGTGAATGATTATGGATGTGGTGCCAATCAAGCGGGCTGCTTTGTCCCGGACAGTGTCAAGCTTCTTGAGTGTTGTGGGAGCTGCAAGCGGGGAGTATTCCATCACTTGTGCCTTGTAGATGGTGGACAGGCTTTGGGGAGTCAGGAAGTGAGTTACTCGTTGCACGATTCCGAGCCTCTGACCTGTTTTTGTATTCGCAATATTTATATAGAACCATAGAGCATTACAGCACAGAAAACAGGCCATTCGGAATATGTCGAAATATTATTCCACTAGTCCCATTGACCTGCACCTAGTCCATAACCCTCCAGACCTCTCCCAACCACGTATCTATCTAATTTATTCTTAAAACTTAAGACTGAGCCCGCATTTACCACGTCAGATGGTAGCTCATTCCACACTCTCACCACTCTCTGAGTGAAGAAGTTCCCCCTAATGTTCCCCCTAAACCTTTCCCCTTTCACCCTAAAGCCATGTCTTCTCGTGTTTATTTCTACTAATCTAAATGGAAAGAGCCTACTTGCATTTACTGTCTATACCCCTCATAATTTTGTAAACTTCTATCATATCTCCCCTCATTCTTCTACGCTCCAAGGAATAAAGTCCTAACCTGTTTAATCTATCCCTGTAACTCAACTCCTTAACACCCAGCAACATCCTAGTAAATCTTCTCTGCACTCTCTCAATCTTACTGATATCCTTCCTGTAGTTAGGCGACCAGAACTGCACACAATACTCCAAATTTGGCCTCACCAATGTCTTATACAACCTCACCATAACATCCCAAATCCTATACTCAATACTTAGATTTATGAAGGCCAGTATGCCAAAAGCTTTCTTTACAACCTTGTCTACCTGTGACGCCACTTTCAGGGAACCATGTATCTGAACTCCCAGATTCCTTTGTTCCTCCGCTCTCCTCAGTGCTCTACCATTTACTGTGTATATCCTGCCTTGGTTTGACCTTCCAAAATGTAACACCTCACACTTTTTCGCATTAAATTCCACCTGCCATTTTCTGGCCCATTTTTCCAGTTGGTCCAGATGTCTCTGCAAGCTTTGAAAGCCTTCCTCGCTGTCCACAAGGCCTCCGATCTTAGTGTCATCAGCAAAATTGCTGATCCAATTCACCACATTATCATCCAAATCATTGATATAGACAACAAACAACAATGGTCCCAGCACAGATCCCTGAGGCACACCACTAGTCACAGACCTCCAGTCTGAGAAGGGTTCATCCACTACCACTCTCTGTCTTCTCCCACACAGCCAATTTCGAATCCAGTTTACAACCTCTCCATGGATACCAAGTGTCTGAACCTTCTGAACTAACCTCCCATGTGGGACCTTGTCAAAGGCCTTACTAAAGTCCATGTAGACAAATCCACAGCCTTTCCTTCATCTACTTTCTCGGTAACCTCCTCGAAAAACTCTACAAGGTTCGTTAAACACAATATGGCTAGTCCAGTTCAGTTTCTGGTCAATGGTAACCCCCAGGATGTTGACAGTGGGGGATTCAGTGATGGCAATGCCATTGAACATCAAGGGACAATGGTTGGATTCTCTTTTATTGGAGATGGTCATTGCATGACACTTGTGCAGCGTGAATGTTGCTTGCCACTTGTCAGCCCAAGTCTGGACATTGTCAAGGTCTTGCTGCATTTGGACATGGACTGCTTCAGTATCTGAAGAGTCGCGAATGGTGCTGAACATTGTGCAATCATCAGCGAACATCCCCAATTCTGACCTTATGTTGGAAGGAAGGTCATTGATGAAGCAGCAAAAGATGGTTGAGCCAAGGACACAACCCTGAGGAAGTCCTGTGGTGATGTCCTGGAGCTGAGATGACTGACCTCCAACAACCACAACCATCTTCCTTTGTGCTAGATCTGACTCCAACCTGTGGAGAGTGTTCCCCCGATTCCCATAGGCTCCAATTTTGCTAGGGCTCCTTAATGCCACACTCTGTCAAATATGGCCTTGATGTCAAGGGCAGCCACTCTCACCTCACCTCAGGAGCTCAGCTCTTTTATCCATGTTTGAACCAAGGCTGTAATGAGGTCAGGAGCTGAGTGGCCCAGGTGGAACCCAAACTGGCCATCAGTGAGCAGGTTATTGCTAAGCAAGTGCCGCTTGATAGCACTATTGATGACCAATTCCATTACTTTACTGATGATGGAGAGTAGACAGATGGGGTGGTAAATGGCCAGGTTGGATTTGTCCTGCTTTTTGTATACAGGACATACCTGGGCAATTTTCCACATGGCCGGGTAGATGCCGGTGTTGTAACTGTACTGGAACAGTTTGGCTAGGGGCACAGCAAGTTCTGGAGCATAGGTCTTCAGTACTATTGCCGGAATATAGTCAGGGCTCATAGCCTTTGGACTATCCAGTGCTTTCAGCCATTTCTTGATGTCTTGTGGAGTGAATCGAATTGGCTGAAGACTGACATCTGTGATGCTGGGGTCCTCTGGAGGAGACCAAGATGGATCATGCACTCAGCACTTCTGACTGAAGATTTTAGCAAATGCTTCAGCCTTATCTTTTGCACTGATGTGCTGGGCTCCTCCAACATTGAGGATGGAAATATTTGTGGAGCCTCCTGCTCCAGTGAATTAATTGTCCACCACCATTCACGTCTGGATGTGGCAGGACTACTGAGCTTATATCTGATCTGTTTGTTGTGGGATCACTTGCCCTGTCTATCACTTGCTGTTTATGCTGTTTGGCATGCAAGTGGTCCTGTGTCATAGCTTCACCAGGTTGACACCTCCTTTTTAGGTATGCCTGGTGCTGTTCCTGGTATGCCCTCCTGCACTCTTCATTGAACCAGGGTTGATCCCCTGGCTTGATGGTAATGCTAGAGTGGGGGATATGCTGGGCCATGAGGTTACAGATTGTGTTTGAGTATAATCCTGCTGCTACTGATGGCCCACATCATGGATGCCCTGTCTCAAGTTGCTAGATCTGTTCGAAATTTATCCCATTTAGCATGGTGGTAGTGCTACATAAAACGATGGAGGATATCCTCAATGTGAAGGTGGGACTTCATCTCCACAATGTGCAGTAGTCACTCCTACCAATACTGTCATGGACAGATGCATCTGCAGCCTCAGGTTGGTGAGGATGAGGTATGTTTTTCCCTCTTGTTGGTTCCCTCACCACTACCGTAGACCCAGTCTAGCAGCTAGTTCTTTTAGGACTCGGCCAGTAGTGGTGCTACTGAGCCACTCTTGGTGATGGACATTGAAGTCTCCCACCCAGAGTACATTCCGAGCCCTTGCCATCCTCAGTGCTTCCTCCAAGTGGTGTTCAACATGGAGGAGCACCGATTTATCAGCTGAGGGAGGGGATCAGCAGGAGGTTTCCTTGCCCATGTTTGACCTGATGCCGTGAGACTTCATGTCCCAAAGTATACCACTGTGCCGCCACTTCTGCTGGGCATTTCCTGCCGATATAATTCCATGAGGATGGCTATGTGAGACCAGTTTTGGCACTAGTCCCCAGATGTTAGTAAGAAGGACTTTGACATTGTCATTTCCGGTGCCTAGGTTGATGCCAGGTTGTCTGTCAGTTTCATTCCTCTTTTGTGACTTGTAGCAGTTTGTTACAACTGAGTGGCTTGCTAGACCATTTCAGAGGGCATTTAAGGGCAACTACATTGATTGTAGGCCAGACTAGGTTTCCTAAAGGACATTAGTGAACCAGATGGGTTTTTACAACAACTGACAATGGTTATCATCAGACTTTGAATTTCAGATTTTTATTGAATTCAAATTCCACCATCTGCCATGGCGGGATTCAAACCCAGGTCTCTGGATTACCAGTCCAGCAACAATAACACCACACCATCGCCTCACCCATTGAATGTCAAGGGGAAATAGTTAAATACTTGCTACTTATCAATCCAAGCCTCAATATGTCCAGGTATTGGTGCATGTGGACACTGACTGTTTCAGTATTTGATGAGTCACAAATGGCACTGAACATTATGCAACCATCAGCGAACATCCCCACTTCTGACCTTATGATGGAGGAAAGGTCATTGATGAAGCAGCTGAAGATTGTTGGGCCTCGGGCACTGAGGGACTGCAGCGATGAACAGGGACTGAGATGATTGACAGCCAACAACCACAACCATCTTCCTTTGTGCTAGGTACAACTTCAACCAAAGAGGAGCTTTCCCCCGATTCCC
The DNA here is from genome assembly GCF_017639515.1 of Carcharodon carcharias. Taxonomy (NCBI): domain Eukaryota; kingdom Metazoa; phylum Chordata; class Chondrichthyes; order Lamniformes; family Lamnidae; genus Carcharodon; species Carcharodon carcharias. The sequence goes on along the minus strand of NC_054468.1, from coordinate 140,714,745 downwards.
ATTGACTTCAGTTTTGTTAGCGCACCTTGATCCCACACTCAGTAAAATGTTGCCTTGATGTCAAGGGCAGTCACTCTCACCTCACCACTGGAGTTCAGCTCTTTTGTCCATGTTTGAACCAAGGCTGTAATGAGGTCAGGAGCTGAGTGGCCCTGGCAGAACACAAACTGAGCATCTGTGAGCAAGTTATTGATGAGTAAGTGCCTTTTGATAGCACTGTTGGCGACACTTTCCACCACTTTACTGATGATCGAGAGTAGACTGATGGGGCAGTAATTGGCTGGGTTGGATTTGTCCTGCTTTCTCTTAGTCAGTTCCTTTCGTCAAAAGAGTAAGTGAGTGGAATATTAAGTGGCCCACTCCCAGGCCTCCAACCAACACTGTTCTACAGCCCTCTAACCCTCCAAAAACTCTGCGTTCCTCTAAATCTGGCCTCTTTTGCATTCGTGTCCTCCTCCATTTCCCCCCCCCCTTTCCTTGATCTCACCATGGGCAACTGTGATTCAGCCATTTAAGCCCTAAACTCTATTCCCTCTATCAACCTCTTTGTCTCTCACCCTCTTTAAGGCACTGCTTAAAGCCAACCTCCTTAATCAAGTATTTGATCACTTGTCCTAATGTCTCTGTCAACTTTTTTTCTGATTACACTCATGTGACGTTTCTTGGGTCATTTTAACATGTTAAAGACTATATAAAACTGCAAACTGTTCTTTTACACTAGGCTATTTGGAACATGACAACAGATTGTCAACAACAGCTCTTACCTTTCCTCGTATCCTTAATTGGGTGCCTTTCCCAATGAAGCTCGGTTAAAATTTAAAAAAAAAGCAGAGTGCATTTCTTCCGTCCACGCTTCTGATTCTGCAGTATGCAGTATCCCTATATTGGGCATTATAACTGGGCAAAATGACGAACAGCAAATTGGCACCAAAATCTATAGAGATGGCAGGTGAAGTGCAGCATGAAAATGACTCCTGTTAAATATCCTACAAATAAATTAAGTAAGTTAATAAGTTCTTCATTAATGAAATGATTGAATGAATGAAAGTTGCCGTAATCCTAGGGGACCATAGGCTGCTCTCTCATTAGAGAAAGATGACTGGTGGTGAGTTTAACCTGAGGGTCACCACACCTCAGGTCAGGGGCAAGATTGAGAAGGCCTTATGGAAGGCCCCTCATGGAAAGGACCTTATTAAAGGCCTAAAATGGCACCCTAATCCCCATGTTTATTGATCACTTGTATTTTATGTATTTCAATTATCGCTGATTGTTGTTAATAATAATCTATATTTTCTTTCACCAAAATGTATTAGATCTAAGAGATGATTTTTTGTATCTCCCAAGATGCACATTACACAATCATTTGAATTCCCAATTCTTCACTATGGAATTCTTTAAGTTGAAGTTAATGTGACCTCCAATGAATGATTTTAGAGAATATTATTGAAAACCTTTACATTAATTTAACTTATTATATGTAACTTCCACCAACCCTACAACCTTCATGGAGCTCGGTTTTCCTCCAACTGTGACCTGTTATGCACCCTCCACTCCCTTTGTTTCACCTTTCAGCCCTGTAGATCCTAAACTTTGGAATCCTCTCTACAAATCTCTTCATTTCTTCATCTCTCTTTAATCCTTCATGATAGTCCTTAATAGCTGCCACTTTGACTAAGCATTTATCAACTATCCTAGTACATCCTCCTTTGGCCTGGTGTCAAATTTTGTCTGATAACACTGCTGTGAAACACCTTGGCATGTTTTACTATGTTAAGGGCACTATATAAATGCAAATTGTTGCAAATTGATTTCATTCTCAAAAACTGAACTTATATTTGCTCAAGAGTGGGAAATATAAAGCATGAGTGAATCATATACTCTGCTGAAGTTGTTTATAAATCCGACACGTTATTCATGCTAAGATTAGATGGCGATGTCAATATGAACCACTGTAAACATAAGCTTGACATTCTTAGCTGGACTCTTTAATTATAGTTTAAAATCTCTCCAAACCCCCTCACTCTCTCTCGCTCACCGCATTCCTCTCCTGACCCACTGATTCTCTCCCATTCTCTCTCTGTTGTCCTTTCCTGAGCCCCTCACTCCCTCCCACTAGCTGCTTCTCTCTCCTGACCCCCCTCACTCCCTCCCGCTCCTTGCTGCTTTTCTCTCTGTCTCGTTCGCCATTTCCTGACTCCCTTACTCTGCTACTGGCTGCCCTTTGCACCATTTCTCTCTCCCAATCTCCTCATTCCCTCCTGCTTGCCACATCCCTCTCCAGACACCCTCACTCCCTTCCAGTTGTTTCATCCCTCTCCCAAACTCTTAACTCCCTCCCTCTTGCCACTTCCCTCACCCAGCACCCATGCTCCATCCCAATTGCCGATCCTCTCCCAACCCCCACCAGTTCGACACTTCCCTCTCCCTCCTGCTCACTCCTTTCTGACCCCCTCAGTCCCTCCTACTCGCTGCTTCCCACTTCTGCATCATGCACTGCTTACCGCTTCCAACTCCTCTCCCAAGGGCTCTGGAATGGGGCGACAATAGTGAAGGTGAGGGTGTGGGGAGAGGAGAGTGGGAGGGAAAAGAAAGCAGGAATTAGAGGGAAGTGGTGAGCCGAAGAGGGAAGTGATGAGTGGGAGGGAATGCATTGTTCAGGAGAGAGAAACAGTGAGCAGGAGGGAAGGAGGGGTTGGGAGAGGGAAGCAGTGAACAGGAGAGATGGAGGAGGTTGGGAAAGGGAAGCCATAGGTGGGAGAAAGTGAGAGGGTCATGAGAGGGAAGCAGTGAGCAGGAGACATTGAATGTGTCGGGAGAGAGAAGTGACAAGTGGGAGCGAGTGTGGTAGTTGGGAGAAGGGAGTGGTGAGAAGGAGAGAGTCAGGGGGTTGGGAGAGGGAACCGTAAGTGGAAGTGTATGAAGAAGGCCAGGAGAGGAAAATGGCAAAAAGGTCTGTAAGCAGGTGTTGGGAAGTGGCAAGCAGGAAGTAAGTTATGTTAGTAAGAATGGTAAGTTGAAAGAGGATTTTGGGCCAGTTAGGTTCAAGGCAGCCAACAGGTTTTTAATGTAAAAATTACAAGTCAGGAACGTAACTCACCCCTATAACATGGTTTCTTAAGGGAGAGTGATTTTCGTTTAGCATATTTTCAATTAGCACAGTGCATTTTTAGAACACATTAGGAGTACTAAACAAGGGATAGCTATATTTGTTTGGATGACAATTGAGTCAGAAGTATCCTGTTTCATGACTGTATCTGAAGTCCTGATCACATCATACAAAAACACAGTACAGTAAGGAATATAAAAATTATCACAGCCTGCTAATGTGTTTCTCATCCATTCTAATTTTGCTCTTCCTCTCCTAACTCGTGCTGTAGTATTGATTCATAAACTCTTTATTCTCACTCAAGCTCTGTGTATATATCTGGGCAGCAGGCGATGGCAGGCCATTCAACTTTGGAATCCATCACGAGTGAGTTCAACCAGTTACCTACCTCACCTCTACACATACATTCTCAGGAGGGATTGTTGAACAGTAATCTCAGTCCTGGCCAATTTTTTTCTCCCTTCCTGAATGCCCCCTCCAAACCTCCCCACCCACATACTCCCACTATCTATCCATCCTCAGATCCACTGCTTTCCCATCCTAATCGGAAAGCAACCACCCTCTGTTACCAAATTGTATGATTCTTGGCTGCTAGTGAAAAGATCTTTTGTCCTCAGCTCCAATATTTTTATAACTAATAGTGTTCAAAGAAAATGAAACAAAAAATGTTATTCTGTTAATTGCCCCAAGATTTTTCTCCTGTGTTGCTTGTAGAGGGTTAGAACCATAGAACACTACAGCACAGAAAACAGGCCATTGGCCCTTCTAGTATGTGCCGAAATATTATTCCGCTGTTTTTGGATGCTAAGAGAATTAAGGGTTTTGAGAATAATGTGGGAAGGTGGAATTGAGATAGGAGGTCAGCCATGCATGATCTTACTGAAAGGCAGAGCAAGTTCAAAGGGCCAAACGGTCTACTCCTGGTCCTATTTCTAATGTTCTCATGTTATGTTCCCTCAACCATGAACACCAAGGTTGATTGTAGCGCCCCATTGTTCTGAGTAGATCTCAATTGCCATAACATACTAAGGATCAGACCTAGCATAATAAAAATTTGTGTGACTCAGTACCATGCTTGATTTAAAAAAAAATTCATTCATGGGATGCGGGCTTCGATGGCTCGGCCAGGATTTTATTGCCCATCACTAATTGCCTTTGAGAAGGTGGTGGTGTGCTGCCTTTTTAAACCGCTGCAGTCCACATGTTGCAGGTACACCCACAGTGCTGTTAGGGACAGAGTTCCAGGATTTTGACCCAGCGACGGTGAAGGAACGGCGATATATTTCCAAGTCAGGATAGAGCGTGGCTTGGAGAGGAACTCCCAGGTGGTGGTGTCCCCATGCATCTGCTGTCCTTGCCTTTCTAGAAGGCAGTGGTTGTGGGTTTGGAAGGTGCTGTCTAAGGAGCTTTGATGAGTTCCTGTAGTGCCACTATGCATCCGTGGTGGAGTGAATGAATGTTTGTGGATTGGTGCCAATCAAGCAGGCTGCTTTGTCCTGGATGGTGTCCAGCTTCTTGAATGTTGTTGAAATTGCACTTATCCAGACAAGTGGAGAGTGTTCCATCACACTCCTGACTTGTGCCTTGTAGATGGTGGACAGGCTTTGGGGAGTCAGGAGGTGAGTTACTCGCCACAGGATTCCTAGCCTCTGACCTGCTCTTGTAGCTACAGTATTTATATGGCTAGTCCAGGTCAGTTTCTGGTCAATGTTGAGAGGGGGGTATTCAGTGATGGTAAAGCCATTGGATGTCAAGGGCAATGGTTAGATTCTCTCTTGTTGGAGGTAGTCATTGCCTGTCACTTGCGTGGTGCGAATGCTGCTTGCCACATGTCAGCCCAAGCCTGGATACTGTCCAGGTCTTGTTGCATTTTGCAGCAATTGCTGCAAATTCACAATGCAACCTGTCAGACTGTTACTCAGCATGCAAATCCTTCCATTTTTTCACACTAATCTCCATGGGATGAGTGTGAATGGCAACATGACAAATAAATGATTGCATCATAGAAGGATTACAGCACAGGAGGCCATTTGGTCTGTCGTGTCTGTGCTGGCTCTCTGCAAGAGCAATTCACCTAGTGCCATTCACCCGCCTTCTCAAGGGCAACTAGGAATGAAGAATAAATATCAATCATGCTAACAATGCCTACAAAATGAGAATGAACATTAAGAATAATTGCTTTGACTGCTGTTCATAGTGAGCATAATGACAAGGATCTATTATATTGTGCTGGAAAAAAGTCTAACAGATGAATAATTCTAATCTTTTAAATGATCACAAATTTGGCTGTAAAGTGATCTGGGCTTTCTTCAGCTCGTGAAAGGCACAGTCTAGTTCCAGGACTTGAGCACAAAAATCAAGGATGACACTCCAGTGTAGTGCTGATGGAGTGCTGCACTGTCAGATGTGCAGTATTTTGGAAGAGATGTTAAACAACTGCTTCCCGAACTTTTTCCTGGAGTGACCTCATTTTAATGCCTCAGACTTTGTGTGACCCCAGAGAGAAAATTTGGGGGTAGGAGAGCTGTTGAGTGGGGTGGGCATAGGGGAAGCTTCAATTGCTTGGTGGACTTATGGTGGACTTCAGTTGGCGGGATCAGTAATAGGAGAATAACCCAGATGAATCTGTGGCTGGAGAGATGGTGTAGGAGGGAGGAATTTAGATTCCTGAGGCCTTGGGACTAATCCCTGGGGAAGATGGGACCTGTATAAGCTGGATGGGTTGCACCCCAGCAGGACCGGGACCAAAATTCTTGTAGGGGTATTCACTAATACTGTGGGGGAGGGTTTAAACTAGATTGGCAGGGGGAAGGGAACCTGACCAGGGAGACACAAGAGAGGGAAACTAAGATAGAAATGAAAGACAGAAAAATAGAAAGCAAAACTGGAAGGCAGAGGAAACAAGAGCTAGCGGCAAATAGGGCCATAGAATGATCAGCCATGATCATATTGAATGGAGGAGCAGGCTCGAAGGGCCAGATAACTTACTTGTGATGCTTGTGTTTAATGTTTATGCTTTTTTGTAAAAGGCCATTTTAATTAAAAATAAGCGTTATATAAAAAACCTGACAGTAGGGTGTGCTAAGTCCTTGATGTATTGCCCTCTGGTGTAGAATAACGAATAAAAGAACCTTCTGTTTTTTACACAGGAAACTGGTTTTCAGAAGCAGATAGCTGTCTGTGTGTGTATTCTTAACTGTTAAGAAGTGACAAAACACTTCAAATGGCGACGAGAGTCGGAACATCATTATTAGGGGCTTTACAGGCTTTTGATCCAACTACTATGGACAGTTTATGTCAAGCAAATGGAACAGTTTTTCATTGCGAATGAGATTGAAGAGGAAAAATAGGCCTCAGTTTCTTAAAGTCAACGGAATGAAAAATTTCACTTTACTGAGAAATCTCATTGCTCCTGACAAGCCAGTAGATAAAAACTTTAAAGAGCTTTGGAAAAAGCATTTCAGATCCCAGACCAGCAATTATTGCCGAGATTTTCAAGTTTCATCGAAGAGAACAGCATGAGAGTAAGTCAGTTTCCCAGTTCCTGGCTGAGTTGAGAAAATTAGCAGAACATCGTGACTTTAAAGGTTACCTGGAAGAAGCATTGCATGATCGCTTGGTTTATGGACTAAGAAATGAAAGAATCAGTGTAGATTGGTAGCAGAACAAGAGTTGACACTGAAGAAAGCGTTCAAGATTGCGCAAAGCATAGAAATGGAAGAGAAACAAGCTGGAGATTTGAAAGCGCATTCCAACAATGCCAAAGTTAAAGTGCTAAAATCAGAGTATACTCGCTTTCAAACGTGTTACCACTATAATGGAACAGGGCATAATGCAGAAGCCAGCAAGTGGAAAACCGCTGATTGTTGCTACTGTGGAAAAAAAGGACACATACAGCATGCATGTAGATCAATGGCTGATCACAGTAAAGCAGTACCGCCAAGAAAAGGAATCATGAGGAGTACACAGACAAGTGGAGCTTGAAAATAAACAGGCAGTTTAAAGAGATGCATTACTTGGAAACAAAATACAAAAGCAATGCGAGCTCAGTCGAGACAGAAAGCGAAACTAACAGCGACAATGCAGAAGAGCAATTGTATTGCATTCAGTCTGATCTGAAACTAGATTAAGGACTAAAAGCTGGCATTGCCTTAAAATGGCTGTTGACACCAGAGCATCTGTTTCTATTGCTTCAGAGAAGACTTGGGGGAAAATTTGCAAGAAATGCCCATTAGAGAAACCCTCCTTCAGTTTAACAACTACAATGGTGAGCCTGTGAATATACTTGGAAAAATGTTTGCTCAAGCTAAATATGGAGATCAAATAGCAAGGTTGCCACTTATCATTGTGAAAGGGGATCATCCATCGCTTATGGGCAGGAACTGGCTAAAAGAAATTCGGCTGGACTGAAATAAAATAAATAGAGTGCATTGCAATCTCATGTTGCAGTCCTTGTTGTACAAGCATACTGACGTCTTCAAAGAAGGTTGGAATCCATTATTTAGGAAGTAGTAATAAGGCATTTGGAAAGTCAAAATGCAATCCATCAGAATCAGCATGGTTTAATGAAGAGTAAATCGTGTTTGACTAATTTGCTGGAGCTCTTTGAGGATGTGACAAGCAAAGTGGATAATGGGGATCCTGTAGATGTCGTATCCAGAAGGCCTTTGATAAGGTGCCGCGCAAAAGATTAATACACAAAATAAGATCACATGGAGTTAGGGGTAATATATTAGCTTGCATAGAGGATTGGCTAACCAACAGAAAGCAGATAAATGGGTCTTTTTCTGGATGGCAAGCTGTGACTAGTGGGGTGCCACAGGGTTCAGTCCTTGGGCCCCAACTATTTACAATCTATATTAATGACTTGGATTCAGGGATAGAAGGTACTATAGCTAAATTTGCAGATGACACCAAAATAGGTAGGAAAGTAAGTTGCAACGAAGAAATAAGATATTTACAAATGGATATGGACAGGTTAGGTGAATGGACCAAAATTTGGCAGATGGAGTTTAACGTGGATAAGTGTGAGGTTATCCATTTTGGTAGGAAGAATAAAAAGGCGACTTATTATTTAAATGGAGAGAAACTTCAGAGTGCTTCAGTACAGAGGGATCTGGGTGTCCTCGTGCATGAATTGTTGAAAGCTAGTATGCAGGTACAGCAAGTAATAAGGAAGGCAAATGGAATTTTGGCATTTATTGCTAAAGGAATAGAGTATAAAAATAGGGAAATGTTGTTGCAACTTACTGTGTACAGTTTTGGTCCCCTTACTTGAGGAAAGATGTAGTTGCACGGAGGAGGTTCACTAGATTGATTCCAGAGATGTGGGGCTTGTCTTATGAGGAGAGATTGAGCAGTTTTGGCCTATACTCGCTAGAGTTTAAAAGGATGAGAGGAGATCTAATTGAGGTATATAAGATGCTAAAAGGGACAAAGTAGACGTGGAGCAGACGTTTCCCCTTGTGGGGCATCCTAGAACAAGAGGCCATAGTTTTGGGCTAAGAGGTGGTAGATTTAAACCAGAGATAAAGAGGAATTACTTTTCTCAAAGGGTCGTGAATCTGTGGAATTCACTACCTCAGAGTGCAGTGGATGCCAGAATGCTGAATAAAGTTAAGGAGGAGATAGACAGATTTTTAATTAGGAATGGGTTGAAAGGTTATGGGGAGAGGGTGGGAGATTGGAGTTGAGGTCAAAATGAGATCAGCCATGATTGTAATGAATGGCAGGGCAGGCTCGAGCGGCTGAATTGCCTACTCCTAGTTCTTATGTTCTTAAGGTTTTGGAGTTATTAAAGTTATCGAAGCCAAACTTGCTGTGAAGGCTGAAGCTTCTCCAAGGTTCTTCAAACCATGTTCAGTTCCCTGCTCAATGCAACTGAAAATCAAGCAGGAAAAAGAATGACTTGAAAACTTTCAGCTAATTGAGAAAGTTAATTATGCAGAGTGGGCAGCTTCAATAGTCCCAGTAGTGAAGGATGACGGGTCTATCAGGATAATTAGTGACTGTAAAATCATCATTAATCCTTTCCTGGATGTGCATCAGTACCCGCTACCGAAAATTGAGGACCTGTTTGTTAGCCTGAATGGAGGTGAATTATTCACAAAACTTGTCCTATCAAAGGCATTTTTGCAAATGCAGCTGAGTGAAGATTCCGGGAAGTATACAGCCATTAGCACAAAGAGGTCTATATCAATACAAATGACTACCATTTGGAATTGCATCATCACCAGCCTTATTCCAGCAGGCCATGGGCAAAATACTCTGTTGTTTCCTGCTTCCAAGACGACATGCTCATCACCTGGAAAAACCTCCCAACTCACTTAGATAACCTACGCAGCGTCCTGCGTAGACAGGAAAAATATGGCATCCACTGTAAGAAATCCAAATGCTCATTCCTGAAGCCCTCAGTGGAATACCTGGGACATATGATCGACGAAACTGGCCTCTCAACCTCACCCAGAAAGGTGGAGGCAGTGGTGAATACACTACAACCCAAAATTGTTAAGGAGCTTCGTTCATTTTTGGGGCTTATGAATTACTACAGCAAGTTCAATTCCAGTTTGGCTACCATGGCAGCACCACTGAATATTCTGCTGAAGAAGAATTCAAAATGGGATTGGTCACAAGCCTGTCAGGAAAGTTTCAATTAACTCAAGCAACAGCTCACTTCTGCTAAAGTCCTGGCACATTTCAGTGAAAAGTTATCAACCTGGCTTGTGATGAATCTGGATATGGTGTTGGAGCTGTCATCTCCCACACATTTCCTGATGGCAGTGAAAGGCCTATTGCATACGCCTCATGCACATTGTCCAAGGCAGAACAAAATTAAGCCCAAATTGAGAAGGAAGCTCTTGGACTAATCTATGGAGTCAAGAAGTTCCACCAATATTTGTATGGGAGTAAATTCATGCTAATTACAGACCACAAGCCTTTGAACTGGTTGCTTAGCCCAAAGTCACAAACCCCAACACTTACCGCTGCATGCCTACAAAGGTGGGCACTGATCTTATCTGCTTACCAGTATGAAATTACATTTCACTCAACTGGGAATCGTGGAAATGCGGACGCACTTTCCTGACTTCTGTTACGCCACAGCTCCGCAACCCAAAGTGATGTCACTGCTTTCAATGTGAACCAGATAGACATGTTACCTGTTAAAGCGGATCAAATTCGACTTGAAATACAGAGGGATGCTGTGCTCTCCAAAGTTTACCTGTACACACAGAAGGATTGGTGTATACCTCAAGAAGTGACTATTGACCTTAAACCTTACCGCATGTGTAGATTTGAGCTGACTCTGAAAGACAGTTGTTTGTTATAGGGAATCAGAATTGTTATTCCTTCAAAATTCCAAACGCGAGTGTTAGAAGAACTTCACCTCAGTCACATGGGACTCGTCAAAATGAAAGCATTGTCTCGTCTACATGTATGGTGGCCACACCTGGATAAAGACATTGAAGGCATGGTCAGGTGATTGCCTTCCATGCCAAGAAATGAAATCTTCTCCTGCACCTGCCCCCACTACATCGGTGGCCTTGGCCTGACCATCCATGGCAGAGATGTCATGTGGACTTTGCCAGACCACTTCCCAGATACACGTTCCTGATTGAGGTGGATGCCTGCACAAAGTGGCCTCATGTTATTCCCATGAAGTCGACTACTTGAGCAAAGACCATTGATGCTCTCCGAAATGTGTTCACCACTTTTGGATTGCCAGAGCAGATGCTGTCTGACATTGGCACACGGTTCACACCATGTGAATTTCAAACATTCCTGATAAACAATGGGATCAAGCAGATTCTCATTTAGCCTTAACCCCCATCCTCAAATGGTGAAGCGAAGCGTTTTGTCCAGACATTCAAAATGGCAATATTGAAGGGGAGAACGCAAACAGATTGGAAGTTGAAGGTAAAGAACTTTTTGATGATGTATTGTAACACACCACATTCAACAACAGGCATACGTCCTGCTGAGCTGATGTTTGGAAGACGACCGCGTACCAGAATGGATTTGCTGTCCAGATCTGAAAGGAAAGATTGGTTCAAGGCAACTTGATCAGAAAAGGTCACATAACACAAGTAAACCAGCTTGTAAATTTAATTTGGATCAATCTGTTTGGGTCCAAAATTACTGTGGAACACCAAAGTGGCTCCTGGTGAGAATTATCAAGCATCAAGGACCACTGATCTATGCTGTTGAACCTTCCTATGGAATATGGAAGAGACACACTGACCAGATTGGAGAAGCCAAATCCAAGAAACCAAATTTCCAAAGATCTCCAGTCACAGTGGAAGATTTCTGGTAAACATCTGCTCCAGTTGGTGGAACCCAACTTGATTCAACTGACAAACCTGTAGCTCTAACTGTTGAACCTGAACAGAAATAAATGGAACAGCAGAATCTTTCCATTTCTAAGCAACAAACTGAGAAACCTAAGCCAACACTCCTCTTTAAATCAAAGGGAATCTGCAAACCACCTGACCGATCTGTTCCTGACTAAAGGTGGAGGAGATGTGATGTTTGTGTTTAACATTTATACTTTTTTGTAAAAGGACATTTTGGTTTCAAAGAATTGTCATATAAAAAATGTGACAGTAGGGTGTGCTAAGTCCCAGGTGTATTGCTCTCTGGTGTAGAATGAGGAATAAAGGAACCTTCTGTTTTTTCACACAGGAAGCTGGGGTTCAATAACAGATAGCTGTGTGTGTGTATTCTTAATTGTTAAGAAGTGACAAAACATTTCACTACTCCTGCTTCAGTTGTTTCAGTATGTTTGTTATTCAGGAGAGAGGTGAGGATTCAGTTGCTGGGGGGGTTATCTTCATTTGCTGAAGGGGAAGAATGCTTCAGTTGCTGGGCAGGGTGGCAGGCGAGGCTTCAATTGTTTAGGGTGGGGGGAGTTCAGTTTCTGGGGAAGTTGGTGAGGACAACTTTAACTGAGAAGGTGAGTGGGGGAACAGGGCTTGAGCATTGGTGGAGTGATGCGAAGGCAGACTTTCTCCAAAAGTAAAACAAACATCTACCTTTACATTGGCTTCTTATTGAAGCAATCACACCTCAGAGAACAGTTGATTAGGCCACACTCACCTTAATGGACAAAAAAATTCATGAAGATTTAAAGGGGCCTTGGAGCTGTCAGAAATCAGTCTGAGCTCCACAGCAGTCATTGACCATAAGATGTAGGAGCAGAAATAGGCCATTCGGCCCATCGAGTCTGCTCCGCCATTCAATGAGATCATGGCTGATCTGATAATCCTCAATTCCATTTTCCTGCCTTTGATTCCCTTACTGATTAAAAATCTGTCTATCTCAGCCTTGAATATACTTAACGAACCAGCTTCTACAGCTCTTTGTGGTAAAGAATTCCACAGATACACTACCCTCAGAAGAAATTCCTCCTCATCTTTGTCTTAAATATGTGACCCCTAATCTGAGATTATGCCCTCTGGATCTAGACTCTCCCACAAGGGGAAACAGCTTCTTAGCATGGAGCTCATGATCCCAAAATCTTGTCTCGCAACCACTCCCCCCACTCACAGTTTTGGAAGCCCTGGGTTAAACCGAGGCCATTTGCCCTCTCATATGAACATTAAAGATCCCACGCATCATTTGAAGAAGAGCAACAAAGTTATCTTAGATATCCTTATCAAGCTTCAGTTGCTGTGGGGCCGGGGGTTGGGGAGCCCCATTTGCTGATGGTGTGGGGGGAGAAGCTTTAGCTGCTGAGTCGGGACCGGGGGGTGACATGGAAGCTTCAGTTGCTGATGGGGGGGGAGGAGAAGTTTCAGTTGCCAAGGAGGGAGAAGCTTTAGTTGTTGGGTGGGGGGATGGGAGCTTCAGTTGCTGAGGAGGAAAGCTTCAGTTACTGAGATGGGGGGAGAAGCTTCAGTTGCTGAGGGAGATGGGGAGAAGCTTCAGCTGTTGTCGGGGGAGCTTCAGTTACTGAGGTGGGGAGAGAAGCTTCAGCTGTTTAGGGGGGAACTGGAGAACCTTCATTCTATCGGGGGAAGGGTGAGGATTCAGTTGCTGGGGGGTAAAAAGCTCAGTTGCTGAAGGGAGGGGGGGGCAGCTTCAGCTTTGGGGGGGAACTTCAGCTTCTGGGGGAGGTGGAGAGGGCAGCTTTAATTGAGGTGAATGGGGGAACAGGGGTTGAGCACTGGTGCAGTTGATGCAAAGGCAGACTTTCTCCAAAAAATAAACACCTATCTTTTCACAGGCTTTTTTGTAGCAGCAATTGGGTCTTAGATAGCAATCGATTAGGCCTCACCCACTAATAAGGGTAAAAATAAACACAAAGGGCAGAATTGTCCCAGATTTGCACTAAGTGCAGCAATGAGCGTGAAAAAAAAGTAATTTTACCCATTGGCCAAAATGGCGGGTTCTTGCACTATATCGTCCCATTCTCGTCACATCCCACCTCATTAATATTGCATTCACAGGCAACACGCCGGATCGCTGGCAGGGCAGCCTCTCATTCACCCACCCCGCTGTCACCTCAGGCCTTCAATAAGCTGGGCAACATATTTAAAGGGCGCCCCTGCACGGAGCTAGAATTCTCTAAGGGATCGAAAGCTGCTAGAAAATCAAGGTTGCCAAAGGGAGGAAAATTACTGTCCCCAAATTTAGCAACACCTCCCTCAGGCGCCTATGGGATGCAGTGGAGGCCTGCCATGCAGTCCTCTACCCTGGCTCTGGGCGAAGACCAGCAAGCAAGGTCACCAATCCAGCATGGGAGACAGTGGCAGCAGTGGTTAGCACCAATGCTCTGCAAAAGAGGACAGCCATCTAGTGCTAAAAGAGGATAAATGATCTCCGTTCCGCCAGGTTATCACTCTTCTCATCATTCTCAACTCACATACTCACAAGCCCATCACACATCCACAGGGATCTCACTCAAAGCCAATTCAAGGGACATTACCATTCACACTCAAACACATCTTCATCTGCCCTGTGGATGGTGTCCTCATCCGGTCCATGGCACTACTCACCACCCACACATGACAGGCAGCCTTCTCATCTGGCTTGGCAAGCATCTTGTTTACACTCTCTCCATCTGTATTCATGCAGGACAAGCTGGCACACAACAAAAAGGAAAGGTTGCAGACTGGTAGAGGAAGCCCGACATCAAGGTCCTCACAGATTTTGAAAATTGAGTCATCCGGTTGGCCGGTGATGGTCATCCTATGCTGATGGCGAGGTTGGCAGTGCTCAACCAAGTGAGGATCCAGCAGCGCAACATCCATCATGTGTGTCTCTGCATTCACCCACACCCTTCACGAGCACAGAGAGACACACTTCAGTGGGACCTAGTTCTGGAATAGTCTCGGGATCACAATCTGGTGAGCACTTCACACCATCTGATCCACAGCATGGGGAGGGACAGACTTCCCAGGTTTCCAGCACTGGGAGGACTGCTGGAGATCAGAAGTCCACTGAGTCAGAGTCAAATGAAGAAGCTCTGGACTTGTTCACACCTCAGTTGCTGATGCTGCAAAGGTAAGCTCAGGAACATCAGGAAGGGATGTCCGCTGCACTCCTCAGATTGCAAGGCACAATCGAGGAGTCGGTCCGCCTTCAGTCTGAGATGATAGCACCAGCATGCCAACACACCTCACATCCGTTATCATTATATCATGCAACTAACAACATGTTAGAAGACCATAACTTTCCAGCAGCTTTCGATCCCTTAAAGAATTCTAGCTCCATGCATGGGCACCTTTTAAATATGGTGTTTGAGGCAGATACCAAACTACCCAAGGAATTCCTCCCTTTATGCCCTTAAAAGGCCTCAAACAAACTCATGCTAGCTCAGACATGTCATGAATCTCTTTGAGTCATTCTGAAAACCCCAAGCCTTCACTGCGAGGTATTATAGTCCTAGGACAAGGGATTGATTAGCTTTTCTAGTGTTGAGTGCCCCCAAGCAGAAAAATAATTAATTGGCCCATATGGGCCGCAGGTGGTGTGAAAAAGCACTGTTCCATTTCAGAATAGCAGATTGGGTCATGGATGGTCAGGCACCACTGATGCACCCTCGCAGGTGCTGGAAGCATGGCCCAGATCTAGAAATATAGACTCAAGAGCCTGAATGCTTTACACCTATTTCAAAATGTTCGAAAATGACATGACTTCTTCAGTTAGATCATGATTGATTTGCATCTTAACTCCATTTACTATTCAGCTATAATTCGATATTTTAAAAATAAATTGGTTGTGAGCCAATGCCAGTGAGTTAAAATAGTGAGGGCCATTCACTTTGTGCCCAGTTTTCCTGTGCTTGTATTCAGCATACAAATGGGAACAAGACAGGTAAGAATGATACAAAAATAATGCAGAAGCTGGAAATCTGAAATAAAAGCAGAAAATGTCTGGCAGTACCTCCAGAGAGGGAAACAGAGTCAACGTTCTGGGATCTTTCATCAGCACTAGAACAAGTTTTGAGATGCAACAGGTTTTAAGCAAGTACAAAGGTTGGGTAAGTGGGGAGGAGGGAGGAACAAAAGGTAAGGTCCGTGATTGGGTTTATAGCAGGTGGGATTAAATGACAAAATGGATAATGGTGCAAGACAAAACAGGATATGGTAATAGGACAAGTGAAGTAACAAAAGATGGGAAGTGGAGGTGCAAATGTGAAAAGCAGAAACATCACCAATAGCTGCCATCCAAAAACACAGAAAAAATAGGCACAGAGATTATGATCTGAAATTGTTAAACTCAATGTTACTCTGGAACAATGTTTTCTCTAAGCTCCCCAAAGTCCTCATGCAGGTTGTGCAGAAGTCAGCCCCTTAAGGTATCACAAGTACACGGCTGCACAAAATAATTTAAAGAGGCCAGACACTTAACCAAATTGCCTGCACACTCCAAAACAAAATAAAGGCTACATTGGTCCAGAAGGCTGCAAAGTACCTAATTGAAAGGTAAGGTACTGTTCCTTGAGTTACACTGAGCTTCATTGGAACAGTGTAAGAGGTAAAGACAGAAAAGGTCAGTGTGCGAGTGGTGCATAGAATTAAAATGACAGGGTACTAGAAGCTTGGGGTCACATTTGCAGACTGAAAAGCAAAATGGTAACTCAATCTGCATTTGGTCTCTCCTATGTACAGGAGACTTCATTGTGTGCAGCAAGTAGTGTACAAAATTGAAAGTATATGTAAATCAGTCTATCACCTGGAAGAGGTTTGGATACTGAGAAACGGAGAGATAAAAAGGAAGTTGCTGCATCTTCTGTATTTGTATTATAAGATACCATGGAAGGAGGGGCAATGTTGGGATGATTGAGCATTGGATCAGGGTGTCACGAGGAAACAATCCCTTTGGAACGCTGAAAGGGACCGGAGAGGAAGATGTGTTTGGTGGTGACGTCATGCTGGAAGAGCTGGAATTGGTGGAAGATAATCCATAGAAATGGGAGATTGGTTGGATGGAAAGTGAGGACAAAGGAAACTTTGTTATGATTCTGGGATGGGGGCGAAGGGGTGAAAGCAGAAGTGTGGGATATGAAATAGACATGGTTCACTATCAACCATAGTGAAGGAGAAACCCTCGGTTCAGGAAAAGGGAAGGAGTAATATAAGGGTCTGGCACATATAGGGCTAACGTGGGTCTGAGTGCAGACCGACATAGTGATGTAACAAAACACATGACCCACAACTAAGGCATAAACAAAAATACCTGGAAAAACTCAGCAGGTCTGACAGCATCTGCGGAGAGGAATTTAGTTGACGTTTTGAGTCCGTATGACCCTTCATCTGATGAAGGGTCATACGGACTCGAAACGTCAACTGTATTCCTCTCCGCAGATGCTGTCAGACGTGCTGAGTTTTTCCAGGTATTTTTGTTTTTGTTCTAGATTTCCAGCATCTGCAGCATTTTGCTTTTACACACAACTAGGGATCAGTCTAGTGTTGCACAGAATCACAGTGCAGAAGAGACCCTTCGGCCCATCGAGTCTGCACCGACACGTGAGAAATACCTGACCTACCTACCTAATCCCATTTACTAGCACTTGGCCCATAGCCTTGAATGTTATGACATGCCAAGTGCTCATCCAGGTACTTTTTAAAGGATGTGAGGCAATCCACCTCCACTACCCTCCCAGGCAGTGCATTCCAGACCGTCACCACCCTCTGGGTAAAAAAGTTTTTCCTCACATCTCCCCTAAACCTCCTGCCCCTCATCTTGAACTTATGCCCCCTTGTGACTGACCCTTCAACTAAGCGGAACAGCTGCTCCCTATCCACCCTGTCCGTGCCCTTCATAATCTTGTACACCTTGATCAGGTCGCCCCTCAGTCTTGTCTGCTCCAACGAAAACAACCCAAGTCTATCCAACCTCTCTTCATAACTTAAATGTTTCATCCCAGGCAACATCCTGGTGAATCTCCTTTGCACCCCCTCCAGTGCAATCACATCCTTCCTATAATGTGACGACCAGAACTGCGCACAGTACTCCAGCTGTGGCCTCACCAAGGTTCTATACAACTCCAACATGATCTCCCTACTTTTGTAATCTATGCCTCGATCGATAAAGGCAAGTGTCCCATATGCCTTTTTCACCACCCCACTAATGTGCCCCTCCACCTTCAGAGATCTATGGACACACATGCCAAGGTCCATTTGTTCCTCAGAACTTCCTAGTGCCATGCTGTTCATTGAATACTTCCCTGTGAAATTACTCCTTCCAAAGTGTACCACCTCACACTTTTCAGAGTTAAATTCCATCTGCCACTTTTCTGCCCATTTGACCATCTCATCTATATCTTCCTGTAGCCCAAGACACTCAACCAGAGCCATGTACACATGCAAGCATGGTGACAGCTCCTAGCTTGAACCTGATATTGCATTTATGTACATAGTTCTTGTAGTTAATAAATACATACAGTTAAGTAGACTACGAGAACTCCATTAAGATCTACCGAACGGTATCCAACACCCTACAACATGGTGGCAGCGAATGGAACAACTCAAAACCTCGCAGAGACTGCAGCAGAAAATTAAAATCCTGGAAAACTGAAGGAAAAATCAAAGAAGTATTCTGACCTGAAGTAAAGCTCAAGAAGCAAAGGCACAGAAGAAAATTGCCAGAGAAAAGATCCAAAGAAAGGCTTAGAACTGAAGGCAGAAATTAAATTCCTCACTGCAGCAGGAGACTCCATTGAATTCCATGGAAGACCCAGAGTGTGCAGAGTCAGCAGACCTAGCAGGCATGAGCTAAAACTTTTAAATTCCAGGATACAGGAAGTCCTGAGAAACTTTTAAATAGTTCAGCAGTCAGAAATTGCCATTTAAAAACTCAGTTGGAAAAACCGGATTCATGAATCAGTGCCTGAACATGTGGTGTCTGAGCTTGTTCTGAAAAGGGAAGGAAAATTAATTCATTCATTTGGAAGAATTGCAGTTGAAGAACCAATTTTAAAAACCAGCAAAGGTCAGGATTCAACTCTTTCACGACCCTAAAGCAATGCTGAGAAAGAGAAGTCTGCAGCTATTCGATCCAAGCAGCCATTGTTTAAAATTTTTCAAGGTTGAGTGATAGCGCCATTGCAGGGGGAGCCTGCCAAAAGGAAACCCTTTGTCTTCAAATGAGTGACAGTCTCATCTTGAATTTCAGCAATACATATAGTTAACTTACTTAAGACTACAGGGACTTCGTTAAGACCTATCGAACGGTATTCAACACCCTACAACAAAAGGCATTTTTGAAGTACTGTTATGGAAGGTGGCATCATCAGAGCAGGTACGATGGGGACAGAGAAACTTGTGGGAGAATGGAATAGACTCCTTACGGGAAGCTTGATGAAGGGTATGAGGAAGTGTAACTGAGGTAACCGTGGGAGTCATTGGGCTTATAGCAAATATTGATTGATAACCTATCCCCAGAAATGGAGATAGAGAAGTCAAGGAAGGGAAGGGAAGGGAAGGGAAGGGACAGAGATGGACCATGTGGAAACAAAGGAAGGGTGGAAATTGGAAGTAATTGTTGACATTTTCCAGTTCAGGACAAGAGCAGGAAATGGCACCATTACAGTTGTCAATGTTCTGGAAAAAGAGGCGAGGGAGAAGGCCCGAGCAGAACTGGAACAAAGATGTCCCATATATCTCATATCCCACAAAAAGGCAGGCATAGATAAGACCCATATATCTGATCCCATAGCAACACCTTTTATTTTGAGGAAGTGAGTGGAGTTGAAGGAGAAGTTGTTCAATGTAAGAACATGTTCAGCCAGATGGAGAAGGATGGGCTGGGCTTGGTTCAAGGAAGAAATAGACAGACTTCAAATCTTTCTGGTGAAGTACGGTGAAGTAGAGAGATTGAATGTCCATGGTGTAGACAGAAAAGATAGGGCCAGGAAACTGGAGACTATTAAAGTGGCAGAGAGTGTTGAAAAGGTAGATGGGAAGAGACTGGACAAAAATAGTTTAGATAAACAGAAATCAGTTAAGTGGGACAAGAACAGGCTGAAACAATGGGTCTACCATAGTAGACTTGTTTTTTTTTTTATTCATTCATGGGATGTGGGCGTCACTAGCTAGGCTAACATTTATTACCCATCCCTAATTGCCCATGAGAAGGTGATGGTGAGCTGCCTTCTCGAATGCTGCAGTCCATGTGGTGTAGGTACTCCCACAGTGTGTTAGGAAGGGAGTTCCAGGATTTTGACCAAGTGACAGTGATGGAAAGGTGATATAATTCCAAGCCAGGATGGTGTGTTACTTGGAGGGGAACTTCTAGGTGGTGGTGTACCCATATGTCCGCTGGCCCTGTCCTTCTAGGAGGTAGCAGTCGTGAGTTTGGAACGTGCTTTCTAAGGAGGCTTGGTGAGTTCCTGTAGTGCATCTTGTAGATAGTACACACTGCTGCCACCCTGCGTCGGTGGTGGAGGGAGTGAATGTTTGTGGATGGGGTGCCAATGAAGTGGACTGCTTTGCCCTAGATGGTGTCAAGATTCTTGAGTGTTGTTGGCGCTGCGCTCATCCAGGTAAGTGGAGAGTATTCCATTACATTCTTGGCTTGTGCCTTGTAGATGGTGGGCACACTTTGCGGAGTCAGGAGGTGAGTTACTCAGCACAGGATTCCTAGCCTGAGACCTGCTCTTGTAGCCACAGTATTTACGTGGCTAGTCCAGTTCAGTTTTTGGTCAATAGTAACCCCCACAATGTTGATAGTGGGGGATTCAGTGATGGTAATGCCATAGAATGTCAAGGGACAATGGTTAGATTCTCTCCTGTTGGAGATGGTCATTCCAGGCACTTGTGTGGTGCAAATGTTACTTGCCACTTGTCAGCCCAAGCCTAGATATTTTGCGGATCTTGGGAAGGAAGTAGAAGTGCAGGCTTGGAGGACTATGAGGTTGGAGGTCAAGAAGACCTCCAAAGAAGATGAGGTCAATGACAGTCTTGACGTTTGGTGGTGGAGTCATGATTCATGGGGATGTAGGAGGAGGTGTAATAGAATTGATTAGGTACAGGTCAATTTGCCTTCTATGGTGCTTCAGGTATTGTTAAGATTACAAATTTGATATCACTTGACTGAATTTAAAAATTTGACCCAATTTAATACCAGCATGCTTTGCAAGGCTAAGAGAGACTTTGCAAAAGAAAACAAAACCTACTAAAAGCTGCAGGCTGCTTCTCCACAGATTAAAAAAAAGCCACTGGTCTGTGAAGAAGCCATGGAATGTTTAGCCAGAAGCACAGGGATGTAAAATTAGAGCTAAATACCACAGGCAACCATGCATCTGTTAACATAGCTCAAATGTTACAGTTCAATACATATGATAACAAAAAGCACAATTGGACTGGTTCACCATTATGACATAAAAATGATAATTGATAAATTTGAATGCTGGTTTACAAATCGGAGACGGA
The DNA here is from genome assembly GCF_017639515.1 of Carcharodon carcharias. Lineage (NCBI taxonomy): Eukaryota > Metazoa > Chordata > Chondrichthyes > Lamniformes > Lamnidae > Carcharodon > Carcharodon carcharias. The sequence continues at coordinate 140,693,763 of NC_054468.1, read as the reverse complement.
TCTCTCCAACCACTATGGAAAAGAACATCAATTTAGCTAACTAAAGTGGAAAAGCTCTGAACAAAGTCCTCATTTCAATGGCCCCTTTCTCCATCTCTCCTCTCATGGCCCATTCGCACTTCCCTACTAGCCACGAGCTGGAGAGAAAGCACTTGATGCACTTCACTGAGGTGCTGAACAGTCGAGGAAAGGTTCACCTCATTCTTCAAAAAGGTTTCTGACAGCACAGACCATTGGTCAGGGCCAGTATGCACTCAGTTGCCTGCTGTGTCTGACGCTCTATGCAGGTGTGAGACACTCATTCTAAGGACAGGGTCCTCCAATTTCTCTCCAATAGAGCACAGTGCCTCCAGAACTACTGACAGAACCTCATGCATTTTCTGCTGCTGCTCAGAATAGTCCTCCTCATTGATGGCTCTAGTCTCAACATCTTTGTGCAGCTGAGCAGAGCTTGGAGCTCTCCGACAGGGACTACCCACAGGGAGTACCAATCTCCACCACCTGTTCCTGCTCACCTAAGGTGTGTGATTCATCCAGTGATAACCCAATTGCCTCTCTTGGCGACTGCACCAAGGTGTGTGTACCTGCACTGGTGGAATGTGCATGAGTCGAATAAGACCTTCCCTCCACGGCCTCCAGTCTCACAGTCCTCCATTCCGCCTGTCCTGTTTCTACCTCCTTCCCAAGATCCACAAGAAGGACTGCCCTGGTAGACATTGCTCTTTCCCACAGAACTAATTTCTCCCTACCAAAACTACTTTTTCTCCCTTTGCCAAGTTTCTTCCCACTTGCATCTACTCCTCTTTCCACAACCTCTGTCATTTTAACAGTTTCTAGTTTACTGGCCTTAACCGTCTCCTTTCCACCATGGACATCCAACCTCTCTAAACCTCCAAATCCAGCAGTGTGGTTTGAAGGCTTTAAGTTTCTTCTTTGAACAGAGGCCTATCCAGTCCCCATCCTCCAACACCATCCTCTATCTGATAGAACTTGTTCTCACATTAAACAACTTCTCCTTTAACTCCACTTTTTCCAAATTATACATAGTGCCAATGGGAACCTTCATAGGTACTTGCTATGCCTACCTTTTCATGAGATATGTGGAACATTTATTGTTCCAGTCCTACTCTGGTCTCTTCTCCCAACTCTTTCCGGTAAATTGATGATTATGTTATTCTATTTCCTACTCTCGACCTGAACTGGAAAACATCATGAACTTTTCATTCAATTTCCACCCCTCCCTTGCTTTCATACGATCCATCTCCAACTCTTCCCTTCTTCAACTTCTCTGCCTCCATTTCTGGGCATAGGCTGTTGACCAATATCCACAATAAGTCCATGTTCTCTCATCCTGCTTCTTGTATGGATCAATGCCCTCTGTATATATTTTTTGTTGTGTGCGGTCTATTTACTTAAATGTGTGGCACCTTTAAATAGATTTGCGTGGCTGTAATGCATAGTAACTTAAAGGGGCTGACTTGTGCTTGGCCTCCGCTGGAACTTCTGGATTGCTACACTGTTGCATGGCCAATTAGTTTAGAGGGAATGTTAGTAAGGACCCTATTCCATTCTTCCAGTTTTTCTGACTAAGCTGCATCTATTCTGACAATGCCACCTTCCAAACCAGTGCTTCCGATATGCCTTCCTTTTTCTTCAACTGTAGACTCCAATCTCTGTGCCTGCTGCTGCACACACCCCCACCACCCCCCCACCCCCCGCCCCCACACTGCGGACTGTGGTTGACACGACTCTTGATCATGCTGGTCCCATTTCGTGTACTTCTGCTCCCACCCCTTGTGACACACTGGTCCACTCCATGGTCATTCCTAGTATCCCCCTTCCTTCCTATGCAAGCACTGGAGATGCAACACCTGCCCTTTTACTTCCCCAAAGTCCCAAACAGTCCTTTCAGGTGAAAAAGCAATTTACTTGTGTTTCGTGATGTTCACAACACGATCTATTCTACACAGAGGAGACTAAACTGGTGACTACTTAGTGGAACACCTCTGTTCAGTCCTGAAGCATGACCTCAAGCTTCCGGTCACCTGCCATTTTAATTCTATACTCCGAACTGACCTCTCTGTCTATGACTCCTTGACTGTTCCAGTGAAGCATAACATAAGCTCAAGGAACAGCATCACTTTTGATTAGGAACTTTACAGCCTTCTGGATACAATATTGAATTCAACAATTTCAGATGTAAGCTCTGCTGCTTTTGTTTGATTTTGGTGATGTTTCCAATTACTACTCATCCGGACCCAAGTTTCCTTAATTTATTTGCCTCATTACCATCTCTTTTTGCCTTTCTGTCATCAGCTCTTCTGTCATATAGGCCGGGATTTTCTGCTCTCGGCTGCAACGGGCATCATGACGGGTGGGAGCAGGAAATATTGTGAAAGTAAAAAAAAAAATTGGTTTTAAATCGGTGGGAAAACAGGTCATGATTGTTTGCACCTGACTTCAATGGCAACGTGCATTTCCTGCCACGCCACTTTGGGAACCTAATACATTTGAATGTCATGTATACTCATTATAATGGCTGCTCACCAGAATCACCACCCCCCACCCCCCAACACTGGATCTATAGGGCATAACAGCATCTAATTAGACCAACATGTTTCACAACCAGATACAAGCGACATGCACCTGGTGGCCAGCACTTCACTCGCGACTTCGGGGTTTAAGCGCTCGGGGCAACTTGGGCTCCACGCCACGCTTCGTAGGCAGCTTCCAGGGGCTTTCAAAGGCAAGGCCCTACCCATCAGACCAGCAGTAAGGCAGGGTGTTGTGCAAGGGGCCACAGAGAAAGACCTCCACTGGGGGAGTGGTGAAAGTGGCCAGAGGCAAGGGAAGGGGCTGCTGGGCAAGGCCTCCATGAGTGGGAGGGGGGGTTGAAAGTGGCAAAGGATGCACTCTGACACATGACTAGTGGGTGCAGGTTGGGAGCATCCTCTGGGCCAGAATGGGGAAGAGTGTCTTACAGAAGGACATAAGAAAGTTGGAGCCAGAATGGGAATATGTCAGAGTGAAGAGGCATTTCAGTTTACATTCCTGACCTTGCAAAGACTGTCCTTGTCTCAGATTAGAGAGGGAAAGCGCATGTCGGTCAAGTGTCAGTCGTGCCCAGCACGTTGTGTGCAGGGCATGGTTGATATGACAGGCGCCTCGGTCCGGGAGGGTTTATGGCTCAATACTGGGCCTAAGATAGCATACCCACAGTCAGGATAGACTGTAGATGGATAAAAGGTAGTGTAGGGCCATTCAAAGTGTTCAAGCGAGGTTCGGGGGGGCGTGGGGGGGTTTGTGGTGGGCTCAATAGCTCACTTTGCAATAGGCCTCAAGAAGGGGAGGGCTAATCTGCAAATGGGGCATAGATACATCTGCCTCAAAACATTCAGGGGGGTTACACAGGGATATCCTCCACAATCAAAATGGCGTAAAGCTTTGGAGGGGAAGGCTTGAGAATTATTGGAGGAGGGAAACCTGAACATTTTACTCCTCCAGGACGATGGCAGGGATTATCACAGTCACACAAGGGAGGGTCCAAGCTGGTCTAGTGGTGAGCCCTTAGTACCACCATCTTGCAACCTGAAGAGATGGCACAGCACAAAATTAAACTAAGCTAATCAGGGTTCAGATGGCCATTTGGAGCAATGATGCAGTGCACTGGGAGGGTTGATTAAAGGGCACCATACTGAACTGTGTGGTGCCAAATGAGGAGATATGCACACCTGAGAAATGTTAGGAGTCTTTTAATGATAACGCCAGGAATCAGGGCAGTGAAGCAATGAAGCGCATTCATGCAAGATTAATGATGAGTCATTAGTCATCATTATGGCACTTATAGAACGACTTGCTTTATCCCTTGCTCCAAGCGTACCAATTGTCCACAGCAATAATGAGGTCTAGTGCATTTTAGCAACTGGACATGCTGCAGATACATCTTTAAAGCAGGAGCTCACAGTCTTGGTGCTGGCAGGCTCAGAAATGGGAAGTCTCAGACCCCCCCCCTCAAATAATCACAGTTGCTCAATAAACATTAGGCCTCATGAGTATCACAAAGTGTAGTATAACAGTTCAGTGTTTGAGGATCCCAGCACCTGGCCAAAACAATCTCATCGCAATCGGTCATGTGGGGGGGGAGGTAGCACCTTGAAATGTTCCTTGCACATGCCAGGATTTAAGTGGCGAATAGGTGCCATCGCTGGATCCAAGCCTTTGAACGCACAGTCACACATCAGTCATGTACAGAATTTGGAGCTTTGGAGGCTCATGCTGACTCATTTTGTTGAGAACTTTAGGAAGATGGTGGTTGGATTTGTTGCTGCCTGCATTATCGCATACAGGCAGGAGAGAAGGTGGAGAAGATTGCGATTGCAGTGCCAGGCTCACCAAAGGGAAGAGCTAAGCCCTCAAGAGCAAGGGGCAGCAGGGCTCCCTCCAGACGCAGAGGATGAGGCTAACAGAAACATTGTGCATAGGCGGCTCTCAAGACCGAGGATGTACAGAACACAAATGTCTTAACTGCAAATGAGTGAGAGACAGTATTGCCGATACCTTTGCACGTCCAGGGATCTGGTGACTCTCATTTGCCACATTCTCCAGAAATTGGCACTATAGGGACTAGGAGGGCATCCATTGCCAGTGGCTCTGAAAGTCACCGCTGCTCTGAACTTCTACGCAAGTGGCTCTTTCCAGGGCTCCACTGAGGACCTGTGCAGGATCGCTCAAGCTTCAACACACAAATGCATACATGAGGTCACAGATGCCCATTTTGCCAAGGCCCACAATTATGTCAACTTCGTCAGGAGATCAAGAGAGCCAGGAGGCCAGAGTGCTGGGCTTTACCAAGATTTATAGATTCCCACAGATGCAGGGTGCTATTAACTGCACTCACGTGGCCATCAAAGCTCCCTGGCAACAGGCACTCCAGTACATAAACAGGAAAGGCTTCGACTTGCTCAATGTTCAGCTGGTCTGTGACAGCAATAAATAAATCATGGAGGTTTATGCAAGATATCCAGGAAGCTGCCATGACTCTTATATCTTCAATAGATCGCAGATCCCTGACATCTTCAAGGGACCACATAGAATCCAGGGTTGGCTCCTTCATGACAAAGGGTACCTGCAAAGGACCTAGCTGATGACACCTGTGCGGCGGCTACAAAATCCTACAGAGAGAAGCTATAACGATGCTCATATCGTTACCCGAACACTGGTACAGCAGAGCACTGGCATATTGAAGATGCGATTGCGATGCCTTGACAGAGCACTTCAGTGCACTTCCCAGACGGTCTCATAGATCTTCATGATCTGCTGTCCGCTGCACAACCTAGTGCTGCAAAGGGGGGAGGAGTTGCCAGATGCTGACATGGAGGAGCTGCACGTCTTTTCCGATGAGGAGGATTGAAAGCGATGAGGGTGATGAGTTTGTGGAAGCCGAGGCTCCAGGGGTAAAGGCCGTAACACAGGGCAGATGAGGCAGGCGTGCACATGAGGCCCTCATAGTCCGCATCCTCTTGGACAAGTGTCCTCTCTCATGGGCCCACATGAACATCAGCATTGCTATTCCTCTCCTTGCAACCATGCATTTCAATCTGAGAGTTAGTACTGACCCATTTTACAAACCGTTGTCCTGTTCCTTTGAAGAATGATGAAGTGTTGGGAACGTGTATCCTTGTTGAGATGAAGTCCAATCTCGGGGACAACGGGTTCTGGCATCACACATCAGAAGACCCTGCCTCTTCTAGTGTCTCTGCAGCATCCCAGTTGCCATGGTAACCTGGTAGAGGCAAGGGCTGCTCTACAATCCTCAATGCACTCATAGCTGTATGCCTTCAATCTGATAAAGCTTCTCAAGGAGATCCATCTGCAAAAACAGGACAACACATTCTGTGTCACCTTGAGGGTGAAACTGGAAGGTCACACTTGGGTCAAGGCAGCCGAGGACTTAATACAGGTGTACCTCCATTTTGAAATCACTGAGTCCTCTGTGCTACCTTCTCCTCCATCACATCGACATCTTTCACTCTCAGTTAGGGATAAAGGCGTGCATTCTTCCTGACCATTCCATGGATTCAGACCACCTGAGGATCACAAAGTTCAAATAGTTAGTCTGCCCTCATGGCCAGCCCTGGCCCTTGCCAGCTGCAAAACGCAAAGACACCATGAAGCATTCAAAGTAACGCTTTGTTGATAAGAGAACTCAGATTCATTAAATCCTGGGTTGCATCCCATTGCTACCCTCCAAACTGTCAAAAGCTACCATATGCGCTTTCAGAGCATGCTACAAGGCTCCAATGACCGCAACACATCACCATTTGTATTTATCATCAATGACCTCGGCAAGGGTAAAGGTGAGGGGACACTACTCAGAAGATATGGCTCAGCTTTGCATCCCTACATTGTGACAAGAGATTTGTGGCCACAATGCAGACAACTACAAGATGAGAAAGACTAAAGGCTGTAGGGTTGAGCATCGGCAAAATGAAATGTCTTATCAAGAGTCAGAGCTCTGGCACTTTAAAGGTGGGAAGGTGCTCCCACTTCTCTATGAGCTTAGCCGATTTGCACTTGGAGAGTCGGCAGCGTACAAAGCGGACAGGATTGCCCACAAGCTCCGAGTATGGATTCATAAATTGGAAATCCTGCCAGATGACAGTGAGTAAATGGAGTGTCAGGATACATGGCCCTTCTCCATGCGTTTAACACATCTCTCCATGGACATGAGACCTTCACCTTACAATAATGCAGGTGAAACAGGTGAACACCTCAGCCTCAATCTTAAACAGCCAAGAATGAATGACATGAACCAGCACATCATGTGGATGAGGTTCCTTTAACAAACGGACTTAACATTAAGGATGAGGCATTAATGATGTTCAAAATGATATGAGAGTGCACAAACACCGTGGCGGTATGGAAGCTGACAACGTCTACCAGAGACGCAGGGTTTCAACATCTGCAATAAGTGGGGATAAGGACCATAGGGTCACACCTGATGGACAACAACACAGCTCATCAAGGGGAGGCATACACAAAAGAATTGAAATGGATGGGGTTCTACTTATATTGGTGAAAAGTGTATAACATGCGGTTAACACCTGCGCCATTGTTGTTCTCCCAATATTTCTTAATATTCCTAACACCACCTTGGTCCCCAACACATATAGCAGAGGTTGAGGCAACCTGCTGACTTTAATGCCCTGTTGTCTGTGATGACTTTGGCAGGCGTCTTCTGGAGGGCCGAGACTTGGAGGACCCCAACTTGCTGTGGGGCAGGTGCACCCCTCCTCGGCCTGTGGAGCTGGAGGTAATGTGGTCAGAGGAAGAGGGGATTGGGATTGGCTGCACATTCCTGCAGTCAACTGGGTGGATGGCCCTCAGGTGTCCAGCTGCTAGTCCTCTTCCCTATGGGTGCCCTAGCTAACTCCTTGAGGAGAAGGGTAAGCTGGAGTGAGATCAAGTTTTACTGCCCCCCTCTCACATAGCCACCGATGGATGCCACCAATGTCTACATGGATGAACTGCAGCTCCTGGCACAGCGCATGACCTATGTCTTGGACCAAGGCTTCCTTGGCGGCCACCATCCCACCAGTGTTGACCTCAGTATGTTGGCATGCCAGCACTATAAACTCAAAGATTGAATGTGGATGGATTCCTCCATTGTTCATTGCAATCTATGGAAAGCAGCTGACAACCCTTCCTGATATTTCCCCGACCTCCGCTGAAGCTCCACTAACTGAGTTAGGACTGAGCTGGAGGCTCGTCATTAGGCTCGGAGTCAACAGAATCCGGGCCTCAAGCAGTCCTCCGAATGCTGGTTACCTCAGATGTCCCTGCCTCCACCTACTGTGGACCAGATTGTGTGCTGTGTTCACTAGATTGTGATCCTGAGAATACTCTAGAACTAGATCCTACTGAACTGTGCATTTCTGCACTGGTGGAGGGTGTGGGTGAGCACTGAAACGGGTCTTCAATGGTGCTCTCCTCTGTTTCGTGTTCTGAGGTTTCTTCAGGGCTGGATATGAAGGCCTGGCTGGTTGATGCCCTCCGGCACTTTCCAGAGGTGCCTATGAAAGAAAGTAGAGATAACTTAAGCATGGCAAGTGACTGGAAAATTGCATAATGGACTCACAGTGTGGTTGTCTGAGGGATGAGCTGGTGCACCCTCACTTGGGTTTGCGCTGCCCATCTCACCTTCACCACATGCATGGTCCCTGTCCTCTCCAGCCAGCGTGATGGCACGCTCCTCATATGGAGTGAGGGCCTTAATTTCGGCCAATTCACCCCTGGTCTGGCACTTTTCCCTTCAATTGTATGTGAGCTTGTCCTGCTAGAAGACAAAAGGAGAGTGTGAGAGCAGGACACATGCCAAGGCAGATGATGAGGCTGCCTGCCTTGTGTGGATGGTAAGCAGAGCAGTGCACGGGATGAGGATCAATCTACACAGGATATGAGCCTGTATGGAGATGTGAAGGTGTATGAGTGAAAGTGAGTGTGGTGTGCCTTAAACTGGTACTACCTGAGATGCCTGTGGGGTGTCTTCCTGTGAATGCCTGATGGGCTTGTGAACGTGTAAGTTGAGGGTAATAAGATGGTTGACTTAACCTGTCAGAACGAAGAAGCCCTCTCAGGTGGATGTAAAAGATCCTATGGCACCATTTCAAAGAACAGCAGGGTAATTAGCCCTGATGTCCTGGTCAATATTTATCCCTCAATCAACATCACTAAAACAAGTTACCCAGTCATTATTGTATTGCTGTTTGTGGGAGATGCTGTGCGCAAGTGGGCTGCTGACTTTCCTACATCACCCTGCAGGTTAAATGTCAGGGATGGTGGGTTATTTTTGTTGTATGATGTGTCTGCATGCTATTGTAAAGCTGCTGGGCAGGGAAAGGGTTAATGTTGGACTGGAGAATAGCACTGACTTTGTTATGATGCATAGAGTCACATGGTAATAGACTAAGAGAACAGTCCAGAAAGAATACTCTGAAACCAGCCTGCATGGAGGTAACAGCACCGTGCATGATAGTAACCTGGGATCTGTAAATAATTAACAATTAACAATAAAAAGGTTCATGTTTAAATATATAAATCTCAAGATCTCATCGTTAAGACACCACCTTGCACCATAATACAACATGGTTGGAAGCAGTGGTTATTTTTACAAGATATCATGTCAGAGATAGTACTATAATCTGACATGGTGATTCGTGGTGACATGAAAGGTGGCAGCTAAATGCATGAACCCAGAACAGAATCCCACGTAATGGAAAACTAAAAGCAATTGAAGCTAAACTAGAGAGACATGCACCTAAGAAGAAAGCTTGAAGAAAAAGCTGAAGAAGCTTCACTACAGGCTTTGAACTTGAGGAATCCACCAGAGTGAGTGGAAGTCCATTATAGGAAATTGAAAGAACCTGAGTGACACAATTCATGAGATGGTGAGCAAAAATACAGAAAAAGTAGCTGTACTTACATTTTAGAATAGGTGGTGGTCCCAAAGGCTCAGCATCCAGGGGCAGCTGAAAGAGAGCTGCAAGTAAAAAATAATGGTTTTAAAAAACCAAACCTGTAAAAAATGCACTGGCAGAGTCAAAAGTTTAAGATGAAAGACTGCAAAGTAAAGAAGAAGCTGCTGAGAGAAAAAAAGAAAGTTACCTGAAAGAAAAAACAAAGGGCAGTGCAGACGAGAAAAGTAGTCGCTTTAAGTTAAAAGAAAAGGGGCTCTGATTAGAGTATGAGCTTGCCAAAGCTCCAAAGAAGAGGAGCTGCAGAAAAAAAGAAAGAATCGCAGAGAAAAGCAATACTCCTGCCTTGGGGATTTGGAGGTTCAAGAACAAGGGCAGCCACGATCGCAGGAGAGCCTGCCAACACCCAAAAATGCACGGGAAGCTCACAGCACAGGAAGTCAACAGCTGCAAATAGTCCGCCCTCACTGACAATCTTAAAGGGGTAATGAGATTTAAAGCAGTAACTACAAGCAAAAAAATGGCCAAGGACACCAAATTGGAAGAGTTTTGCAAGCATGTGCTAGTTGAGTACGGTCAGTAGTTTACGTGCTGCGAACAGCTGAAGAGACATGCTGTTTGATACAATCCATCAGTCATTGGGACATATGGCTTACCTACCTGGCATTGGTCCACTTGCCAACCAGTCAGCACCCTCTTTTCATGCAGGATCATGCAATACCAAAATTTATCTTTATTACAATTGTTTGTTTCTTAAGTATTTATGGCTGCCCCCTGTCCTCTCCCCCACATTCAATTTCCATACTCAGATGTGGTCCTCCTGCCAAAAAGTTTTCCCAGCCCTGGTTTAGGGAGTGGAGTTTGTTGCAGGGACAATGAATGTTGAGGTAGTTTTCGGGGAGGTATTGGCATTTATTTCACTTACAGTTTTTTTTTAAGGTTAAGAGTATATGAATTGCAAATTAATAAACCCGTTCAACATTTTTAAAGTAAACTGTCTCTCATAAAGCATACAAACGTGAATTGGAGTTTGCTAATATTTGGAAGTATGCCAAGTTTAAAATGTCCCATGAGGAAACCTCACAGGAACCTTTGCATCATTATTTGAGGATCTGGGCTAGAAATCCAAAACTTTTCACAAACTCCCTAGAAATGTTCTTGTGTTTTTAATGTGTTGAATGCCTTTGGGATCAATCTTCCTTTGATAATTCTACAAAACCAGCTGCAACAGTTTGACTAGATCAGTGGCATCGACTGGTCCAAACATCCTCTTACTAACTCTTAATAACAACAATTCTTAATAACTTATTAACTCTTAATAAGTTTGTAATTCTTTCAACTTATCTCTTGCTCACTGCTTCCTGCCTTGAGGTTGATGCCTCCTCACTCATCGCTTCCCTCCTGTGATCCTCCCACTCGCCACTTCCCTCCCCTCACTCTCCCACTTGCCACCTTCCTCCTACACCTCCCCACCTCTCCTCCTTGCTTTCCTCCTTTATGACACTCTTTAAACCCCACTTCTTTGACCAAGCTTTTGGTCATCTGACCTACTATATCCTTATGTGGCTCAGTGTAATACTGTGTTTTATAATGCTCCCGTGAAGATCCTTGGTACGTTCCTTTACGTTAAAGGCAGTATATAAAAATAAGTTGTTGTTGAGACACCTACTGGTATATGTGCACAAACTGTTAAAGGTGGCAGGACAAATTGAGGGAGTAGTTAAAAAGGTAACAGGATTCTGGCTTAATGAATAGATGCATAAAATACAAAAGCAAGAAAGTTATGCTGAACCTTTATAAAACACAGGTTCAGCTTCAACTGGAATATTATGTCCAATTCTGGGCACTGCAATTTAAGAAGGATGTGAAGACTTTCGAGAGAATGCCGAAAAGATTTACGAGAATTTCCCAGGAATGAGGGACTTCAGTAAAGTGGATAGATAGGAGAATCTGGGGTTAGAATTGTAGAAAGTTTACGACACTGAAAGAGGCCACTTGGCCCATCTTGTTGGAGCTGGCTATAAAACAAGCCTCCCAGACTAATCCCGCTTTTCCAGCATTTGGTCCATAGCCCATTGTGTGGGCGCTGGCCGTAAAACAAGCTTCCCAGCCTAATCCCACTTTTACAGCAGGTTATGGCATTGAGATGCATATCCAAACACTGTTTAAACGAGTTGAGGGTTTCCGTCTCTAGTTCCAGAGCCCTACCCCGCTCTGAATTAAAAATTTTTTTTATTCATTCACGGGTTATGGGCTTTGCTGGCTGGGCCAGCATTTATTGCTGATTCCCAGTTGCCCTTGAGGTGGTGGTGGTGGACTGCCTTCTTGAACTGCTGCTGTCCATGTGGTGTAGGTACACCTACAGTGCTGTTAGGAAGGAAGTTCCAGGGTTTTGACCCAGTGACAGTGAAGATATGGCGTTATATTTCCAAGTCAGGATGGTAAGTGGCTTGGAAGGGAACTCCCGGGTGGTGTTCTCATCTACCTGCTGCCCTTGTCCTTCTAGATGGTAGCAGTCTTGGGTTTGGAAGGTGCTGTCGAGGGAGCCTCGGTGAATTCCTGCAGTGCATCATGTAGATGGTACATACTGCTGTTACTGTGCATCGGTGGTGGGGGGTGTGAATGTTTATGGATGTGGTTCCAATCAAGCGGGCTGCTTTGTCTTGGATGGTGTCAAGCCTCTTGAGTGTTGTGGGAGCTGCACTCATCCAGGCAAGTGGGGAATATTTCGTCACACTCCCGACTTGTGCCTTGTAGATGGTGGACAGGCTTTGGGAATTCACAAGGTGAATTACTTGTCGCACAATTCCTAGCCTCTGACTTGCTCTTGTAGCTACAGTAATTATATGGCTAGTCCAGTTCAGTTTCTGATTACTTGCCACTTGTCAGCCCAAGCCTGGACATTGTCCAGGTCTTGCTGCATTTGGACATGGACTGAATGAGTATCTGAGTCATGAATGGTGCTGAACATTGTGCAGTCATCAGCGAACATCCCCACTTCTCACCTTATGCTGGAAGGAAGGTCATTGATGATGCAGCTGAAGACGGTTAGGCCTAGGGCACTACCCTGAGGAGCTCCTGCAGTGGTGTCCTGGAGCTGAGATGACTGACCTCCAATAACCACAACCATCTTCCTTTGTGCTAGTTATGACTCCAACCAGTGGAGAGTGTTCCCCCTGATTCCCATTAACTCCAGTTTTGCTAGGGCTCCTTGATCCCACACTCTGTCAAATGCATCCGGCCTTGGTGTCAAGGGCAGTCACTCTCACCTCACCTTGGGAGTTCAGCTCTTTTGTCCGTGTTTGAACCAAAGCTGTAATGAGGCCAGGAGCTGAGTGGCCCTGGCGGAACCCAAACTGGGCATCAGTGAACAGGTTATTGCTAAGCAAATGCTGCTTGATAGCACTGTTGATGACACCTTCCGTTAATTTACTGATGATCGAGAGTAGACTGATGGGGTGGCAATTGGCCAGATTGGATTTGTCCTGCTTTTTGTATACAGGACATGTCTGGACAATTTTCCACATAGCTGGGTAGATGCCAGTTTTGTAGCTATACTGGAACAGCTTGGCTAGGGGCGTGGCAAGTTCTGGAGCACAAGTCTTCAGTACTATTGTTGGAATGTTGTCAAGGCCCATAGCTTTTGCAGTATCCAGTGCCTTCAGCTGTTTCTTGATATCACGTGTAGTGAATCGAATTGGCTGAAGACTGGCACTTGTGTTGCTGGGGACCTCCGGAGGAGGCCGAGATGGATCATCCACTTGACACTTCTGGCTGAAGATTGTAGCAAATGCTTCAGCCTTATCTTCTGCACTGATGTCCTGGGCTCCTCCATCATTGAGGTTGGGGATATTTGTGAAGCCTCCTCCTCCAGTGAGTTGTTTAATTGTTCACCACTATTCACAACTGGGTGTGGCAGGACTGCAGAGCTTAGATCTGATCCGTTGGTTCTTGGGATTGCTTAGCTCTGTCTATCACTTGCTGCTCATGCTGTTTGGCATGCAAAGTAGTCCTGTGCTGTAGCTTCACCAGGTTGACACCTCATTTTTAGGTTTGCCTGGTGCTACTCCTAGGGCATGCTCTCCTGCACTCTTCATTGAACCAGGGTTGATCCCCTGCCTTGATGGTAATGGTAGAGGGGGGGAAATGCTGGGCCATGAGATTACAGATTGTGTTTGGTTACAATTCTGCTGCTGCTGCTGATTGCCCACAGCACCTCATGGATGCCCAATGTTGAGTTGCTAGATCTATTCGAAATCTATTCCATTTAGCAGGATGGTAGTGCCACACAACACAATGGAGGGTATCCTCAATGTGAATGCGGAACTTCATCTTCACAGTGACTGTGCAGCGGCCACTCCTACTGATACTGTCATGGACAGATGCATCTGCGGCAGGCAGGTTGGTGAGGATGAGGTCAAGTATATTTTTCCCTCTTGTTGGTTCCCTCACCACCTGCTGCAGACTTAGTCTAGCAGCTACGTTCTCATCCCCTCTCTAAATCTTTCTACTAATCACTTTAAATCTAAGCCCCCTAGTCACTGATTTCTCTGCCAAAGTAAATAGGCCCTTCCCGTCCACCCTACACAGGCATCTCATAATTTTGTAAATCTCAATCAAATTTTCCCTCAGCTTCCCCTGTTCCAAGGAGAACAACCCCAACCTATCCAACATTTCCTCTTAGCTGTATTTTTCCAGTCCTGACAACATCTTCGTAAATCTCCTCCGTACCCTCTCTAGTGCAATTACATCCTTTCTGTAAGGAGGGGACCAGAACTGCAGACAATACACAAGTTATGGCCTAACTAATGATTAATACAGTTGCAGCATAACTTCCCTGCTCTTATATTCTATACCTTGGCTAATAAAGGAAAGGATTCCATATGCCTTCTTAACCATCTTATCATCCTGCTAATAATAAACTTCAATATATAAAAACATAATGCACATTTCGAGTTTTAACCTGGCTCGTCCACTTTGGACATAAAGAGTATAAAAGCCAAATTCTCGATAGTGAAATAAAAGGGAACAGGTAGATGTAAAAAACTAATATTGCATCCACATATGGAGGACTGAACATGCGAGCCAAATGTTTAGTCATTTGACTGAAATAGCCAGCAGATCCTGTCATCATATGACTGAAATTGAAAACACAAAGAGACTTTATTAAATCCAAAGTGTTAAAATTAACAATTAAAAGAAACTATTAGATAAAAAAAATTAAACTAATTAACCATAAAAATGTGCAAAAGTCCCAAAGTTAACAACATTGTTAATCGAAGGGTCATGAGGACTCGAAACGTCAACTGTTTTTCTCCGCTGATGCTGCCAGACCTGCTGAGTTTTTCCAGGTAATTCTGTTTTTGTTTTGGATTTCCAGCATCCGCAGTTTTTTGTTTTTAACATTGTTAATCTGGTGGTTTGACTGGCAAAAGTCTTACATTATTCAATCTGTAAGAATCTCATTAAAAAGAGTCATTACATTTAAACCATTTGCCACCAGCACCTATCACGAAACTGAAAAATTTAACATTTTGACCTTCCATCATTGTTCTGATCGGTTCTTCGAGATGTTTATATTTATGAACCCTTTCATCCCAGCATTCTCTAGTGAGTTGTTATCTTTGTACCTAATGGTAAGGTTTACTATGGCAACACTGTTACCTTTTCAAAATGATACGTCAGGTTTCCAGAGTGCATCATTGGATGTTCTAAAGTATGGTTCTACGTATGCTGTAATTCCGTTATTTGTGGCTTTTGCTTTGAAGAGGTTGAGAACTTTATTATGACTATGTATTTTGGCATTCTTCACAAATATACACTTTCCAGAAATATGTGATATTGTCTCATTAGGGGCATTGTGCCTTCTACAACTTTTAACCTGTCCTCTGCCAAGTTATAAAAAATATCTAGTTGGATAAGTATTACTTCTTAACAAAAGAGCTTTAATAAAAATGGATTGTTTAAAAAGATGGAAATGAAGCCAGTGATTGGAAACCTTGTCATAATAAAAGTATGATACTCCAACACCCTGTTAACTAATGTTTAACCATTTCTTAAATTCAAAAGCACACTATCTAGCGCGCCATCCCTATTTGGACTCCTTACTATTACACGAGCGGAAGGTACCCACGAATTTTCAGTAGTGCTGTATTTCAGGGTGGCTGAATTACTATTTTATTGATTTTGATGTTTTCCTGACAAAACGGAAATCTCCTTAAGTATATTGATGTCTTTTATACAGTCCATTTTATTTTGCACATCGATGTCACTGTATAGAAAGGAAGCCTTAATTATTTGATCCATTGATCATGTCAAAGCCTTTATCTTTCTTAATAAGGCAACCGGGATCTGCACCTCTAACTTAGGAAGACCCAAACCTTTGTCCCCTATTCCTGAATATAAGATTCCATCCGTGATATCGGCAGGCAGATGCAAAATATTTTTGATGGCCTTTTTAATAATACATCAAGTTTAATTAACATATTCTGAGATACCTCCTTTAAAATTAAATGATAATTAAAATGAGAGATGAAGCAATTTTTAAAAATTTCATATCTTTGAATTGGGATATTATTCGGGATAGAATTAGTAGTCACATGGAAAAATATGGGTTGATAAGCAAGAGCCAGCATGGATTTCTAAAGGGGGAATCATCTTTAACTAACTTGGAGTTTTTTTGAAGAGATAACAAAAAAGTTCAATGAGGGTAACACTGTTGATGTGGTGTACATGGACTTTCAAAAGGTATTTGATACAGTACCACACAACAGAATTGTGAGAAAAGTTATTGCTCATTGAATAAAAGGGACAGTCGCAACGTAAATACAAAATTGGCTGAAAAATAGGAAGCAGAGTGTAATGGTCAATGGATATTTTTCAGGCTGGAAGAAAGTTTGTAGTGGCATTCCCATGGGGTCGGTATTGGGACTCTTGCTTTCCCTGATATATATTAATGATCTAGATCTTGGTTTGCAGGGGACAATTTCAAAGTTTGCGGATGATACGAAGCTTGGGAGTGTTGTAAACTGCAAGGAGGTCACTGTAGAAATCTAAAAGAACGTAGACAAGTTGGTGGAGTGGGCAGATATGTGGCAGATGAAGTTCAATCCAGAGAGGTGTGAGGTGGTGCATTTGGTAGGAAGAACATGGACAGGCAATATAAAATAAGGGGTGAAATTTTGCAGGGGGTGCAGGAGCAGAAAGACCTGGGTGTATATGTGCATAGATCATTGAAGGTGGCAGGACAGGTGGAGAGAGCAGTTAATAAAGCATACAGTACCCTGGGCTTTATTGATAGGGGCATAGAGTACAAGAGCAAAGAGGTTATGCTGGATTTATATAAGACACTCGCTAGATCTCAGCTGGAATATTGTGTAGAGTTCTGGGCACCACATTATTGGAAGGATATGAACACATTGGTGAGAGTGCAGATGAGGTTTACAAGGATGGTTCCAGGGATGAGAAACTTCAGTTACGAAGACAGATTAGAGGTTGGAACTGTTCTCCTCTGAGAGAAGGCGGCTAAGAGGAGGTTTGATAGAGGTGTTCAAAATCATGAGGGGGCTGGACAGAGTAGATAGGGAGAAGCAGTTCATGCTTGTAAAAGGATCAAGAACGAGAGGGCACGGAATTAAAGTGATTTGCAAAAGAAGCAAACGTAACGTGAAAAAAACTTTTTCAAACGAGTGGTTCGGGTCTGGAATGCACTGCCTGGAAGTGTGGGGGAGGCAGGTTCAATCAAGGGCATTAGATGATTATTTGAATAGAAACAATGTGCAGGGGTACGGGAAAAAGGCAGGACAATGGCACTAGGGCATAATGCTCATTTGGAGAGCTGGTGCAGACATGATGGGCCGAATGACCTCCTTCTGTGCCATTAAAATTCTGTACATCTGTTAAATTATCTATCCAATGCTGCAATTTTTGATCCCATACATCTTCCTTGACTTCAAACCAAGGGTCGATCCTGGCTCCAAGATATTTTTCAAAATCCCCTGGTGTAATCAACTTTAGGTCTTTACCATTTAATTTCTAGGGTTTTTCATTATTATAGTAACGTGTTTTAGTTTTGGAAATCACATAAAAACTGGCGGTTTTCTTGATGTTAATTTCAAGGCCAGTCTTCCTACAAAAGTTTTCCATGATCAACAGATTCTTTGCTGTACCCAAGTATGAATCGCTTATTAAAACGATACCAATTGCAAATGCAAGTGAGATTAACCGTAGAGGTCTCAAATTATTGTTAAGCCTCACACCAACCCTTCTTTCTTCCAGGCTACTCAGAAAAGTATCCATAATGATGTTAGAAAGGGGAGACAATGGATCCCTCTGTTTAACTTTTTCTGAATCAAAATGGGGTTAGCTTTACCCTTATCAGCCTCAATCATGATGGAAGCATCAGTATACAAATTTTCAATTAAATTAATAAATTTATTGCATAAACCAAAATGTTGCAAGCTTTTAAGAATTAATTTGTGGCCTACCAAATCAAATGCTTTTGCAAAATCGATAAAAACAACCGCCAAATTCTTCATATTTCTTTTGACCCCAATTAAACAATTCTGTAATATTGTAATATCCTTGTTGCACCCTGACGTTTTGGTGACAAAATCTTTTTGTCCAGGCTTAAGATAAATCGCATCCACTAATCTCGCTATTACTTTCGTAAACAGCCAATATACTATTGAGCCGATTGTTATTGGACTCCAATTATCAATGTTTTCGAGCAATTTTGGATCTTCTTATTTAGGAATTACTATGGTTGTACAATTTTTTATGGGGTCAGCTATCGTTCCAGCCCTCAACCATAACGTAAACATTTTAGATAATAAAGCAGGATTCTTCATATTCAAATCTTTCAATTCCCTCAAATTCAATTTATCTGGACCTGGTGCTCTATTTTTTTAAAATTCATCAGTAATACTCTTAATTTTATCTTCACCAATTGCTTTTGATAAACCAATATTTTTTATACACTGAGTGAATTTACCTATATCTGATTTCTTATTTGCCATTGTCTTCCAGTTCATCAAATTTCAAAGGGCATTTAATTTCATCTTGGCTGCCCATTATTCTTCTAACAACATGCCTTCTATTTGTTTTAAAAAGCCTCTTTAAATGACTGTTTCTTTCTTTCTAGCGTACCTTCTTCTAGCCCCTGTATTCTTAAAAGAGGGTTTCCTATTAATATAGTCTTCTTTACCTAAATGTTTATTAGTTATTTTCACTTTTAATAACTCAAAAATTTGTTCTATCAATATTTTAATGTCTTTTACCCTCATCATTTTTAACTTTATCAATCAATTTATCATTAGAATTAATCAATGTAGCGATGTCCACTTTATCCTTATTTACAATCTCAATTTGTAACATTAGGGGTTATTAAGTTGCCTACATTATGGTCAGGCTCTCCCTCCATTATTCCTTCAGAGCGTTTTTCAATTTCATCCTCAGATGACGTTGAAATAACCTAATTTGATGTTACAGTAGATGAGGGAGTAATTTTTTCCTAAGTTTCATCATTTCGGCAAATCTCCATTTGTCGGAGATCTGTTTATTAGTTTTTGATACTAATATTTTAGCAATAATAACATTAATATTCCTACACCCACTATAGTGTTGCTCAGGTTGAAGACATAACATTACTTCTTCTTTAGTCCATGTTGATTTTTTACTAGTGGTGTCCCCAGGGTTGACCTAGGGCAGCTATTCTTTTAGTATTTCTAACATCAGCATGTCTATGTACTTCATGCTGACTAAGATCTCAACTCGATTTAAAACTATTATTACAAATCGGACAAACAATATCCATATTGCCATAGTCACCAATAACACCATTTGCTTATAATGACAGGCAATAGAATGGTATTCACCATCCTTGTCACATTTACTATATTACATTAGGATTCTGGTAATTTTAGGTATTTTTTAAGGTGTTTCCTAAAATTTGTAATTGAATTTAAAACTTCATTCCAGACTAAGCAGATAACGAATCCTGATACCATCTTTAAAATTTAAATAGGTGCAAATTCAGGAGGAATCACAGTACCCTGATTATAACTTATCTTTGCGTTATCATTTAAGGAGACAGAGTTAGTCGGGTTAATTTTACTTATAGAATCGCTGGTTGAAATTATAAATTAGAAAAATTAACATTATTAACATCATTATTATGATGACTTGATTCCAAATAAAGAGTTCTATAACTCATATTATAGAATGTCAAATTAAAATTATCCGAACATGGTCTTAATAAATTCCAGATTGATGGAGAATTCTTCCAAAATCTATCACTATCTTGAACATTATTGTCACCTTCGCGAGATATCAATTGGATCTTGTCTTCATTTGAAGAAGCCCCATCAATAATCCTTGTGGAATAAGTAAGGGGTCTTTTAAAGTCATCTTCATTGGTCTGTGTATGTGGTGAGATACATAGAGACGTGGTAGCGTTGGCAGTTGCAACTTTTACTGCTTCCCGACATGAGCAATGAGAACACTTTCTGTTATTGGTTCCTGGAGAAATATTTACTAAAAAGGGGATTTTTTATGACCAGTTTTCATCCCAACTGGAACAGATCAGATCTACGGGACTGTCCATTTTCAATCTATTTTTTAATCAACCTAAAATCCTCCACCTGCAAGGAAAATGATTTTTGCAAACCAGCCCAACTGACTGATTTCACTTGTACCAATCGTTTCACTATCACTTCGGAATTCACCTTGGCCGAAGCAGAGTTGGAGAACCGAGGAAAACAATCCTCAATAAACCAAACCTACAAGACTGCATTCAGAATCTGGCATGACGTTCCCGGAGGCACAAATGAGGAGGTACAACCCAGTAGAAATAAGAAATCATAACATTCATGACTTTTCCTGCCCACCATCTGTGGACATTCTTTTTTCATTCTTTCACGGGATGTGGGCATTGCTGGCTAGGCCAGCATTCATTGCCCCTTCCTAATTGCCCTTCCGGTGGTGGAGGTGAGCTGCCTTCTTGAACCACAGCAGTCCAGGTGGTGTAGGTACACCCACAGTGCTGTTAAGGAAAGAGTTCCAGGGTTTTGACCCAGTGACAGTGAAGGAACAGCGATATATTTCCAAGTCAGGATGGTGTGTGGAGGGGAACTTGCAGTTATTGGTGTTCCCATGCATCTGCTGCCCTTGTCCTTCTAGCTCAGGGGCGGGGAACCCTTTTCTTATCACGGGCCATTCACACATAGACAAAATCAGTCACGGGCCACACACACAAGAATTAACTTAATTTAATTTTTTTTAATGAGAATACTGAAATGTTCAACTTACCCGCTGTTTTAGCGCAATGGCTGCAATTGAATATTATATTGTTAAATATTATTAGAGTAACTTAGCTGACGCTTTTATCCAGGGCAAATTCGCAACGTTGATGATAAATGCTACTATGAACGCGCGACTGTCATAGATCTATATTTTTAGAATCTTGCTATGGGCTGGATAAAATTGAGCAATGGACGGTAGGTTCCCCACCCCCGTTCTAGATGGTAGCGGCCGTAGGTTAGAAGATGCTGTCTAAGGAGCCTTGGTGAATTCGTGCAATGCATCTTGTAAATGGTACATACTACTGCTACTGTGCATCCGCGGTGGAGTCAATGTTTGTGGATAGGGTATCAATCAAGCCGGCTGCTTTGTCCTGGATGGTGTCAAGCTTCTGAGTGTTGTTGGAGCTGCACTCATCCAGGCAAGTGGAGAGTATTCTATCACACTCCTGATTTGTGCCTTGTAGGCGGTGGACAGGCTTTGGTGGGGTCAGGAGGTGAGTTAATCATCGCATGATTCCTAGCCTCTGACCTGATCTTGTAGCCACAGTATTTATGCAGCTAGTCCAGTTTAGTTCCTGGTCAGTGGTAACCCCCCAGGATGTTGGTAGTGGCGGATTCAGCGATGGTAATGCCATTGAACGTCTTGGGGTGATAGTTAGATTCTCTCTTATTGGAGATGGTCATTGCCTGGCACTTATGTGGTGTGAATGTTACTTCACTCCAAGGTCTCTCACTTCCTTCACATCTCCCAGTGTTCTTCCATTAATTGTGTATTCTTTTGCTTTGTTTAACCTCCCTAAAATGCGTCACCTCACACTCCTCTAGGTTGAATTTCATTTGCCACTTTTATGCCCACCTGACCAGTCCATTGATTTCTTCCTGCACTCTACAGCTCTCCTTCACGCCATCAACCGCGTGGCCAATTTTTTTGTCGTCTACAAACTTCTTGATCACGCTCCCTACATTTATGTCCAAATCATTGATATATACTACAAAAAGCAGGAACCAAGGACCAGTTGAAAAAGCATTCATCAACAATTATCCTTTGTTTCCTGTCACTGAGCCAATTTTGTATCCTGCTTGCCCCATTCCCCTGGATCCCTGGGCTATTATTTTTTAAACCAGTCTGTCATGTGGGGCCTTGTCAAAAGCCTTGCTAAAATCCATGTAGACCACATCAACTGCACTACCCACATCAATCCTCCTTATTACTTCCTCAAAAAAATTCAATCAAGTTAATCAGACATGATCGTCCTTTAACAAATCCATGCTAACTATCCTTGATTAGTCCGTGCCTTTCTACATGACGGTTTATCCTGTCTCTCAGAAATGATTCCAATAATTTGCCTGCTACTGAGGTTAGACTGACTGGCTTGTAATTATTTGGTATATCCCTCGCTTCCTTTTTAAACAAAGGTACAATGTCAGCAATCCTCCAATCCTCCGGCACCACACCTGTATCCAGTGAGAATTGGAAAATGATGGTCAGACTTTCTGCTATTCCCTCTCTGGCTTCTTTTAACAGCCTGGGGCACATTTCATCCAAAACAAAAATAAAAATACTTGGAAAAACTCAGCAGGTCTGACAGCATCTGCGGGGAGGAATACAGTTAACGTTTCGAGTCCATATAACTCTTCAACAGAACTAAGGAAAAATAGAAGAGAGGTGAAATATAAGCTGGTTTAAGGGAGGGTGGGACAAGTAGAGCTGGATAGAGGGCCAGTAATAGATGGAGATAGCTAAAAGATGTCATAGACAAAAGGACAAAGAGGTGTTGACGGTGGTGATATTATCTAAGGAATGTGCTAATTGGTGACATTAAGGGTAGAAAGCAGGACGAGCAAGGTACAGATAGCCCTATTGGGGGTGGGGGGAAGGGATTGAAATAGGCTAAAAGGTAGAGATAAAACAATGGATGGAAATATTTAAAAATAACGTAAATAGGTGGGAAAAGAAAAATCTATATATATTATTGGAAAAAAGGGGGATCGGAAAGGGGGTGGGGATGGAGGAGAGAGTTCAAGATCTAAAGTTGTTGAACTCAATATTCAGTCTGGAAGGCTGTAAAGTGCCTAATTGGAAGATGAGGTGCTGTTCCTCCAGTTTGCGTTGAGCTTCACTGGAACAATGCAGCAAGCCAAGGACAGACATGTGGGCATGAGAGCAAGGTGGAATGTTGAAATGGCAAGTGACAGGGAGGTCTGGGTCATGCTTGCGGACAGACCAAAGGTGTTCCGCAAAGCGGTCACCCAGTCTGCGTTTGGTCTTTCCAATGTAGAGGAAACCGCATTGGGAGCAACTAATGCAGTAGACTAAATTGAGGGAAGTGCAAGTGAAATGCTGCTTCACTTGAAAGGAGTGTTTGGGCCCTTGGATGGTGAGGATAGGGGAAGTAAAGGGGCAGGTGTTGCACTTTCTGCGGTTGCATGGGAAGGTGCCTTGGGAGGGAGTTGAGGTGGAGGGGTGATGGAGGAGGGGACCAGAGTGTCCCGGAGGGAACGATCCCTGCGGAATGCCATCGGGGGGGGGGGGGTGGGGAGGGTGGGGTGTGGAGGGAAGATGTGTTTGGTGATGGCATCATGCTGGAGTTGGCGGAAATGGCAGAGGATGATCCTTTGAACGCGGAGGCTGGTGGGCTGATAAGTGAGAACAAGGGGGACCCTATCATAGTTCTGGGAGGGAGAGGAAGGCATGAGGGCAGATGCACGGGAGATGGGCCGGACACGGTTGAGGGCCCTGTCAACCAACCTGGGTGGAAAACCTCAGTTAAGGAAGAAGGAAGACATGTCAGAGGAACTGTTTTTGAAAGTGGCATCATCAGAACAGATGCGATGGAGGTGAAGGAACTGAGAGAATGGGATGGAGTCCTTACAGGAAGAGGGGTGTGAGGAGCTGTAGTCGAAGTAGCTGTGGGAGTCGGTAGGTTTGTAATAAATATTGGTGGACAGTCTATCACCAGAAATTGAGACAGAGAGGTCAAGGAAGGGAAGGGAAGTGTCAGAGATGGACCATGTGAAAATGAGGGAGGGGTGGAAATTGGAAGCAAAATTTAAAAATTTTTCCAGGTCCAGATCAAAGCATGAAGCAGCACTGAAGCAATCATTGATATACCGGAGAAAGAGTTGTGGAAGTGGGCCAGAGTAGGACTGGAACAAGGAATGTTCCACATACCCCATAAAGAGACAGGCATAACTGGGGCCCATGCAGGTACCCATAGCCACACCTTTTATTTGGAGGAAGTGAGAGGAGTTTACGGAGAAAATGTTCTGTGTGAGGACAAGTTCAGCCAGATGGAGGAGTGTAATGGTGGATGGGGATTGTTCGGGCCTCTGTTTGAGGAAGAAGCGGAGAGTCCTCAGACCATCCCTGTGGGGCATGGAGGTGCAGAGGGATTGGACATCCATGATGAAGAGGAGGCGGTTGGGGCCAGGGAACTGGAAATTTTTGATATGATGTAGGGTGTCAGAGGAATCATGGATGTAGGTGGGAAGGGACTGGACAAGGGGAGAGAGAATAGAGTCAAGATAGCAAGAAATGAGTTCTGTGGGGCAGGAACAGGCTGACACGATTGGTCTGCTGGGACAGTCCTGTTTGTGGGTTTTGGGTAGGAGGTAGAAGCGGGTCATCCGAGGTGGGGACGCTATGAGGTTGGAAGCTGTGGAAGGAAGATCTCCTGAGGAGATGAGGTCAGTAACAGTCCTGGAAACAATGGCTTGATGTTCAGTGGTGGGGTCATGGTCCAGGGGCAGTTAGGAGGAAGTGTCTGCGAGTTGACGTTCAGCCTCTGCAAGGTAGAGGTCAGTGTTCCAGACAACAACAGCACCACCCTTGTCAGCAGGTTTGATGACAATGTCAGGTTTGGACCTGAGAGAACGGAGTGCAGTAAGTTCAGAGAGAGACAGGTTAGAGTGGGTGAGAGAAGCAGAGAAATTGAGATGACTAATGTCACAACGACAGTTCTCAATGAAAAGATCAAGAGAAGGTAAGAATCCAGAAGGAGGGGTCCAGGTGGAGGGAGAATATTCCCCATCCACCACTACTCTCCTTCGTCTGGCTGAACTTGTTCTCTCACTGGACAATTTCTCCTTAAACTCCTCTCACTTCCTCCAGATAAAAGGTGTGGCTATGGGTACCCGGATGGGCCCTAGTTATGCCTCTCTCTTTAAGGGGTATGTGGAACATTCCTTGTTCCAGTCCTACTCTGGCCCCCTTCTACAACTCTTTCTCCGGTACATCGATGATTGCTTCGGTGCTGCTTCATGCTTTGATCTGGTTCTGGAAAAATTTATTAATTTTGCTTCCAATTTCCACCCCTCCATCATTTTCACATGGTCCATCTCTGACACTTCCCTTCCCTTCCCTTCCTTGACCTCTCTGTCTCAATTTCTGGTGATAGACTGTCCACCAATATTCATTACAAGTCTACCGACTCCCACAGCTACCTCGACTACAGCTCCTCACACCTCTCTTCCTGTAAGGACTCCATCCCATTCTCTCAGTTCCTTCGCCTCCGTCGCATCTGTTCTGATGATGCCACTTTCAAAAATAGTTCCTCTGACATGTCTTCCTTCTTCCTTAACCGAGGTTTTCCACCCAGGTTGGTTGACAGGCCCCTCAACCTGTCCGGCCCATCTCCCGTACATCCGCCCTCATGCCTTCCTCTCCCTCCCAGAACTATGATAGGATCCCCCTTGTTCTCACTTATCACCCCACCAGCCTCCACATTCAAAGGATCATCCTCTGCCATTTCCGCCAACTCCAGCATGATGCCACCACCAAACACATCTTCCCTTCACTCCCCCTGGCGGCATTCCACAGGGATTGTTCCCTCCGGGACACCCTGGTCCACTCCTCCATCACCCCTCCACCTCAGCTCCCTCCCAAGGCACCTTCCCATGCAACCGCAGAAAGTGCAACACCTGCCCCTTTACTTCCCCTATCCTCACCGTCCAAGGGCCCAAACACTCCTTTCAAGTGAAGCAGCATTTCACTTGCACTTCCCTCAATTTAGTCTACTGCATTCGCTGCTCCCAATGCGGTTTCCTCTACATTGGAGAGAACAAATACGGACTGGGTGACTGCTTTGCGGAACACCTTCGGTCTGTCTGCAAGCATGACCCAGACCTCCCTGTCACTTGCCATTTCAACACTCCACCCTGCTCTCATGCTCACATGTCCGTCCTTGGCCTGCTGCAATGTTCCAGTGAAGCTCAACACAAACTGGAGGAACAGCACCTCATCTTCCAACTAGGCACTTTACAGTCTTCCGGACTGAATATTGAGTTCAACAATTTTAGATCATGAACTCTCTCCTCCATCCCCATCCCCTTTCCGATCTCCTTTTTTCCAACAATTTATATAGATTTTTTTTTTCCCACCTATTTACATTATTTTTAAATGTATTTCCATCCATTGTTTTATCTCTACCTTTTAGCCTATTTCAATCCCTTCCCCCCACCCCCAATAGGGCTATCTGTACCTTGCTTGTCCTGTTCTCTACCCTTAATGTCACCAATTAGCACATTCCTTAGATAATATCACCACCTTCAACACCTATTTGTCCTTTTGTCTATGACATCTTTTGGCTATCTCCATCTATCACTAGACCTCTATCCAGCTCTATTTGTCCCACCCGCCCTTAAACCAGCTTATATTTCACCTATCTTCTATTTTTCCTTAGTTCTGTTGAAGAGTTATACGGACTCGAAACGTTAACTGCGTTCCTCTCCACAGATGCTGTCAGACCTGCTGAGTTTTTCTAGGTATTTTTATTTTTGTTTTTATCTTAGTACATTTCATCCAGCTTCTGTGATTTATCTACTTTCAAGGATGAATACTTCCTCTCTCCTTATGTTTATCACATCCAACACTTCGCACTCCTCCTTCTTAACTACAATATCTGCATTGTCCCCCTCTTTTGTGAAGACAGATGCAATGTCTTTATACAACATTTTCTGCCTCTAAACATAGGTTATCTTTTCGGTCTTTTATGGACCTTACTCTTTTCTTAGTTATCTTCTTACTCAGTATATTGATTAAACATCTTTGGGTTCCCCTTGATTTTGCTTGCCAATATCCTTTCATGCCTGCTCTTTGCTTTCCTAATTTCCTTTTGGATTTCAGCCCGCACCCCCCCCCCCCAACTTTAGATACTCCTCTTGCCTTTTTGTAGTATTGAGTTTACACTGTCGGACATAAGCTTTCCTCTTCTGCCTCATCTTGCCCTGCAAGCTCCTTGACATCCAGTGGTTTTAGGTTTGCCAATTCCACCTTATTTCTTTGTGTGAGCGTCTTTACTCTGAACTCCTTGAATCTCCCTTATGCATGCCTCCCACCACTGACACAGATTTACCTTCAAGTAGCTGTTTTCAGTCCACTCCTTAGCTTAGTAAGATTAGCCTTGCCCCAATTTAGAACTCAAACTCCTGTTCTATTTTTGTCCTTTTCCGTAATTATATTAAAACTAACTGAATTATAATAACGACTGTGAAAATGCTATCTCACCACCACTCCTTCCACCTGTCCAGCTTCTTTACCTAAAACTAAGTCCAAAACATCTTGATGGACTTACTACAAACTACATTCCTAAATGCACCTCAAGAATTCTGCTCCCTCTATTTCTTTCACACTAAAATCTGTCTCAGATAATACTGGTGTAGTTAAATTCCCCTAGCCTTACTGCCCAATTATTTTTGCCTACATATTTACGGTTCTATTTCCCTCTGACTGTTTGCGGGTCTATAGTACACTCCCAACAGTGTGACTGCCCCTTTTTTGTTCCTTAGCTCAATCCATATTTCCTCAATTGATGATCCTTCTAATAAAAAAAGGGTGAACAGCCAGCAACCGTGGTCCACATCGGTACCAATGGTATAGGTAGAAAGAGGGATGTGGTCCTGCTGTCAGAATTTAGAGAGCTAGGTAGAAAAATAGCAAGCAGGACATTTTATGATTCCTCTAGCATATCATCCCTCCTCACAGCTGTAATTGTTTCTTCAAAACTGCCAGCCCTCCCTTCTTTTTGATCCCCCTATCTCTGAAAACCCTGTAACTAGAGACGTTGAGCTGCCATTTCTGTCCCTCCTTAAGTCATGTTTCTGTACTAGCTATGATATCATACTGCCATGTTTCTATCTGTGCCCTCAGCTCATCTGCTTTATTTTCTATACTCCTTGCATTGACATAGATACCCTTCAGCATTGCCAAACTCTTTTTTTATTATTTTTTAACCTTTGCTTCCTCTGGCTTCCAGACTCATCAACTCATTTTCTGCCTTCCATTTTCATTTCTGATTTTGTCTCAACTGAATCTACCCTCAGGTCCCCATTCCCCTGCCAAACTAGTTTAAATCTCTCCTAACAGCATGAGCAAAATCTCCCTCAAGGAACCCTGTTCTGGCTCCGAGAAGGTGCAACCCATCGGGTCTGTACAGGTTCCATTTCCCCCAGAGCCGGTCCCTATGTCTCAAGAATTTAAAACCCTCTAAGCACCAACTTTCCAGCCGCACATTCATTTATCTTATCCTCCAATTCCTGTACTCATTTGCTCGTGGCACTGGAAGTAATCTGGAGATTACTATTTTTGAGATCCTCTTGCTAATTTTCTACCTCGCTTCCTAAATTCTGATTGCAGGATTACATCCCTCTTTCTACTTACGTCTTTGGTTCTGATGTGGACCATGACTTCTGACTGCTCACCCTTCATTAGATAACCTTGCTACTGCTAACACACCTTACCAATGGTAATACACCTTCCCAACACTACTGAATCTGACTAGGACTAATAAATCCTACTAATACTTCACACACATTACTAGATGCAATAAAACTTACTTTAAAATTAAAAGGATCGATAATATGCAACAGTTACTCATTTTTCCCTCATTATTACTTAATATTTTTCTCATTTTTAATCTGCCAGTTGTTGAGACTCAGTCCCTAAATAGCAATAATCACCAACCAATCAACTTACGAGTTTCCTGTGATGTCACAGGAAGACCTTGTGATTTCAGTTTGAAGGAGAGAAGATCGGGTCCAAGACTAGTATTTTAAACTTGAATAAGGGCAATTATGGGAACACAAAAGCACAGCTAACTGAAGTGAACTGGCAAATTAGGTTAAGGAATAAGTCAATAGAGATACAGTGGCTGACATTTATAGGGATATTTCAGAATACACAGAATAAATACATTCCAACGAGAAAGAAAAATTCTAATGGGAGGACCCACCATTCGTGGTTAACTAAAAAAGTTAAAGATACTATCAAACTTAAAGAAAAAACATACAATTGTGCAAAGATTGGTTGCAGGTCAGAATCACAGAATCACACAGTGCAGAAGAGGCCCTTCGGCCCATCAAGTCTGCACCGACACGTGAGAAACACCTGACCTAACTAATCCCATTTACCAGCACTTGGCCCATAGCCTTGAATGTTATGACGTGCCAAGTGCTCATCCAGATACTTTTTAAATGATGTGAGGCAACCAGCCTCCACCACCCTCCCAGGCAGCGCATTCCAGACCGTCACCACCCTCTGGGTAAAAAAGTTTTTCCTCACATCCCCCCTAAACCTCCTGCCCCTCACCTTGAACTTATGACCCCTTGTGACTGACCCTTCAACTAAGGGGAACAGCTGCTCCCTATCCACCCTGTCCGTGCCCTTCATAATCTTGTACACCTTGATCAGGTCACCCCTCAGCCTTCTCTGCTCCAATGAAAACATCCCAAGTCTATCCAACCTCTCTTCATAACTTAAATGTTTCACACAATACTCCAGCTGTGGCTTCACCAAGGTTCTATACAAATCCAACATGATCTCCCTGCTTTTGTAATCTATGCCTTGATTGTTAATGGCAAGTGTCCCATATGCCTTTTTCACCACTAACATGCCCCTCCGCCTTCAGAGATCTATGGACACACTCGCTAAGGTCCCTTTGTTCCTCAGAACTTTCTAGTGTCATGCTGTTCATTGAATACTTCCTTGCCAAATTACTCCTTCCAAAGTGTATCACCTTACACTTTCCAGGGTTAAATTCTATCTGTCACTTATCTGCCCATTTGACCATCCCGTCTATATCTTTCTGTAGCCCAAGACACTCAACCTCACTGTTAACCACCTGGCTAATCTTCTCCAATAGTTTCCCTACCACTGACATGAGACTCACTGGCCTGCAGTTCCCTGGTTTATCTCTACAATCCTTCTTAAATACCGGAACCACATTAGCTGTTTTCCAGTGCTCTGGGACCTCCCCCGTGGCCAGAGAGGAATTAAAAATTTGGGTCAGAGTCCCTGCGATCTCCTCCCTTGCATCCCTCAGCAGTCTAGGACACAAATCATCCAGAACTGGAGATTTGTCCACTTTTAAGCCTGCCAACACCTCCAATACCTTGTCACTCCCTATATCAATTTGCTCAAGAACATTGCAGTCTCTCTCCCCGAGTTCGATACCTTCATCCTCATTCTCTTGGGTGAAGATGGATGTGAAGTATTTGTTCAACACTCTACCAATGTCCTCTGGTTCCATCCATAGGTTGCCCCCTTGGTCCCTAATGGGCCCTACTCTTTCCCTGGTTATCCTCTTCCCACTGATATACTTATAGAATATCTTGGGATTTTCCCTACTTTTATCAGCCAGAGCTTTCTCATATCCCTCTTTGTTCTCCTAATTGTTTTCTTAAGCTCCACCCTGCACTTTCTGTACTCCACTAATGCCTTCGCTGATTTGCTTCCCTTGTACCTGCTAAAAGTCTCTCTTTTCCTTCTCATCGTATCCTGAATATCTCACAAAAACATAAGAACTAGGAGCAGGAGTAGGCAATTCAGCCCCTCGAGTCTGCCCCGCCATCATTACGATCATGGCTGATCTCATCTCGGCCTCAACTCCAGTTTCTTGCCCTCTCCCTATAACCTTTCAACCCATTAATAATTAAAAATTTGTCTCTCTTCTCCGTAAATTTATTCACCACCTTGGCATCCACTGCACTCTGAGGTAGTGAATTCCACAGATTCATGACCCTTTGAGAAAAGTAATTCCTCCTCATCTCTGATTTAAATCTACCACCCCTTAGCCTAAAACTATGGCCTCTTATTCCAGAATGCCCCACAAGGGAAAACATCCACTCCACGTCTACTTTGTCTATCCCCTTTAGCATCTTATATACCTCAATTAGATCTCCTCTCATCCTTATAAACTCTAGCGAGTATAGGCCTAAACTGCTCAATGTCTCCTCATAAGACAAGCCCCGCATCTCTGGAATCAATCTAGTGAATCTCCTCTGAACAGCCTCCAGTGCCACTATATCCTTCCTCAAGTAAGGGGATCAAAACTGTGCACAGTACTCCAGGTGCGGTCTCATCAATGCCTTGTACAGTTGCAACAACGCTTCCCTATTTTTATACTCTATCCCTTTAGCAATAAATGCCAAAATTCCATTTGCCTTCCTTATCACCTGCTGTACCTGCAGACTAGCTTTCAGCGATTCATGCAGGACACCCAGATCCCTCTGCACCAAAGCATTCTGAATTTTCTCTCCATTTAAATAATAAGTCACCATTTTATTCTTCCGACCAAAATGGATAACCTCACACTTATCCACGTTAAACTCCCATCTGCCACATTTTGGCCCATTCACTTAACCTGTCCATATCCATTTGTAAGTTTTTTATTTCTTCATTGCAACTTATTTTCCCACCTATTTTGGTGTCATCTGCAAATTTCGCTATAGTACCTTCTACCCCTGAATCCAAGTCATTAATATGGATGGTCATCCATGGTTCTCTGGGCTTGTTACTCCTTCCTATCACCCTAGAGGGAACATGTTGAGCCTGTACCCTCCCCATTTCCATTTTGAACGCCCCCCACTGCTCCTCTGTAGATTTCCCCACAAGTAGCTGTTCCCAGTCTACCTTGGCCAGATCCTGCCTTTTTTACTAAAATCCGCTTGCCCCCAATGCAAAACATTTTCTTGCAACTTGTCTATTTCTTTGTCCATAACAAGCTTAAATTGTGCCACGTTGTGGTTGCTATCACTAAAGTGCTCCCCCACCACTACCTCAGCCACCTGTCCGGCTTCATTCCCCAGAATTAGGCCCAGCACTGCGCCGTCCCTTGTTGGACCCTCTACATATTGACCTAAAAAGTTCTTCTGTACACATTTCAAGAAATCTGCTCCATCCAAGCCCATAACACTATGTCTATCCCAATTAATGTTGGGAAAGTTGAAATCACCAAATATAATTACCCTATTGTTATTGTTTTTACACACCTCTGCAAATTGTGCACATATTTGCCCTTCAATTTCCCACTGACTATCTGGGGGTCTATAATAAACACCTAACAATGTGGCTGGCCCTTTTTTATGCCTAAACTCTACCCACAAAGCTTCATTCGATGCCCCCTACAAGGTATCATCTCTCCTGACTGCCGTAACTGACTCCTTAACTAATAATGCAATGCTTCCTCCTCTTTTACCCCCCTCCCCTGTCTTGCCTGAAGATTCTATATCCTGGAATGTTGAGCTGCCAATCCTGCCCCTCCCTCAACCATGTCTCAGTGATGGCTACTATATCACAATTCAAGTGTGAACCCTCGCCTTTAACTCATCCATTTTACCTGTAATACTCCTGGCATTAAAGTAGAGGCCATCCAGCCTTGCCTTACTCCCTTGAAACTTAATGCAGCTGTATTCCCTCTGACTTGACTGTTTTACTGTATTATGAGATGTCCCTATTCTGCTAACATTCTGTGTCCCCTCCCCCTGCCGAATTAGTTTAAACTCCTCCCATCCGCACTAGCAAACCCGCATGCAAGGATGTTAGTCCCGCTCTGGTCCAGATGTAGACCGTCCCACTTGTACAGGTCCTATCTTCCCCAGAAACAGTCCCAGTGATCCAGGAACCTAAAACCCTCCCTCCTGTACCAACTCTTAAGCCACGTATTCATCTGCGCTATTCTCCTATTTCTGAGCTCGCTAGCATGTGGCACTGGGAGTAATCCCGAGATTACAACCCGAGAGGTCTTGCTTTTTTGTCTACTACCTAACTCCCTGAATTCTTGATGCAAGACCTCATCCCTCTTTCTACCTATGTCATTGGTACCAACATATACCATGACCTGTGCCTTATCACCCTCCCCATTCAGGATGCCCTGCACCCATTCAGTGACACCCTGGACCCTGGCACCAGGGAGGCAACACACCATCCTGGAGTCACGTTGATGGCCACAGTGGCGCCTATCTGTTCCCCTGACTATAGAATCCCCTATTACTATTGTTTTTCCTCTCTTCCTCCCCTCCTGTACAGATATGCTGCTTGTGGTGCCACTCTGCACTCCCTGGAGGAACCAGCGCTCTCATCAGCCTCCAAAATGGAATACCGATTTGCGAGTGGTACCCCAGGGAAATCCTGAACTACCTGCCTGTTTCTGTTGGACTGCCTGGTGGTCACCCATTCCCTTCCTTCCTCAAGTCCCTTCAGCTGCGTTGTGACCACCTCTCTAAATACGCTATCCATGATGTTCTGAGGCTCGCGGATCCTCCAGTGTCCCCAGCCGCCATTCCATCTCTGAAACGCGAGCTTCCAGGAGCTGCAGCTGGACACACCTCCTGCACACATGCTGGTCCCGGGCACTGGAAATGTTCCCGGCTTTCCACATGGAGCACAAGGAGCATACCATGGCTTTGAGCTCTCCTGCCATGACTTATCCCTTTAAATTAAACCTTTTAAATCAATTACTCTAGGGCCGTTCTTTCCTGATCCTAGTTACTATAGAATATACAAACTATAAACCACAAAAAGATCTTAAACTATAAGCGATAAAAGTAGCAAATACTTACCCGACCTTACCCACTACTTGCCAGTCATTCCTTTCCCTTGTAGCCTCTACTGCTGCAGCAGGGCAAGACCGCTCTTTGAAGATTTAAGAAGTCGGATAGCAAAGAAAAAATGCAAAGAGCACTTCTTCCCACTGTGCACCAAATTGCCAATACCCACACTCAGTCCGGCTGTGTCTTACTCAGGATGAGGTCTCTCCCCTGTTCGTGTGCAAGCACACTGTAGTGGACAGAATATAAAAAATAGCAAAGAATGACTAAAAGATTGATAAAGAGCAAAAAAATTAGAGTATGAGAGAAAGGTAATTAGAAATATAAAGACAAATAGTAAGAGTTCCTATAAATATTTAAAAAAGTTAACAAAATGAGCTTTGGTCCTATAGAAAGTGAGTCTGGGCGATTATCAATGGAAAATAAGGAGATGGCAGATGAATTTTACAGGTATTTTACATTGGTCTTAATTATAGAGCACTTAAGTAACATCCCAGAAATAGCTGTAAATCAGGAAATAGAAGGAAGGGATGAACTCAAGAAAATTACAACTACCAGGGAAGTGGTACTGAGCAAAATTGTTGGAGCTGTGGGCTGACAAGTCCCCAGGTCCTGATGAACTTCATACATGGGCCTTAAAAGAAGTGGCTAGTGAGATAGTTGAAGTGTTGGTTTTAATTTTCCAAAAGATTTGGGGAAGGTCCCACTCATTTGAAAAATAGTGAATGTAATTCCTTTACTCAAAAAGGAAAGGAGTAAGAAAGCAGAAAATTGCAGGCTAGTTAGCTTAACAGCTGTCATAGGGAAAATGTTAGAAGCTATTATTAAATGCGTTATAGCAAGGCATTCAGATAAATTCAAGATAATCAGGCAAAATCAATGTGGTTTTGTGAGTGCAAAATCATGTTTAACTAATTTATTGGAGTTCTCTGAAGAAGTAATGTGCAGTGGAAAAAGGGCAACCGGTGTATAAACTGTAGATTTCCAGAAGGCATTTGATAAAGGTGGCACATGAAAGGTTATTGCAGAAAGTAAAAGCTCATGGTGTAGAGGGCAACATATTGTCTTGGACAGAAGATTGGCTAGCTAACAGGAAACAGATAGCAGCCATAAATGCATCTTTTTCTGCTGGCAGAATGTGACAAGTGGGATATGTTAAGCGAATGGGCAAAAATCTGGCAAATAAAGCGTAATTGGGCAAATGTAAAATTGCCTATTTTGGCAGGAAGAACAAAAAAGGTGCTTATTATCTAAATAGTGAGAGATTACAGGGCTCTGAGATGCAGGGTGATCTGGGTGTCCTAGTGCTTGCATCGCAAAAGGTTAGTAGGCAGGTATAGCAAGTAATTAGGAAAGCTAATAGAATGTTATTGTTTATTGTGAAGGGAATTAAGTATAAAAGTAGGGAGGTTATGCTTTAGTTACACATGGCATTGTTGAACTCACATCTGAAGTACTGTGTACAGTATTGGTCTCCTTATTTGAGGAAGGATATAAATGCGTTGGAAGCAGTTCAGAGAAGGTTTACTAGACTAATAACTGGAATGTGAGGGGTGTCTTAGGAGAAAAGATTGGACAAACTAGGCTTGTATCTGCTAGATTTTAAAAGCGTAAGAAGTGACTTGTTTGAAATTTATGAGATTTGCAGGCCCCTCTGCTCCCAGGATCCACTCCATAGGATCCTCTCCTCCGCCAACTCTCTCCACTGGCCCCTCTGCTCCCCAAACTCTTGCTGCGTCTCTTGCGAGTTTTTAGCCCCTGTGCCCTTCGAACTCTCGCCCTGTTGTTCTCTTTACAGGAGAGAAGGTTGAGAGAAGATTGGATAAAGGTGTTTAAAATCATGAGTAGTCTAGACAGAGTGGAAGGCTCAAGAACCAAAGAGCATGGATTTAAAATGATTGGCAAAGAACCAACGGCAACATGAGGAAAACTTTTTGTGGAGTGAGTGGTTAAGATCTGGAATGTACTATCCGAGAGCATGGTGGAAGGACAATCTGGGCTCTCAAAAGAAATTTCGATAGGCATCTGAAGAGAAAAAAATTGCAGGGCAATAGAAGGGGTGGGGGGGAAGTCAAATCAGCTGATTTGCTCTGGCAGAGAGATGCTATGGACAATACAGGCCAAATGGCGTCATTCTGTATCATGATCATTATATGATTGTATAGTCATATATCACTTAACTCTCCTTGCAACAAGCCTAGTCTCCCTCATTTCCATCTCCCTAAAAAAAAAGTGCAATTTCTCCACTGTATGGCAAAATAGAAAGATCTATTTCACTCACATTTAACAAGGAAGCACTGCACGTGCCACAAATTATAAGTAATCTTTTAAAAAAAATCCCACTGCTGGTTTCTGAATGACCTTACAGGATGGCACCAAAATTGCAACTCTGCTGCCATAGCTACAAGGATATTCCACCCCGCCAATACAAATCATATTACAAATTACAATCATTAATCTGGAATCTACATGACGTTAATTAGATTGATTTATGACCCTGCAAATCTTTCCTGGAGGTCTGATTTTCTTGGTACAACTGTTGGAAAACTGGGTAGCTTGCTGTACAAGTCTTGCCTTTTTTAAATTGTTTTTTTGGTTAGTACGTTTCTCTCCTCTCAAATAATCCCCCTGAATTAAAGTTATTGTGCATTAGGTCAATTATACAATTAAGAATGAACAAAATAAAAGTGTGCACACCTGAGCTTTCAATATGATGGTAGTGTTTTCAGACATGTTGCTGTCCTGCTGCCCTCTGCCGGCCGCGGTCTCCCTCTGGCCGCAGTGGGTTGCCGTAGTTACCACATACCGGTCGCAAGATGGCCGCCCCGGCAGCAGAGAGGCGCTCCAGCGCTGGCTGAGGGCTCCGTCTCTGCAGCTCGCAGGCACCGAGCGGACTCAAGTATTTATTCCTTTTTAAACCTCCATCTCCTTCCTTTCGACGACAACCAGCAATGCCGTGCACTTTGCATCAGTAGAAATCCGACATGGAGCCGTCCGAGCTGCAGCCGCCTCAAATGCGAAGGTAAAACTGGGTGACGAGGAGGGAGGAGGTGAGAGGGGAATATATATCATTAAGCGAGGGACTTGCACCGCAGAAGAGGTTTCGAGAGGAAAGGGGTGTGTGGAGGGCTGCAGATTGGGCCGCAGGCACCTTCTGCCAAATAGTGAGCTCCCGCCGGCTAACATTGGGGTTGCAGCCGCCTCGCATGCGCACAGCGGCCCCCTCCGCTTCCTGCCACATAGTGCACAGAGGGAAGAAATGACTGCAGCTTTTAATTTGCACCGTGAAAGAGAGAAGGGGAAAGAAAGCCGGTGCAACATATTTTAACATTTGCATTGTGTAGAAAAGTAAACGAGGTCACATATGCATACACGTATTTCGGCGTAAGTTGCCGTTTACAGCAGGAAATCGCCGCGTTTGTTGCGAACGAGCAACTTTCATTTGCGAAATTCCAATAACCAAGAAGGTCAGGTTCTGCAGCAAAAAAATGCATAAAATATACTCTGATCATGCTGTAGATGCAATAAATCTCTCTTCGGAGCTATTGAGCTGGGTGGTACTGGGGGTGCTACTTTGAGAACCTATCTCGGCCCATTGATACAAAGAAGTTTGGCGAAAGGTACGTCAGGTCACGCACAATGTGCCCAAAACTGCACGAATGCAATTTCTTTTAAAACAGTAAAGTGTTCGAGTGCAAACTTGAATAATTACAATGAGCCCTGTTTGCAGAGTGAAGTTGAGATTGATTTTGCAGTTTCTTAACTCGCTCTTAACTGGAGAAAGTCTTAACAGTTTGCCCCTCTCCTCTCACGGATCACCGTCCTTCGAAATGCGAAGCCATGCTAAATCCAAGAGCTTTCTGAACCAGCACTCTCGTCTTTCCCTAATTCTGTCTGACTCTCACAAGACCAGGTGCGTGTAAAACATTTCGATATTGTCACCTTGTGTTAAAAGCCTAAACTGGTAACCTTGCAACATGCAACATTTTTCTTCAATCAAAAAGCTTTTGTGCAGTGTTCTCCATTTCCCATCGGGCTCTTTTGTTTACCAGAATTGTTCTGTGCAGTGGACATCTAAATAATTTTCCCTGGGGAATGCCTTCCATGCGAGCATCGCGCTTACAAATCTTTTTTGTTGGTTTTTGCTTCTTTAAAATAAAACTTCAGTGGCGAGTTGTACGAAAATGGCCAAGCCTCAGGGCATTTACATCTACAGACGTAGTTTTGTGCAGGGAACTGG
The DNA here is from genome assembly GCF_017639515.1 of Carcharodon carcharias. Classification (NCBI taxonomy): domain Eukaryota; kingdom Metazoa; phylum Chordata; class Chondrichthyes; order Lamniformes; family Lamnidae; genus Carcharodon; species Carcharodon carcharias. Next base: position 140,655,928 of record NC_054468.1, on the reverse strand, counting down.
GGTTGCTGTTTACTGGAGGCGATCGATTTGAAAATCTGCGGGTTGGGTATCTTGCAGACGTAGTGTGGGTTGTCCATTTATCGAAAAATCGACTAGTTGCGAAGTTAAGTTCTGGGAAGAAAGTTTTTAAGGTTAGTTTTTGCGTGGGAGTTTACGACAAAATGGCATTGATGCAGACTGAACAGAATCTGGGAATTTTTTTATAGAATATATTAATAAAAAATAACTTCTCGCTGTATGATTAGCTCATGTTCCCTCAACTCTTGGTTATCTGCAAACTTGTACAGGCGTTTTGAGGAGAGAAGTTAGTTTGATCGGACGGCGGAGTTTTTTTTTCAAGCTGTGGTGTTTTAATGCACTTTTAATGCGCCGCTGCATTTTCCGGAATATTTTGTTTTTCCAGGGTGCGGCCGTTTCGTTTGCCTTTTAGTGCGTGTAAGTAATGTTGCTACATGTTTATTGAAGATGACAGAAAGAAGTTTGCGGTGTAGTGAGGCTTGCGATTAGTATGATGCTTTTAAAGATGTTGGCGTTATGCTTTATGGTTATTCATTAGGCATTTCTAAAAGATCCGCTTTCAGATGTTGGCACGCAAATGCCAAATCTTTTCTAATCGATGAGTTCTCCCAACAAAGTGCGGTGACTAGGGATAATAAAATTTCTGAGGAATTGTAATTGCACCACCCCCAGCAAACTAATTTCTGTTTTTGGGGAGTGAGATTGGTGTAGTTTGCTATATGTAGCATGCGTGCTATAATCCATCTTGAACGGTATTTTTTTTGGCAATCAAAACTTGATGTGTCGGGGTTGAAATCAGATCGGCCGTGATCCTATTGAATGGTGGGGCAGGCTCGAAGGGCCGAGTGGCCTACTCCTAATTCGTATGTTTGCCCAAATCCAGGTCTGGTTGAGCAGAAATTTCTTCAAGTATTTGGAAGACAAAAGTGATCCTCTTCAGCTCCCCCCCCCCCACAAACTTCGTTTCCTAGCTCCTGAGTCCATCCCTCTCCCTGACATCTGTCAGAGACTGAAGCAGACCATTCGCAAACTTGGTGTCTCACCTCATTCTGAGATGAGCTCCTGAACCACACTTATACTCCCATCACCAAAGAACATTTATGTCCATCTCCCTAACGTCGCCTGACTCTTTCCTGGCTCAACTGAAATCCTCACCCACACCTTTGTTACCATGAGACGTGGCTATTAAAATGCTTTCCTTGGTGGCCTCCCATTTTCTATCCTCTTTAAATGCAAGATCATCCAAAACTCTGCCTGCATCCTAACTCACACCAAGCCTCTTTCGCCCATCATCCTTATACTCACTTACCTAAATTGGCTTCCAGTCCAGCAAGGACACAATCTAAAACTTTCTTTCTTCAGGACCACTGCCCATGGCTCAGGCCCTAAGCTCCTCCAATCCTACAACCTTTGTGATCTCTGTGTTCCTCCAATTTTTGGCTACCTGCTCACCCCTGGTTTCAGTTGCTCCATCATTGGGTATGCCTTCAGTTGCCTAGGCCCTAAATTCTGGAATTCTTTCCCTGAACCTCTCCATGACTCTCCTTTAAGATGCCCTTTAAAACCTACCACTTTGGCAAAGATTTGTCTCATATTTGTCCTAATATCTGTCCCATTTTGTTTGATAAGGCCTCCATGAAATGCCTTGGAACATTATCTTTGTGAACGTTGCTATATTAATACAAATAGTTCTGAGACTGGTACCAGGGAAATGTGATTTGAAGCAGGTGGACTTGCTGCATGTCTGTCCAGGTTACAGTAAGGCCAGCCTCAAAGGATCACTGCTATGCTCCTTGAGCCACTTGTTTATAATATTGGAAAGTAGATAAGGGTGTCTATTCTCTTGAAACATCATTTAAAAAAATCCATATAGAATTTTAAAAGATTCCAGACTGATAGATGAATCACCTGGGCACTTTTTAAATGAAGTATTGCACTGACTTAGAATTATAATACAGTTGTGAACTCTAAATATGGGGATATTGCATCATTTAGTGCTTATTAGTATGGTCGCCCATCTGGGCCACACCATCTGAAACCACTTTTTGTCTTTGTGAAAGTAACAGCTTGTGTTTTACACTCTTGTTTCTTTGCTTTGGGTTATTTAGCAGTTAGAAAATTTTCCTCTCCTCTAGATTCCTTTCTTCCAACAATACAGCAAAATAATTTACCATGATACAGTTGCCATGTGAATCCTTCACTCCACTATTCTGCTCCTAACAAGTAAATTATCAGGTAAGTAGGATGAAAAGATCACAAATTTGAAAGCAAGGGCATGCATTTCAAAGGTGCCCTTCAAAACCTCAAGATGCCCGAAAGCTAATGAAGTACTTTTGAAGGTTAGTTGCCACAGGGAGTGTAATGTTAGAAACACAGCAGCTGATTTCGACACAGGAAGATCCCTCAAAAAGTGAGATAAGGGACTGGATAATCTGTGACGTTAGTTAGGATAAATATTGGCCAGGACACTGGGAAGAACTCCTGCTCTTTGAAATAGCCCTATACGATCTTTTACATCACTTGTGATGGCAAATGTACCCTTGGTTTAATACCTCTGACGCTTGGACAATATAGCACCCCCTCAGTACTGCACTGAAGTCTTGCCCTAGATTATATATTTGACTTTCTGAAAAGGACTGAGTCTGCTATCTCTGAGACCATCTACCTGTGAATCAAATAACACTTCAATGCAGTTTGTGGCAGGAACTGAGGCAGTTGCTTCAGCCTTCCTTATATTGGATGCAGTTTCTGTGACAGACAAGCAATGTGACAAATCGGAGACCATAGAGGGGTTGAGAGAGATGGTGGTGAGGTAAAGCCGGGTGTCTTCAGCTGATGTTGTCCAAGGGCAACATGGAAAAATAACAGTTGAGAAATGCAGAAACTAAAAGTAACAGGGACAAATAACAGTTTGGTGGAAATGTTAAGGTAATGTTGCTGGGCTAGTAATCCAGAGGCCTGGGGTAATGCTCCAGAGACTTTAGTTCAAAACACAATATGGCAGCTAGTGAAGTGTAAGTTCAATTAAGTATATAACTCTAAAATTAAAAACCAGCCTCAATAATCATTACTGTGAAATTACTGCTAATAAAATTCATTTGGTTCACAAGTAACCTTTTGGGAAGGAAATCTGCTGTTCTTGCCCTGTCTGACCTACATGTGAGTCCAGATTCACAGCAATTTGATTGACCCTTAACTGCTCTCTGAAATGGTCTAGCAAGCCACTTAGTTGTATCAAAACCACTACACAAAAATCAAGTAAGAATTAACAGATGGGCCAACCGACATCAACCTAGGATCGTATATGACAAAGGCATGCCCAGCCCAGTGGACCCTGCAAAGTCCTCACTAACATCTGGGGACTTTTGCCAAAATTGAGTGAGCTATCCCTCACACAAGTCAAGCAGTAGCCTGACATTGTCATACTTACAGAATCATATTTTACCGTCAATGCCCCAAACTCCTCCATCAGACCCTGAGCTCCCACCTATCCTTGACCTTCTATTTTATTCCACCCCCTCTTGAACAGTATAAAATCCATCACATTTCTACCTCTCTTCAGCTCTGAAGAAGTCATACAGATTCAGAACTTTAACCCTCTCTCTTTTCTCTTTTCTCTCTCTCTCTCTCTCTCTCTCTCCACAGATGCCAGAACTGCTGAGTTTTTCCAGCATTTTCGTTTTTATTTCAGGTTCCAGCATCTGCAGTATTTTGCAGCTAATTTGGTTCGCTCCATGTGATATGAAGAAACTGCTGAGAACACTGCATACAGCAAAGGATTTGGGTCCTGACAACATCTGGCTGTAGTGTTAAAGATTTGTGCTCTACAACTACCCATGCCCCTAGCCAAGCTGTTCCAGTATAGCTATAAAATTGGCATCTACCTGACAATGTAGTAAACTGCCCATATAAGTGCTTGTTCACAAAGAATGGAACAAATCCAATCCTACCAATTATCGCCCCATCAGTCTACACTTGATCATCAGCAAAGTGACATTGCTATCAAGCTGCACTTACTCAGTGATAATCTGCTCACCCTGCTCACTTTGGGTTCTGCCAGGGGCCACTACAACTCCTGACCTCATTACAGCCTTGGCCCAAACATGGTCAAATGAGCAGAATTCAAAAGTTGAGGTGAGAGAGTCTGCCTATGACATCAAGGCAGCATTTGACCAAGAGTGGCATCTGGTAAAATTGACTTCAGTTTTACTAAGGGGAAAAACTCTCAACTGGTTGGAGTCATACCTAGCAAAAAGGAAAATGTTTGTGGTTTTCGGAGGCCAATCATCTCAGTCCCAGGGCATCACTCCAGGAGTTCCTCAGGGTAGTGTCCTAGGCCAACCATCTTCAGATGCTTCATCAAGGCCTTTCCACCATCATGAGGTCCGACGTGGGGATGTTCACCGCACAGCATTCTATACCGTTCATAGCTCCTCAGATAATGAAGCGGTCCATGCCCACATGCAGCAAGACCTGGACCAAGTTCAAGCTTGGGCTGATAAATAGTGAGTAACATTGGTACCATACAAGTGTCAGGTAATGATTATTTCCAACAAGAGAGAATCAAGCTACCCCCCTTTGACATTTTTTTTATTCATTCATGGGAAGTGGGCATTGCTGGCTAGGCCAGCATTCATTGCCCATCCCTAATTGCCCTTGAGAAGGTGGTGGTGAGCCTTGAAGTGCTGCAGTCCATGTGATGTAGTTACACCCATAGTGCTGTTCGGGATGGCGTTCCACTATTTTGACCTAGATAAAGGGAGTGTTGTTGGAGCTGCACTCATCCAGGCAAGTGGAGAGTATTCCATCACACTCCTGACTTGTGCCTTGTAGATGGTGGACAGGCTTTGGGGAGTCAAGAGGTGAATTACTCATCGCACAATTCCTAACTTCTGACTGCCTTTGTAGCCACAGTATATGGCTAGTCCAGTTCAGTTTCTGGTCATTGCTAAGCCTGAGGATGTTGATAGTGAGGGATTCAATGATGGTAATGCCATTGAACATCAAGGGGTGATGGTTAGATTCTCTCTTGTTGGAGATGGTCATTGCCTGGCACATGTGTGCCACGAATGTCACTTGCCTGTTATCAGCCCAAGCCTGGATGTTGTTCTTGTCTTACTGCATTTGGACATGAACTGCTTTTGTATCTGAGGAGTCACGAATGGTGCTGAACATGGTGCAATCACCAGTGAACGTCCCCACTTCTGACTTTATAATGGAAGAAAAGTCATTGATGAAGCAGCTGAAGATGGTTGGGCCTAGGACACTACCCTGAGGAAGTCTTGCAGTGATGTCCTGAAAATGAGATGAGTAACCCCCAATAGCCACATTCACCTTTCTTTGCGCTAGGCATCAGTCCAACCAGCGGAAAGTTTCCCCGATTCCCGTTTGCTCCGGTTTTGCGAGGGCTCCTTGATGCCACACTTGGTCAAATGCTGCCTTGATGTTAAGGGCAGTCACTCTCCATCTCCCCTCTGGAGTTCAGCTCTTTTGTCCATAGTTGAACCAAGCCATCAATGACATCACTAAAGCTGAATCCTCCACCATCAACATAATGAGGGTTACTGTTGTAAGAAACTGAACTCGGCCAGCCATATGAACACTCTGGCTTCAAAACAGGTCAGAGGCAGGGAGTTCTGGAGTGAGCAGAACTAACACCATTGTGTGTCCACCATCTACAAGGCACAAGCCAGGAATGTGAATGAATACTCTCCACTTGCCTGGATGAGTGCAGCTCCCAACACTCAAGTTCAAGACAAAGCAGTTACTTCAATTGACACCCAATGTACCACTTAAAACATTCATTCTCTACTTCACGTGTGTACCTTGGCAGCAGTGTGTACCATCTACAAGATGCCCTTAAAGCAACTCAGCAAGACTCCTTTAACAGCACCTAACACACTCTCAACCTTTACCACATGAAAGAGCAAAGTCAGTAGGCACATGGGACAGCCACCTACTTGCAAGTTTCCCTCCAATTCACACACCATGCCGCTGTATCACCATTTCTTTGGTGTCGCTCGGTCAAAATCCTCGAACTGTCTCCCTGACAGCACTGTGGCTGTACCTACACCACAATGACTGCAGTAGTTTCAAGGAGGCAGCTCACCACTGCCTTAAGGGCAATTAAGGATGGATAATAAATGCTGACTTTGCCAGCTATGCCCACATCACATGAACGAATTAAAAATTAACAGGTAGTAACGAGCCATGTTAGGACCCTTGTGCAACCATTCAGTATGAACTCTGCACATCCACATGAGGATGCCTACTGGCCATTTTCCAGTTGTCGTCATCCAAGTAGATACCAATGACATAGGTAGAACTAGGAAAGAGGTTCTGCTTAGAGAGTATGAGGAGCTAAGTACGAAATAAGTTTCAGTGATGGTAAAGTCTCACTTCGTTGTAATGCTCACTATTCAGAAATCATTGCACAAGAACATGCGGAACCAGTCCATCAGACAGTAGTCCCAAAGTCCACTTCCTGTGCCTCACTTCTGCCTTCGATATACACAAAAACTGTTGAAGGACAAGATCTTGATGATAAATGGACAGTGCAGCAGGAATATCTATGGATCATATCCTGAGAAACCCATGGAAGATCTAGTGTATGAATAATGATTGTTATTTACTATAAGTAAAAGCCTCAATCGCTTTTAGGAATGAATAGGCATTTTTATCTAGCTTGAGCCATAACATCTGTCTGGGATACATTTGGGAATCTTTCCTAGTGTTGCTCATGGTGATTGGTCTAAGTACCATTACAGTCTGTTTCTATCGCTAGTTTAGTTTAAAGACAGTTTTCGTTTATTTTTAATGTTTTTCAAGAGACAAAAATTGGTTGGGGAAATGTTGGATCGATCTGGTGAAAATGTGTTTTATAAACTTTTTTTATTTGGAACATTCATAAAATTCAAAACAACAAAGGAGCTCTTATATAAAAAAAACATCCCCTGCCAAATTACAGCCTGCAATTAATGATGCATTTTACAGATCCTGCTGGAAGGAACTCGCCATTAGACTGTGATCCCTTAAGGTAATGTTTAGGATAGGGTCAGTGGTCAGGGACAGGAGGGTGTGACTGTGAGTGAGGAAGTAAGTAAGAGGGCAGGAATGTGAGCCTCTGCAATTGTCCAATTGGTTTGACGTTCTCTCAGCTTGCTTGGATGAGAATGGGTCTGCAGGGTGGATGAGCAAACCGACCATGGCACCATGGTACAGGAAGCCATTCAAATAGGGGGAGCAAAAAGGAATGTAGTGGTAGTAGGGGACAGTATAGTGAGGGAGTTTGACACTAATCTCTGTAGCAAAGAGCAAGAGTCCAGACGACTGTGTTGCCTGCCCAGTGCCAGGGTTCGGGATGTCTGCTCAGGGCTGGAGAGGAAGTTGCAGTGGGCGGGGGAGGATCCAGTTGTCATGGTCGATGTAGATACCAATGACATAGGTAGAACTAGGAAAGAGGCTCTGTGTAGAGAGTCTGGGGAGCTAGGTACTAAATTGAAAAGCAGAGATTATAATCTCTATATTACCTGAATCGTGTGCAAATTGGCATAGGGCAATTAAGATTAGAGAGATGGATTTGTGGCTCAAAGACTCGTGTGGGAGAAGTGGGTTATGGTTTGCGGATTACTGGCACTAGTACTGGGGAAAGTGGGGGATGTACTGTTGGGATGGTCTACACCTGAATCAGGTTGGGGCCAGTGTTCTTGCCAATGACATAACTAGGGAAGTAGAGAGGGTTTTAAGCTAAATAATGGGGCAAGGGATCAAATGTGGAAAGATGTGGTATATCAAAGAGTAGAGACAAGGTAAGACAGGAAAATAGCAATATGGGAAATGGTTGGAGAATGGCAGGAAGGGATAGAGAGGTAAAATCTAAGAATGTACAAAGAATCAAGACTAGTTGTCACAAAGATAGCAAAAAGACAAAGCTAAAGGCTGTGTTTGAATGCATGTAGCATGTAACAAAGTAAACAAATTGATAGCACACATTTGAAGTAAATGAATATGATCTGAGCCATTACAGAAACTGGCTGCAAGATGACAAGGATTGGGTCCTGAATATTGGAAGATAAATGACCTTCAAGAAGAATACAAAACTAGGTAAAGGTGGAGGGGGCAGCACTATTAATTAAGGATGGCATTTGTGCAATAGTTAGAGATGTCCTTGGTTCAGGGGATCAGAATGTAGAATAGGTTTGGGTAGAGATGAATAGTAGGGGACGGAAGTCACTAGTAAGAGTGGTCTACGGGTCCCCTAACAGTAACTACGATGTTAAGGCAAAGTATGCAAGAAGAAATATTGGGTGCTTGTGATAAAGGGACAGCAATAATCATGGGTGACTTTATTTACATATAAAACTAGAAAAATCAGATTGGCAGTTGTAGCTTGTTCATAGAATGCTTTCAGAATAGTTTTAGAGCAGCATGCTCTGGAACCAACCAGTGAGCAGGTTATATTAGACTTGGTATTGTGTAATGTGACAGGATTAATTAATGACCTCGGAATAAAGACACCCCTAGGTAGCAGCGACTACAATATGATTGAAGTGTACATCCAGTTTAAAAGGCAGAAGAGTAGGTCTAAGATTGGCTTTTTAAACTTAAATAAGGGCAACTATGTGGGCATGAAAGCTCAGCTAGCTGAAGTGAACTGGGACACTTGCCTAGAGGATAGATCAATAGAGAAGCAATGGTAGACATTTAAGGAGACATTTCAGAATACTCAGAATAAGTATGTTCCTACTATGAAGAAAATTTCCAACCTGAGGACCAGCCATCCATGGTTTTCTACAGGTATTTAAACAGGAAAAGAGTAGGTAAAGTGAGTGTTGGTCCTCTAGAGAATGAGAATGGGAAGTTAATAGATAATAAGGAAATGGAAGATGAAATGAACAAATATTTTGCTTGTGTTCACTATAGAGGATACAAAAAACATTCCAGCAATAGCTGTAAATCGGGAGGTAGAGGAGAGAGGAACTTGCAGAAATTACAATTGCTAGGGAAACAAACAGTACTGAGCAAACTGATGGAGCTGCGGGCTGACAAGTCTCTGGGTCCAGATGGACTTCATCCTAGGGTCTAAAGAAGTGGCTAATGAAGTAGTAGATGCATTGGTATTAATTTTCTAAAATTCCTTGGATTCTGGAAAGGTTCCATCAGACTGGAAAGTAGCAAATATTACCCCTCTATTCAAGGAGGGGGGCAGAAAACAGGAGACTGTAGGCCAGTTAGCTTCACATCTGTCGTGGGGAACATGTTAGAGTCGATCATTAAAGAGGTTATAGCTGGGCACTTGGAAAAGTTCACG